>NC_088927.1:50485000-50750000 GCF_038396675.1 Hydra vulgaris | reverse complement strand
TCTCAATAGATATTGCGTTTTTGGACTTTGCAAAAGAGTTTGACACTGTACCACATGAGAGACTATGTGTTAAGTTAGCTAATTATGATATAAATAATGAACTCTTAAATTGTAATAGAACTCAAAGAATTGTTTTGGGCGATAACGTTTCAGATTGGTTTTACGTGGCGTTTTTCAAGGTTTGGTACTTGGTCCGCTATAATTTGTTATAAACATCAATGATTTGCTTGTAAGATTACAAAATCAAGTTCTGCTTATTAAACTTTATGCTGACGATATAAAAATAATTTCAATATTGGAATGTGAGTCTGAGCAGAGTAAGTTACAAGGTGATTTGATAAATTGTTGGATTGGTCAAGCAAATGGTTAATCAAGCTTAATGTAGATAAATGCAAAGTTATGCACATTGAACCAAATAATCCTCAGTTTATCTATAATAATTACGGCAGTAATGATGATGAGACAAACATAACAACAACCACTCTAGAAAGAGATTTAGGCGCTTATATCTCAAATGATTTGATATGGGAAGAACATATCAATAATGCAGTTGTTAAAGCCAAAAAGAAGTTAGGATTGATAAAGAAGTGCTTCAGTTATTTGGATGAAGAAAGCACAAAACTATTATTTACATCGTTAGTTTGTCCTCATTTAGAATATGGTGCTTCAATATGGAATTTTTAGCTTAATAAAGACATTGAGAAAATAGAAAAAGTACAACAAAGAGCAACAAGAATTCATCAATTAAAAGGTAAAAGTTATCATGAAAGATTAGATAAGTTTAAAATGACAGCGTTAAGTGAAAGAAGAATAGGTAGTGACATGATTCAAATGTTTAAAATTTTTAATAGTTATAACAATGTAATTTGGCATCATTCACCAGATTTTCTAACAAACTCAATCACTCCTGGTTAAAAAATGCGTATTAGAAGACAATTAGTCAAACGATCAACAGCAAGATATAAGTTTTTTACAAATAGGATATCAGAAAAATGGAACAAATTAAATCAAGAAACTATAGATGCAGAATCAGTTAACATTTTCAAAAACTCTTATAATAGATTAAAAACAAGTTAACTATATTTTAACCTTAAGTAAAAGCTGTTATAGTCTAACAACTACTGTTGTTAAATTCCATACTCAACTCGCTGCGTTGAATATTGCAGCAAACATTTATTATTTATATTATTATTATTTTTATTATATTAATAATTAAGTAATGTAAATAAAAAATATATATTGTAAATAAATAAGTTAAAAAAAAAAATTGCCCAAAGTTAGACATAAACAAACGCAACAATTCATGAATACGAATTTATAAACATAGATTTCAGAAAGTGTATATAAATATATATTTATACATATTTATATAAATGCGTATATATATATACATATATATATATATCCAAATCTATCTATATATATATATATATATATATATATATATATATATATATATATACATATATATATTTATATATATAAATAAAAGTTTATATATATATATATATATATATATAAACTTTTATTTATATATATAAATATATATATGTATATATATATATATATATATATATATATATATATATATATATATATATATATATATATATATATATATATATATATATTTTTATATATATCACAGTGGGCCTGAGCATGCTTAAAAAAAATTTTTTGTACCCAATTATTTCACATAGTAGGTCTGAAAGGTGTTACTTTTCTCAACTCAAATCTGTTAAAATTAAAATGTTTGAACGGGGGTTTTTAAAAAAAAAGGTATTTTCCTTTTTATGAATTTTTTTTATAAAAAAAACAACAACAACAAAAAAAACAAATTTATATACCTTATATTAAAGTAAACATTCATTTCAAGGAATCCTTACTTTATATACTTTATACAACATATATATAGTATTTTATTGGTACTATACATTGCAGTAAGAATATTATTATGATATCATTAAAAATAGTTAATACACTTATTACTATAACTGTTCTATACATCATACTGTCTATACCAACATTTATATAAAGTTATGTAATCTAACAAACCAAGTAAACTTTCATCTAGTCTTATGTCATTATTTTTAAATTTATTTATTACTTTTTAATAGAAAACAAACAAAATAATATTTTAAAAAATGAAACCAAAAGAACACAATGATTTCATAAAACTAGTGTGTCTTCTGTGTCTTTCTAAAGAAAAGAAAGGAAGCCCACAATTTAGGCTTATCGAACCAAGAGAGTATTGTAAAATAAGTTTAGATTATGAAAGTATCATAAAAAATCATTGCTGGAAAGAATATAATTTTGGAAATAATAATCTGCCTATAAAATTATGTCCTTCATGCTAAAGAAAACTCATTGGACTAGAGGAAAAAGATCCCAGATACAAACCATTTAGTTTTCTACCAAAATACGAAAGTAAGTAATATAAAACTTTAAAAAATTAATGTATTTAATCTCAGATAACTTATACATTACTGTAACCTAGTAAAACACAGTATAGTAGTTATAAAGAAATTATCTTTAGGCTTGAACACAAGAGTTATGAGAGGAGCCAGATGCCAATGCTTTATATGTAAAAAAGGTCGCGAAACTATTAATAGTAAAGAAAACAAGACTCACTTAGTGCCAAGTTTCATGCAAGTTAATAAAGAACTAGAAATAAATTTGGAAAGAGACCACCAGAAAGTCAGGCCGATCTGTATATTCTGCTTTAAAGAAACAGGAAAAGGTTTGCGTCATCCATGCAATAAAACACAGAGAAAGAAAAATTTGTCCAATTTATTACAGTCTGCTTCACCTAAAACTAAAGGTGTAATAATTTCATAATAATATTGATTATAATTTTATTATTTTTATTATATATATTAATTAGAAAGAAAACAATTTTTAATTTATTTTAATAGAAAACTAAAATATTGTCATATATTTTGTAAAATTTTTTTTAGAAAGAGTTGTATCCTCTACTCTAAAACATATGGCTGGTAAAAGTGACAATAAAATCAAGCTAAAAACTTATGGCCGGAATAAATGTCTGGTTTATTTTACCAATACTGAAATTAAGAAGCCACACTTTGGTTTAGAAAAATTGAAAATGCTGCAAAATAAAATTCATGTTAGGCAAGAATTTAATATATAGTTTTTATTTTATGATTTATAAACCTATAAATTATATTTAAAGTTATAGCAAATCAAATAACTCAAAAATTATTTTTAGCGACAACAAAATGTTAGAGATTGCTAAGTTTCTTAGGTATGAGACCGGAGATAGAAATTCTGTTGCAAGCAACTACAGAGCTGCAAGAGTTACAGAAAACTCATTACTAGTTCCTTTATTCAGTTCTGAACTTTTAAATGTTTTCACAAAAGATAAAGTTGGAAATTCATATGAGGTAGTCTAATGTTTTATGAATGGTTATACATTGATTATTAATTTTATTGATTTAATCAAACAATAATTTTATAGTTTATTGAACAAGAGGTTCCTGGGGTAATTTGCAATGATGTAGAGAAACTGATATCTATGGTAATGAACCACAGGAAACTACTACCAAATGAGATTGATATTAAAGTGGGAATAGATGGTGGACAAGGCTTTTTAAAGTGTACTGCCTTTATAACATACAAGCCTGATGAAAGAGATCAGGAAACTCCTCAAAAGAGAATAAAATATTCAGAAGGCTATGAAAAAAAAGAATTTAAAGATTCCAGTGTTTTTAAACCTTTATTCTAGGAATTGTACCTCACATGGATGAAAGTTATGTAAACTTAAGAATGCTTATTGAAAAGCTTAATATAGGATCTTTAGACTACTCATTGTCAGAAGATATTAAAGTTCAACTACAAATGGTTGGAAAGCAATGTGCATCTTCTAAACAACCGTGTCCATTCTGCGAAACTGAGATACCTTTGTTGCCTAAAGCTAAGGCAAACACAATCAGTTCTTTGCATCAATGGCACCAAAAATGGTTAGAAAATGGTTCTAAACTTAGTCAGGCCAAAAAATTTCAAAATAGCATTCATCCTCCTTTTGTTACAGGAGATCCTGAGAAAAAAATTGTTGAGATAATAAACATTCCTGGACTACATATTCTACTTGGTATTGTTGACAAAATTATATCCGAAATTGAAAAAAATATGTTTAAGAACAAAGAAGATGGTTTTAACTTCATGTCAGCCTATCTTAAGTCCATTAATTTTGGCAGAGTATTGTATCAAGGACAACACAGACCTGAAGGAAATGCTTCGAATAGATTTTAAAAAAAAGTTGATATTTTAAATAGATTTTTTTGTACACATGGTCTTGGTATTCATGGGGCTAAATATATAAAGGCGCTAATATCTTTCAAAAAGGTTATAGAAGGATGTTTTGGGAAAACATTGTGTTAAACTTACAAAAATGACATCAAAAAATTCTCAGATGACTACAGAAACTTAGGAGCCAGTGCAACAGTTAAAGTTCATATTGTTGAGCAACATATTGTAGAGTTTATTGACCTTAAAGGGGGCACATTTGGTAAGTGTTTTTTTACAGGAAATATTTATTAGATAATATTGAATATTTAGTTAAATATGGACTATATTTTTGCAAAAACTTTATTTTATATTAAAACAAATTTAAAAAATCTTTAAATTATATTATATAAAAAAATATTTAGGCCTTGGTTATTGGACGAAGCAGGCGTTGGAAGCAGTACACCAGGATTTCAAGCAATTTTGGAAGCAAAGAAAAATCGGGCAGTATCATCCAAATTATTCCAAAACATTAAAGAATCCTGTTGCAGCATACAATATTGCGCACTTTTAAAGTATATATTAGAGTTATTTATGCAAATTATTTTTAATAAGTACTCAATAAGCCTATTTTGTGTTGTGGATATCGAAGCTTTTAAAATGAATAAACTTAATAAAAACATAAATAAGATGTATAGTTTTTTTTAAATAGTCGATAGCTATGCAGACTTGATGTAATGTACAAAGCATTGTTGTATATCTGTAATATTATGCAAATATATTTACTAATGACATTTCATATTTTGAGATTTTTCATTTATTATTAATATATGAACAATACTGTTATAGAATTACTAGCTTTAATTATAAATTAATGTTTTTTATTATTGATATTTAAATTCTTCTATTATATCTAAACATTTATGAAATATTAAGGACAGCATAGATAGCAGTTGATGTTATTTTTTGTGCTTTTTACTAAGAAATTCTTAAAAAAGGTAAATACTTTTTTTTTCAAAAACCCCCGTTCAAACATTTTAATTTTAACAGATTTGAGTTGAGAAAAGTTACACCTTTCAGACCTACTATGTGAAAAAATTGGGTACAAAAATTTTTTTTTGAGCATGCTCAGGCCCACTGTGATATATATATATATATATATATATATATATATATATATATATATATATATATATATATATATATATATATATATATATACATGTATATATATATAAATAAAAATTCATATATATATATATATATATATATATATATAAATATATAAAAACATATGTATATACATATATATATATATATATATATATATATATATATAAATATATATATATATATATATATACATATATATGTATATATATGTATATATAAATATATATATATATATATATATATATATATATATATATATATATATATATATATATATATATATATGTATATATATGTATATATAAAATATATATATATATATATATATATATATATATATATATATATATATATATATATATATATATATACATTACTAACAAAAAGTTTGAGGCAGGCTAGAAGTTTTTGAAATAAGTGATTGAACAAACCTTATGAAGTCTAATCTATAATTTCATAAATATGTTTACAAAAAATAAACATTATTATACCTTTTTGATCAATATTTTCTAATTTTAACTATTGTTGTAATTAAATTTTAGATTCGTCAACATAATCACCTTTATTATTTATTACAGCTGTTCAGATCCTCGGCAAATGATCAATCAATTAGACAGTTTTACAGTTTGTATTGCGTCCCATTTTACTCTCAATATGTGCCAAAGGTCTTTCACAGAAGATTGCTGTTCTTCTCGCACGTTCCTATCAAGTGCTTCCGCAACAACTCGACTGGATTAATCTCTGGTGATTGTGGTGACCATTCCATTGCTTTTAATATTTTCGGGCTTTGAAGATCTGCTAAATAAGTTTTGCAGATTTTGCTGGTATGTTTTGGGTCATTATCGTGAATAAAAACATACTGGTCGGAAAATAACCTCTAACCAGAAAGCAGCAATTGATATTCTAAAATGTCTTTTTACACCGCTTTTGTCATTATTCCTTCAATTTTGTGTAGGTTTCCAATATTCCCCCCACCAAAAATCCCTAAACAACCACAGATCTACCCTCATATTTCACAGTGGGTATTAAACGTTTTTCCAAATACCTTTCCTCTGCAAATCTTTGCACGAAAATACGACGTTTTGAACCAAAAACTTCAAACTCAAATTCATCTGTCCAATGGACGTTTTTTTATTCTTCAATCGACTAATATTGATGATTTTTAGCTTAATTTAGCCGTTTTGTCTTATTATTTGCTCTTAATAATGGTTCATTCATTTATTTCCGTTTTCATTTCCATATATCCAACCAAAAATTGTAAAATTACAAGTTTTTTGTTATTTTACAAAATTAGCTTAGGTGTCACTCATATAGTTAAAATCTAGTCATTGGAGTGACACCTAAACAAAATAAACAAACAAACAAACAAAAAATCAGCAGCAGTAATAATAGATAAAATAAATTAATTTAAAAATAATAATAATAACAATGAAGCTATAATAAATTATATAATAATACAAAAATTATGAAAACACTGAATTAAAAACAAGAAACAAAAATAAAACAACTCGCGGACAAAAATGCAAAACACAAAACCTACAAAATGAAAATGCAAACACGAAAACTTCTACAAAGTAAAATGAAATTAAAAATAAAAACAAACTTAGTTATTTATTCGCAAAGCAAGAAATGTGTAGAAATATTAGTAAAACAGAATAACAGCGAACAACAATAATAATATTTAGCAACAACAGCACAAATAGTTACTAACTTTACCCAAACAAAATGTGAAAACACAAAAACTACAAAATAAATGCAAAAACTACAAAACGGAAATGCATACACAAAAACTTCTACAAAATAGAATTAAAAAATAATATTAGTCTTTTGTTATTTTTGGCGAAAAAAAATAGTGTAGAAAAATTGGTAGCGATTTAGTACAAAGTAGTATTTAGTACAGTGGTGGTTTACGAGCAGCTACACGCCCATGCAAGCCCGATTTCTTCAATCGATTCTTCACAGTGGAAGTGCTAATTTTAAGATCATTAAATTGATTGTTCACAGACCTAATTTTTTTGGCAGTGTACCTTCCATTTGATGAACAAATCTTGTTCATTTCTCTATCTTGTAATTTATTGGTTTTTTAGGCCTTCCAGTACGTTTTCTAGTTACATTCGTACCAGTTTCTTTATGTCCTTTGGACAAAACATCTTAAACTTTTCATTTTTTTTTGTAATTTTGACTTGTGAATAACCTTCTTAATAATAAACATGAATTCTTTCTCTTTCCGCAATGTTTAATTCCTTTCGTTTACACATTTTTTTACTTATTTTTCAATTTTTAGTCAATTTTTGCCAAATTATAAATATCAAAATTCTGTGCTCGTTATTTTTCTTTTTACTACAAAAAAAAAAAATGCTACGCACAAAGTTTATTAATTGTCACTCTAGTATAGATATTAATAACACTATTTCTTAACTAAATGACTGATTATTTTGACAAATCAAAACTGGTACGAGTACACCTAGAAAACGCAAGTTAAAATTGGCAATTATTAATCAAAAATGTAATTATATTTAGTTTTTGTAAGCGTATTAAATAAATTATAAATTAGATTTGAAAATGTTTTTTTATTCGCTTATTTCTAAAAATTCCTAGCCTGCTTTAAACTTTTTGTCGATAGTGTATACATATATATATATATATATATATATATATATATATATATATATATATATATATATATATATATATATATATATATATATATATAAATACACATATATAGGGGCGCCACCAGCATTTTTTGGTCTTTGAAATAGCTTACTTTCAGACATGGAGCAAAATCCAAACATTTGTATGTTTATACTAATGCCAAATAATGATGCTTTGCAATAACTTGCAATGATTAGAGCTTTGGAACAAAAAAGCCCAAAAATTTTGTCCCCCCACCTGCCCAGAAGTAACAGCAACAAGTTGATGAAATGCTTTTTGTACTATTTTTAACTAGACTTATATTCATCAATAAATTTTAAATTTCATAGTAAAGTTTTTTAGCGTTTAAAAATTATAACCATATAAAAATTTTGCAAATTTTATATTGCCATAATTCTTGAACGCTGAGAGATAGTACTATGAAAGTTAAATGTTATTGATAAATATAAGTATAGTTGAAAACAGAGCAAAAATATTTCATCAACTTGTTACTCTCACATTACCTTGTTTGTTACTCTCACATTACTTTGTTGACAAAGTAATCTTAAAACTAGCAAAGCTAAATCAAGTGTTTACCTGTCCAAAACCCATAGACCGACAAAATATTGCATTAAGTCTTCAGGTTTCTTGTGCTAATTAACATTAACTGCACTAAAGTTCTTCCTGAAATGCAGGATTCAGGTAAAACTGTTGATTTTGTATATAAAAGTGTAGGCTTTTTTAAAATCCTAAATGTTACAAGTCAGTTTAAAGATGTCTCGTTTAAAGATTTTAAAAGGGCTGTCTTTGATAACCTTTAATAATGATCAGCGATTAGAATATTTATGTTGAAAAGAAAGGTTTTTTTTAGTAACCTTTTAAAAAGTCTTATTCAAAGTGAAAATTTTTATATTTTATAGTTTGTTGATTTGTGTTTGTTGATTTGTGAAATAAAAATTACAAGTTTTATTTTTGAAAAATAAATACCTATTTTTTGTCATCAAGCAGTTTAATAACTCGTTTTAATTTTATGGCAGACTAATTTATTTACAAAGTCTCCGCCTACAGTTTTTTTTTTTGCGCGCGCCCCTCTCAGGTCTGTTGTTAAATAGGCCGTGATATTTTATTAAAAAAAAGTTATTATTTGTAACAACAAATTAGGAAAAAAATTTTAAAAATAAAAGCAGCCTTAAAGATTGTTTTTATGCATTAAAAAAAAAATAATAAATGACCAAATTAACTTTAAATAAAAATTAATTTTCTAATATTTAAAAAAAAAATGAATGAACATAGAGACTAAAGTCACTTATAAAAACTCAGTTTTCTTCATTATTCTTCGAAGAATTTTAACGATGAAGTCCGCCTCATTTGATTTTTTATTCACGAAAAAAACAATTAAATTAACTTTTGCTCCTAAACATTTGAATGAGGAACAGAATTTGATTGTCAGACAAATTTAAAACTTAATTAAAGATAATATTTTATATTAAGCAGATTCTATAAACTGCGAGATATCTTTACTGTATGAAGGTTTTAGCATCATATCAAAACAACTTTTTGCAACTGAAAAATTTCAAGTATATGATTAAAATATATATATATATATATATACAGGGTTGTTATCTGTCAAATATGTCTGAGACATATTTTCTGCCGACATAAAATATGTCCCACATAATTTCTATCAACATTTTTTGAGATAATTTTATGTCTGAATTACTTTCTGTTGACATAAAATATGTCAGACATATTTTCTGTCAACATATTTTGACATAATTTTATGTCTGAATTATTTTCTGCTGACATAAAATATGTCAGACATATTTTCTGTCGACATATTTTGACATAATTTTATGTCTGAATTATTTTCTGCTGACATAAAATATGTCAGACATATTTTCTGTCGACATATTTTGACATAATTTTATGTCTGAATTATTTGCTGTTTGATATTCTTGAAGAAAAAATCAATATAACAAATTTATTGCGTATTTCAACTTAATTTACAGAGTTAAGTAAAAATAGTTTAACAAATTTGTTTCTTTTTTGCAATCAATTATGCTTCATAAAACTTTTACTTTAAACCTTAAAAGCAAACATCAGTTGCTTCATAAAGGTCTTTTTCTGCCCTTTTTAGCGATGTATCATTTGATAGTATTGACTAATATTGGCATTTATTGACTTTTTTTATTGATTATGACTAATATTGACATTGATAGTATTGACTAATATTGACTAGTATTGAGGCATCATTTGATAGTATTTGATAGGATTGATTAGTATTGATTAGTATTGGCGCTTTCCCTTATTAGAATGTAAAAACCATCACAAGCTGAGTTTTTATTACTGAAAGTGGTTTTTATTAGTATGACTAAACTTAAAATTATTTCTTTAATTAAAATAATAATAAAAAAAAAACTTTTTCAGTTATTTTTAAGTATTAGTTGATCCTGAAAAAGATTTCATTGTGAAAAATTGAATTCAAAAGATTCTATGAAAAAAACGGTTCACAGAATTTCAAAAAATTCGTGCCAAATTAAATTCATTTAAGCTGAAGAATTTGAAATATTTCACGAAAGTTATATTCAGCTCATTAAGTTCATATTAAGAAGACTAATCGGTAATAATTAAAACTAATTACGAATAATATGCTTTTAGTTATAATAGTTATGATTTATTTAACAATAAAATAATTGACAATTGCATTATAACAGCATAATTAACTGCCATAAACATGCATAAAATGTTTTGAGTGAAATATATATTGGAATAATTATTTTTTTTGTTTTCCTTACGATTTAAAGTCAAAAATGGGGAATAATTTATTGAATGAATCAACTATTAGTTAAAAATAACTAAAAATGTTTTTTTTCAAATATTATTTTAATCAAGAAAATAGTTTTAAGTTTAGTCATATTAATAAAAACCATTTTCAGTAATAAAAACTCAGCTTGAGATGGTTTTTACATTCTAATAAGGGAAGTCGCCAATACTAATCCATACTATTCAATACTATCAAATACTATCAAATGATGCATCAATACTAGTCGATACTCTCAAATGATACATCGCTAAAAAATCTTTGTCGATACTATCAAATGATACATCGCTAAAAAGGGCAGAAAAAGACCTTTATGAAACAAAAGATATTTGCTTATAGGATTTAAATTAAAAGTTTTATGAAGCATAACACAGGTCAACAAAAACAAAATTTTTTTTTATGTAGGATTTCTTATTTTGATTACAAATATGCAACTCATTTTTTACCATCACGTCAAGTTGTAAAGATATTTTCAAATCTTTAGAATTTGGGGAAAAGTCCCTAATATTGTCGGAAAAAAAGTAGTTCAAAAGTATGTCAATCTGAGTCTCAAAAGAAGCGTATTTTCATAGAGATTTTAAAGATGTTATTCGTTTGTAATAAAAATAAGTATATTTTGTATTATTGCTGAAAAACATTTTGTTGACATTTTTTTAAGAGTCTTAAGCATTTTTTCAAATAATTTTTTTGCCAAAAAATTTTAAGGAAAAATTTTTATGTTTTCTAAAATCTCTATACTATCTTCTAAAATACGCTTTTTTTGAGACCCAAGTTGACATACTTTTGAACAACTTTTTTTTGACATATCTTGACATATTTTTATATTTGAAAATAATTCAGATATAAAAATATGTCAAGATATGTCAATGGAAAATATGTCTGACATATTTTATGTCAGCAGAAAATAATTCAGACATAAAATTATGTCAAAATATGTCAATCGAAAATATGTGGGACATATTTTATGTCGGCAGAAAATGTCTGAAAATATGTCGACAGATCTGCCAGACATATTATGTCGTAACAACTCTGTATATATATATATATATATATATATATATATATATATATATATATATATATATATATATATATATATATATATATTATTATTATTGTAATTATTATTATTATTATTATTATTATTATTATTATTATATATATATATTATAATTATATATATATATATATTATTATATACATATATATATATATATATATATATATATATATATATATATATATATATATATATATATATATATATATATATGTATATATATATATATATATATATTTATATATGTATATATATATATATATATATATATATATATATATATATATATATATATATATATATATATATATATATATATATATATATATATATTTATATATATATATTAATATGTCTGTTTTGTTACAGCAACAAAAACAAACGGAATCTCTGGACTCATTAGGATTTTTTTCCTTAAAATGTGAGCCATTTGATATGTAATATTTATCTACTTTTATTGTTATTTAAAATAAGTGTTTTTTAATTAAAAATGTTATAAAAAGTAGTTATAACTTTTACAAAATAAAATTAAAAAAGTTGTAAAAGTTTTTACAATATTTTTAAACAACCGCTTTAAGAACTTTATTAGTGAAACTATTTAAGGTATTATTATATATTAATTTAACCTCATTTTGAAGACAAAAAATGAAAGGTCACATGACTTTCAATGATTTTTGTAATAAAGGTAAGCTTAAATAATAAAGTTAATATTGTTTTTTAAACGCTAACTTCTGGATTTCAGAAAATATCAATTTTGGGCAAAGAGGGAACGCTTTCGATTTTATTCTAAACACATTCCAGCTCGTACATATACATATCAATAGAATCTGAAGAAAAACCTCATGTCTTTTGAAATTCATCCTAAAACCCTTAGAATCAAACAGTGTAAACATGAGCATATAAATGTTGGATTTTGCGCCGTGTTGTTACATAAAGTTAAATTCTTAAACAAAAACAAAAGCCATGATATAAGCCTGATTTTAAATATGTGATTGGGATTCGGTTATTTAAATATTATGATTTGCATTTTTGTTAATTTTTTAACTTTAAATATTTAAAAATTTAAAGTATAAAAAAAAAATTACTGAAAAAAAAATGAAATTGATGTCATTTCATCATATAGAACATTTTTCTTCACAATCGACCATATAATTTTAAATTAAAAAGTGTGTTTTTTTGAATCGCCTTACTTAATTCGCCATTTTAAATAAATTAAATTTAACAGCTATTGCGGTTATGAAAGTTATCCATTTTATTAAAATTAATTACTTTTACTACTGCCTTTTTAACATTAATTTTTTTTTTAATTAATCTTGATGTTATTTACATAAGTTATTTAAAAGTGCAAAAGCTTAATTTCTAATTCGTTTAAAAATACTGGGAATTGCTCTGCATTTTGCGATTTTATCTTAAGTTTGGTTTTTGACTTTTTTTATTCAGCGCGGTTGTTAAGTTTCTCCTGAAAATGAATAACTGGAATATTTGTTGTCTGGAATGGACTAATTAAAATTAGTTTGTTCCAGACAACAGTTTTTTGATTAGCTATTAATAAATAAAGAAAAAAATTAATTTTGATTTCTGTTACGTGGTTGTTAATTAAGATCTTATCTTCAACGTGGCTTTTAACAGCGATCACGCGGAATAAGAGAAGAAGCGATAAGCAGCAGCAAAGCTACAAATATCCCGGTTCCTTTATGGTAAACTTTAATCAGGACCACTTACCTATTTCCTCTCGACATAGTCAATAAAGAAACAAGTAAATCAAAAAAATGTCGTTTCAAAGCTATTTTATAAAAAGTCTTTCATTTTAAAAAGATATAAATCCCAATTTTAAACGAAAAAATGTTTTGAGAAAAAAAATTGGGATAAGGCCTTCCTTAGCCAGGAAAAAATTTAATATGCATGTTCATCGGGACTACACAAATGCTGCCAGAGTTTAACCAAGTCTAAAAGATCAATTAAAATTAAAAAAAAAAGAAATTCAAAAAAGTGTATTTCTCCGGTTTGCTCTGAAAACAATTTTAACATACACGTTTATCATATTTACACGTTTATCATATTTCTCCGGTTTGCTCTGAAAACAATTTTAACATACACGTTTATCATATTTACACGTTTATCATATTTCTCCGGTTTGCTCTGAAAACAATTTTAACATACACGTTTATCATATTTACACAAGTGCTGAAAGTTTCAGAGCACTAGTGTGGAAGGTAGTAAAAATCAATCGCGCAATTTCGAGACCACTGATAATCGACATACAACTTGTCAAGTCAAGCTAACGATTAAAAAATTAAAAGTTTATTTTGAAGCAATTAAACAAGACTTTAGTTTTCTAATCTTCCTTGTACGGGTTGGACACGAACGCTAAGAAAAGGTTATTAGGGTGCCCACAACCGGTTTTTGTTACCATCTTTTTTTCAAATCGATTATGTATAAAAAAATGCAATAAAAAGATTATATCTGATAAACACTCCTTTTATTATATAGATTATATCAGATAGTTTAAATGCTCTTACGGATACCAAAAATGTCACTTTGCGTCATATTACCATAACAGAATATTTGATTGAAAAGAGTAATACAAAAAAAAGCTGTAGAAAAACTGCGCTCTAACGAAAAGTGATTTAGCCAAGGTTTGTATGCATGGCTAGCATCCAGTAGCGTAGCTACTAAAGGAAATTAAATAAAAAATAAAAAACCAATAATTATTTAGCAGCCCCTTTTAGCGCTTTGGCTCTAAAGCGGCAGGGAACCCGTCTCTACTCTACTGGTATACACGCATGTTATAAACTACCCTTTATGATATACGTGAAAAAATATCCTTTCAAAATGCCCTGCGACAAACACTACCCGCATACATCAGAGTATTACCTGAATTACTTACCATAAGGGCCCATAAACAGGTAATTGATTTGAATACGCTACTTATCTCAAAATTTTGTCAAAAATGTAAGTCAACGTGAAATGACTTCTCATTGAGAAAGTAGATAATATAACTTACATTTTACTTACTTACAAAGTAAAATATAAAATTTCAAAGACAAAATTTATTTTTAGGTGTAATTGAAAATAACTATTTTTTCAAATTACTTTAATGTAACTTGTTTTTGCTAATTTGTTACTTTTACACGTTAAAGTAATTTATTTTGTTAATCTTTTTATTTAGGTGCTCAAAGAAGGGGCACCTAAATAAAAAGATCTTAATAAATAAAAAGTCCTTACGGTCTTATCACAGAGCACCGCGTATGAGCATTTAATAGAAAAAGCAAAACAAAATGCAAATTACTTTTACTTGTGAAAATAAATCACTTTTTCAAGTAACATTTACTCATTTAAAAAACTTTAGTAATAAAGTTTTACATGTTATATAATTTATGTAAAAAAAAATTACTTTTAAATGTATGTAAATTATATATTTTAATAAGAGTTGTGTGAAGTAATTTACGCATAAAAGTAATTCGCGCTTTTACATCAAAATAAGTAAAAGAGCCATCCCAAGTTTGATATCTCTTTCATAACTTTGTAAAAACAGGTATAAAATTATATTATTTTATGGCTCTATGATAAAGTCATATAATGATAAATGATAAAATGTTACATGTGTATGAACATGTAATAAAAAGATATTATACGTTTGCCATGGTGACTTCGAGTTTGATTTCATGTGAATAACCCAAATAATCATAAGGATAAATTCAAATGTACTAGTAAAACGTTGATTATGCCATATCAAACATGTTTATAAATTACTAAAGCATTTCGATAAGTACTATTTACTCTTCTAGTTAAGCCTGATTGTTAACATCAAACATTAAAAATAAAATGTTATTATATTTTTAGGTTCCCTGTTCCCTTACCATAATTAAAATTGATTAAAAAAAGTTTTAGCCTAAATGATAAAAATAATGGCAACTGAAGAAGTAAGAATAGCATTTCACTTTTACATTTTTGTAAAAGTAAAATAGTAAATGACAAGTTGATAAAAGTATGATAGGAATGTTGATTTTATAGAAACCGAAACAAAATTGTTTCAGATGTGTAGATTATATAAAAAATTATACCTTCGAATTTAAGAACTTTTGTGTTGATTAATGATTTCCAATCGATAATACGTTGTTTTAACTGATTTTTTTTTCAAAATAATAGCATTATATAATTTTGACTCTAAATAAATCTCTAAACTTAATCTCTTATAAAAATTGCTCACTTGCAGGGGTTTTTACATAAACTTTATTTGGTACCTGCATAGTATTCTTTAAGAATTTTAACTGTATTTTGTTGGTTTCTTTACAATTAAATTTTGCCGCATAATCAAATAATAATAATAATAATAATAATAACAATAATAACAATAATAATAAGTAATACAACAGAACCAAGTTTAAAGCCTAAAGTTAAAAAGAATTAAATAGATTATTAAACTACAGCTGTAATATTAAAAGAGCGAAAATATTAAGTTAAACCAACTTTTAATATATTTACTTTGTTATACTTATTACTCTTGCTGTCTTATAATTATTACTCTTAACATAAAATTATTCTTGAAGTATATCTTAAACTAGTTGTTTTTTATTTTTATATTTATAATTTTCAAAAAATAATTTGCAAAGTTTAAATATATTATACTTTGCAATTATATTATTCAAATGAATAATATAATTGTGTAAACTGCCGTTTATTGAGTATGTTTCTAGCTTTATATAAAATACCAATGCATTTGTAAAATCTAGAAGAAATAATATTAATGTCATGTTTCCAAGAATAATTTTTATCAATATAGATTCCTAAAAGTTTTGTTTTTCTCTTTTCATGATTACATTGCCAATGTAGAGTTCAGGTAATAGATGTTGTATTCGATGTTTTTTATAGAATGGATAAAAAAATATTCATTTAGTTTTAGCAGTGTTAAGAGATAATCTATTTATTTTGAACCAATCGGAAAGTTTATTTAATTTACTAGTCATATTATTGAAAAGAATATTATTATTTTCGTGATATAGAAATAAATTTGTGTCATCTGCAAAGATTATTTTGGTTAGGCTTGAAGTTTTATCGAGATTGTTTAAATATATTATAAAGAGAAGAGGTCCAACGAAGATTTTTTATTATAAACATATTGCTAACAATTTGTTATCTTTTCAATCAACCTAGGGTGTTTTTTTTAACTCCATATGATGATAATTTTTCTCTTAAAACTTGATGGTTGACGGTATTAAAATCTTTAGATAAGCCAATAAATACCCCTAATGTGAAATGAGATTTTTTAAAAGGTTCTGATATGTTGCGCGTAAGTTGGGAAAGTGTGCAACAGAGTATTCTGTTGAACTAATATTTTCAAAACCAAGTTGGTTTTTGTATACGATTTTACTATTAATTAAATAGGCGTAAATCAGATTAAACCTTTTTTTCCTGAAACTTCTAAAAAATCTGAGAGAACCAATATAGGACGATAACTATTTATGTTAGTAAGATCTCCTGTCTTGTAGATAGGAACTACTTTAACAACTTTTAGACAATCTGGAAACATTCCTTGACTTATGCTCTAAAAGATTTTGAAAAGAATGTGTTTAATAAAATCACAAAAAACTTGATAGTAAATAGTATTTTTGACATATAAACTAAGTTTTCAGAGAGAAAAACTCTTAACATGCCACCATATTTTGATAGTTAAATGTAAATAATTAGAAACAATAAAAACCACAAGTGCCTGAATTTAAAAACAACGTGCTTTTAAAATTAATAAATAAAAAAAATCTTGCGAAACACACATTTTTTATGTCAATGGTTTTTGACTTTTTTTAAAAAATTGAAACTCAAATATAATTCAAAAAAGGTGCCGTTGTGGCTCTAAAAATTAAATTTATTAAACTTTTCGCAAAGCTTACTAGGATCAAAACGCGGAAAAACATTTTAAAACTTAATACAAATTCAGAAAATATTATTTGGATCTATTCTCATTAGATTTTTGCTACCTTGAATGTTTGCCAGCTGGTGCAATTAAAAACAAGTTATAGAAAGAAATAAATATTCAAAAAGTTTACATCTCGATAATTTTCTTGTTGAAAAAATGAAAATAAAATTAACATAGATGCAAATAATATTTATAATCATTATCAAAAAGAAATTTGTAAATTTTCCATTAGTTCTGATTTAAATATAGAATGCAGCATTGTTCATTTTAATACTGGAAAAAGCTATGATTTTAACGTTGTTTTCTGTTTCATTTAGTCATTTATTGTATATAATTTCTTTGCTTTAATGAAACTCAATTATTTTGTTTTTTGACTTTCTTGGACCAGCAAACTGTCAAATTTCATACTTCAGGTCAAGGAGTGCGAGGTTTGAAACAAAGTCTTTTAAGTTATGTGTAAAAAAGTACAATCATGAATCAAATTTTATATCAGTATGCATTAGCGATGTGGCTATTTTTCAAAAGTGTGGAATTATGGAGTATATTAATTTTTACGTTTTTTTTTCTTGTTTATAAAAGAATTTAAAATTCAAAAGTTGCTTTTTTGCACTAGTTTATTTTGAACGATTCAATTAACGCATTAAGATTTAAATAAAAATAAACCATTGAATTAAAAGTTTGGATTATTTGATGGAGAAATGCTTTATTTATTGGCTATAGCATCTTAACTTGTCTTTGTTACTTTATATTTGGTAAATTTTTACCAATTATGAAACTATGCTTGTGTGTTTTAATATATTTATAAAATTGAAGTTTTGTTTTTACAAGCTTACCTCTTTATTTATTTTATTATATTTTTTGCAGGTTGCAATTTTTTTTTTTTTTCTATGAGTATATAAAGATTCCTTGGTGTAACCCTTATACAGGTACAAGTATAAAAACAAGTAAATTTAAAAAAAATTAAAAATCATTTTAAACAAATTTTTTAGAGTTGAAATTTAGGCTTTCTAAAAAATTATGGATTAAAATTTATTCATCAATAATTTTGTAAATATGTAATAATTATTTTTGGTCGCAACTTTTAAATATATTTTTATATAAAAAAAATCATTTTAACAGCCAAGATGTTAAAAGACCAACAAAAAATAAAAACATAGAGTAATCAGATTTTGAAATGTCAAATTTAAACTAAGCGATCAAAATAAAAACTTTAATTGCATTCAGCTCTGAAGTGAGTTTGTATTAAAAACTGAGAAACTTGAATGGCTGTTGTTATACATTTTTGAGTTGTTTGTCCGCATTTTGATCCCAGAATTTTTATTCAATAATTGTGGGATAAAAGCAAAACAGTACCCAATTGAATATAATGCCGAATTATCTAAACGTAACTTTACATTCAAATCTATTGTTTCAACTTGTATTCGTTGTTCTGTGCAAACAATCGAATTTTTTTTTGTTTCTGTTAGTTCTATAATGTCTCAACATCTAAGATATTTAAATTGATACACCCTAATGCATTAATTTTAATGTTGGGATAATAATAACAAATTTCAATTAAAATGCTTTATTCAGAAAAACGTATTCAATTGAAATATGGTTTTGATTAAGTATTTTTTACTTCATGTATTTTTTCAACACTCACTAATACATCATGGTTTTTACCCAACCACGAGTATTATGAGTTTACAAATGCTACGTTGTGTAACAAATGAGCTCAGGTGTCAGGAATTATGTCAGAAATTATGACTTTGTTACTGATAACCGTTATATATTTAACGGCTTTGGCGGGAATATTTCTTCCAAGACAACGATCTACACTTTGATCATTGAATGTATTAATGCCCGTGTATTAATATTTTTTTGGCTTTATGGTATAGATATTCATAAGTTTTAAAAATTTTCCCAAATAACTTTACTTTAATTTCCTTTTTTTTTTTTGATTTATTTGTTTCCAATCGCATGCTTCTTTTCCCAACCATGTTTCGTTGCTCCAAACATAGGAACGTCTGCCATTAGTAAAACGTGCATATTATTCGATGATAAACTTATTAAATAAACTAGCTTTTTTTTGCACCAAAGCAAGTTTTAGTTTTTAAGACAACTGTGGTTATCATAAAAAGTTTTTAAGACTGCTGTGGTTATCATAAAAAGTTAGCACTAACTTGTTTTTAACTCAATTATTTCTTGTCTAAAAGTGATTATGGAAAGACTCTTTTTTTTCCATCTGATTTAGAGTTGTTGAAATATTTTTTGTATTATTTTCAACTAGACTTATATTCATCAATAAATTTTAAATTTTATAATAAAATATTATAGCGTTCAAAAATTATGACCATATAAAGTTTGAACCTTCCTCAATTTGAGGGGGTTGCAAATTTTATGTTGTCATAATTTTTTAACTCTGAGAGATAATACTATGAAACTTAAAATTTATCGATGAATATAAATCTAGTTAAAAATAATACAAAAATATTTCTTCAACTTGTTGCTTTCACGTTTGGGGCAGGTGGGGGGCAAAAATTTTGAGGGCTCCAATCATCGCAATTCTTTGCAAAGCATCCTTATTTGTCATAAGTATAAATATATAAATGTTTGGAGTTTGCTGAATGTTTGGAAGTTAGCTATCTCAAACACCAAAAAATGCTTGGGCGCCTCTGACTCTTGCGACACTATTGAAACATTTCATGTAATTAAGAACAGTAGTTGTATAGAATTTTTAGTTTGAAAGCCAATAGGTTTAAATTTGCTTAATTGAAGAGAACTTCCCATATTTGTAAAACGTAAATAAAATCTTTAGTTTGCGGAACCATTTTATTGACCAACTCTATTTTTTAACCGGTGGTATGCTGAAAGACATGCAACTTAAAACAGCCTATTGCACTTCTTTAAAAATTGCACTTAGATTAAATTGCTTCACCAGTAGTTTAACACATAAGTGTAAAAAGGTTTTTATTTTTTAAGTTTTATAGAAGCTGCAAAATCATATTACAATAAACAAACATATAAATGTCTTTATCTTTTCTTCAACACGTATACCCCTTACGATTTTTATTTAAGTTAGAGATATCCAAGATTTTAGTTTTTTTGACCCCTCTTGCAATTTAACAAATATCATACCACTAACAATGTAATTTTTGATAAAATGTTGAGACTAATAAAATTTACTTAAAATAACTGATGACTTTACTTAAAATAACTGACTTTTCTATCTTATCTCGAGCACAGCGGTTATGGAATTCGATCCTTAAAGAGGAAATAAAAAACATGAAGTCATCAAATCTCTTTAAAGCAGCAGTCAAACAGCACCTATTTAACTAAAGTGACATCAACATACTCTCTTGTTTTTAAAAATCAAATTAATCATAACTAACTAAAACAAATTTATCACTTTTAAATGACGACAAACGATGAATATATCACAATACAAATATTTTTTATTTCTTTTCTATTCTTATCTATCAGATCGTTACGTACAAGGCTTTGTTTTTGGTTTATTTCAACTTATGAATTTTTAATGTCACGTTAATCTCACGTGAAACTCATTGCAAAGTTACAAATAAAAGGGGCCTAATTGATAAGACTGCAGTCTTCTACTTGCTTCTGTCATTATTTTATTTATTTTTTTATCTTATTTATAAATGTATACATATAAATATACTTGTATTTATAAATGTATTAAAGTTAATTGTATGTAAAATAAATAGTGACAAAATAAATTACAAAAAAAAAAAAAATGACGTATTAGTGAAAAAACTAAAATCAGATACAGCTGGCTCATGTTTTTGTAGTTTGCATGTCTAGACAATATATATTGAAGAGGAAAGATATCACTAAATTAAAATATTATGTACCAGGTAGCTACTTGTTATATGTATGTATAAAAATCTGGTAGAAAATAAAATCTATTATTTCAAAAATATTGTCTATTGAGTAAATTTTGTATAAAAAAGTAAATTTTTTGCATTCTGTCTATAGCTTCATTAACAAAGACTTATCTTGAAAAGTATTTTAATGAGAAATTACAGTATTATGCCACAAACACCACTTTTTGGGTTTAATGGTGTTACGATATTAATGCCAGTTTTAGTATTCTTTCATTTGTTATGAAAAACTTTCAAATAAAAAATCTATTAAAGAAAAGTGTTACCTTTCTTTTCTTAACTGAAATCGAGTTATTGAATCAATAGAATATTCTCTGCAATGTTGTAAAAATGAAATAATATTAATCTGTATTTTATTTCTTTAATGTTTTAAGCGTCAATCCTTTAGCCTCAATATAAAAATACTATCTTAAATTGAAATAAGAGCTTTCAAGTGCATTCAACCATTGAGTATTTATCTTAGCTGTTGTATTGTTATAATGTTGATTTACTTTGATGTACACAGAATAATAAAACATTTTAATATTTTGTGCTTGGTTAATTTTTATTTTACCCACATAAATACTTTACGTTTTATTTATAACTTAAACTGTGAATTAATGTAAAAAGTTCTATTATAACCTTATTATAGCAGAAAAAAATCTAAAAAACAAGACTTTTTAATAATCAAACTTATACGTTTTGTTTAATACAATCCTTAAGTATTAGTTGCATCAAACCTATAAAAAATAGATAGTCTGGAAAAAGGGGCCGTTTTCATTATTTTGCCGTTTTAACTTGAAATTTGATATTTGGCCGGTTCACCTTGCTTAACTTTAAAAAATAAGCAATGAAATTTATATACTATATAAATTCTTTATAATATTGCAACATAGCTTGAAGATTTGTATATAGCGATTACTGATGAAGTTTTTGACAATAGGCAAGAAAATTGAACAAAATCTAGATGTATTATTATTTAAAGATTGATTATATCCAATTTTTTGTGCAACTTGTGTTGTAAAATTTACAAAACGAATTATAGCTAAAAAGACATAAAACTTCAAAACACAAACTCATCAACCCATTTAGCAAAGATAAAAACTCCATAACATTTTGTCATCTTGATCTTAAAAAAAATAATGTTGAGTAGTCTGTTGATAAATTGTCAAATGATTTATGGGTCTTTGCGATAGGACTGAATTTGTCTTTTTCTAGCCCTTGCAGTGTATATACATCTATTCAAGTCTAACTTTGGAGTTATTTTCTTTATGGATAAATACAAATTAATAATAATTTATGCTTGCCTGAAGAAATTCTTTGAAAAAAAAAGAGTTAAAACTTCAAAGCAGAGCGTTAGTTTTAGTTTTGAAAAAAACTGCACATTATTTCAAAGTACAACGGTGATGCAGAAAAATTTTATTTTCAGTTTAATGGGCTTCTTCATAAAAACTTATTGCCATCCAAGCTTGATGATGTTTTATTGACCAACACTTTGATTAATGAAATTGCCAATCACATTCTTCAAGATTTTTCACGAAGTAAACACAATACTTCATCTAATAGTGAAATTTTAATGAAAAAGAATTAAGTGTAATTTAATATTTGGCTGGTTCAAATTTTCTAAATCTGATAAGCAATATAAAAAACAATGCATGGAAATATGATTTATTATGTATTTTGTTACTAATAACAGAGGTGATTTTTTTTTAAAACTAATATTTACACTCAAAATATCTTTATTCAATGTGAAGCAATTTTTCGTAAAGAAAACAAATTCTTTATAACACCTATCTTTAGCAAAGCTCTGGTTAATGAAATGCTTAACAACTCAGTTATTACAGGGTGACCAGAAAAAACGGAGACAAAATTTAATATGTCCTGATAATAAAGTTTTTTACGGCATCCAATTAGTTTTATTGGTTTTCGGATTCTCCATGTTTTAATGTTTAGTATATATATGTTCTGAGATTGATATCTCTAAAATATATATTACTTCTTTAGAATGTCAAATAAACGTAGTGCAATTTTGGAGTTATTTCGTAAAGGAATGCGTCAATGTGATATTGTTCTCTTGCTTAATGTGCCTAGGCAAACTGTGTCCAAGGTTGTCAATCGTTTCAAGGAGCTCGGTCACAATGTTGCCGTCCAGGAAGTGGTAAAAGACGCACCTTCAACACGTCCGTCAACCGCCAGATCATCAGGAAGCGAGTCAAGCGAAAATCGAGTGTCTCCATGCAAAAAATTGCCCGTGAAACCGGAATGAAACGTGAATCGGTGCGACAAATGGCAAAAATAGAGCTTAACGTTATGCCTTACAAGCTCCAAAAAGTTCAATTGCTCACCGATGAAAACAAACGTGTGCGGCATTAGAGATGTCTCAAACTCAAGCGTCGGGCCAATGCTCAGCGATGGGTGCGCATCCTGTTCACGGACGAGAAACTGTTCACCGTCGAGCAGGCGCACAACCACCAAAACGACAGGAACTGGTCCACTGAGGCTCCCACCATGTCGGCCATTGTCGAACACCGCCAAAATCCGCAGTCCGTTGTGCTCTAGGGCGGCATCTGCGCTAGCGGTAAGGTCCCCGTCGTTTTCGTGGATCAAGGAGTCAAAATCAATCAAGAAGTCTACCGACGCAAGATTCTCGAGACTGTGGTACTTCCGTTGGCCTAACAGCACTTTGGCGGTGTGAATTGGACGTAACAACAGGACTCTTCCCCTGCTCACAAGGCGAAAACGACTCAATACTGGTGTCGGATCCATTTTCCGGACTTCATCGCGTCTTCGGAATGGCCGCCCTACTCGCCGGATCTCAACCCGACGGATTACAGCGTGTGGTCAATTTTGGAGGCCAGGGCCTGTGCTACACGCCACACAAGTTTGGAGTTGCTGAAGCAATCGCTGCGCCGGGATGGATTGATTGTTGCCGGAAGACCTGCTTGGAAAAATACAAATGAATATTTTTATAGCCACAAATTTAAAAAAAGTATTATGGCTAAAACAATTTAATTCTTTTTATATAAATGTATTGCAAGTTATATGTTGAATGAAAAAGAGATTATTAGCTTTCAAATAGTTGCGTGTTTTATATATAACAATGTACAAGTGAGGCAGGTTGACATCCTGTCACCTATTTATAAATTATAAACCGTCCTACCACCTTTTTATATTGCTCCAAATACACTAACTAGTGTGCGTATATATATATATAGATATATATATATATATATATATATATATATATATATATATATATAAATATATATATATATATTTATATATATATATATATGTATGGCTAGTTCCACAATGGAAGGGGTAGTTTTCGTGTTTAAAAAGTTTCTTTTTCCAAAAAACTTTTTTTCTTTAATTTTAGTTTAAACACCTTAAAGTTATTGTTAAAATAAATTTTGAGTAGAAAATATTTAAACCGAGTAAATAAATTTGATGAATGATAGCAGCTTTATTTTTATAATTCGAAAAAGTGAGTAAAACTTAAGGGCAAGCTGTTGCAACATTTTAAACAAAACATATCCATATTTTTGTTTAGAAAGAGTCTTTGAGATTATATAAATGTCTTGAGTAAAAAAGCTTTTACTCTTTAAAAATAATTCAAGTGTTTTTTTGTCACAAATACATCTACAAAAATTAGGTTGCCTCACTGAACTAAAAGCTAAAAATGTTTAATTGTCACATGGAAATTAGACTTTAAGGCAAGGTTTTTTTAGAAATTCTATATTTTAATGTAAACTTTTCATCACTATTCAAAAAAAATTGGTTAAAAAGCATTATACTAATTTATAGTTATAGTTTAAAAGCAGTTGAGTCACTGAAGTCACTCAGGTAACCTAACTATTTCTATCTCGGATCAAGTGGCACAATTTGTCTGTGTTGTTGGCACATCCAAGCAACAAAATAAAGTTAAAATTTCTAGATGATGTCTAAAAAAATTGACTCTAACAAATTTATTCAAGAAATTTTTAAAATCAACTGGGAGCTTATGATTAAAAATGATGACAATATTAATGAAGCCATTAATCAATTTTTAAAATCATTTAATAAAGTTTCAGACCAATTTGCCCCCTTTAAAACTTTGACTAAAAATCAAATCAAACTTATATCTAAATCCTAGATCTCTAAAAGCTTACCTAAATCTATTTCTGTAAAAAACAAACTCTAAAAAAAATTTGCAAGATGTAAAAACATTAATACTAAAGATGAACTTTTCACAAAATTTAAATTCTATGGAAATAAAATTAGCAACTTATTAAAAAGTAGTAAAAAATCGTACTACATAACATACTTTAATAACAACATGAACAACATAAAAAATACATGGAAAGGCATAAAATGTATCATAAATATTAAAGGATCATTACATAAAACACCTACTCAGCTAAATCTGAACGAAAATATCATCACAGACCATGCCACTGTTTTAAATATACTTAATATCTACTTTGTCTCTATTCGTGAAAAACTACTCAATAAAATCATGCTATTAAAACGTACTTATAGTGACTTTCTAAATTTGCCTAAAGCTAATTCTTTTTTTATTGACCCTTTGAGTGAAGATGGGGTATCTAGTCTTAATAATAATGCTCTTAAAAGTGATAAAAGTTAAGGACCTAACAGCATACCTACATTTTTTCTTAAACTTACTTCTCACATAATCTCCAAACCTCTTGGCATTATTATAAATAATTCTTTTAAAAGTGGCAAATTCCATGAAGTTTTTAAAGTAGCTAAAGTTATTCCAATTTATAAAAAAGGCTCCTTACCAGACTTTTCTAACTATCGACCCATTTCTCTTCATTCCAACCTTAGCATACTTTTTGAGAAAGCCATACATAACAGGCTATACAAGTTTCAAGAAAAATTTAAATGCTTGTACCAACATCAATATGGATTTCAAAGCAAACATTCCACAATCCTCACACTTATTGAAATTACTGAGAAGATTAGAAAAGCTCTAGATAATAAACACTTTGCATGTGGGGTGTTTATAGATTTGCAAAAAGCTTTTGACACTGTGGATCACTCCATCCTTCTCACAAAATTGGAATAATATGGAATCAGAGAAATCCCACTCAAATGGTTTACTTCATATCTCCATAACAGAACACAGTTTGTTTCCATTAGTGGCACTAAATCTGATTTTCAGAATTGCTCAAATGGCGTCCCACAAGGTTCCGTTTTAGGACCACTTCTTTTTCTTTTTTTTATTAATGACTTAAATACTTCTTTTAAATTTGCATTTGCTTACCACTTTGCTGATGATATTAACATGCTACTGGTTGACAAATCACTTAATAAAATCAACAAATATATTAATCATGATCTTGGAAATCTTGTTCAGTGGCTTCGTTCTAATAAACTTTCTTTCAATTCTAACAAAAAAGAGCTGATCATCTTTAAATCCAATCTGGCACTAATTAATAAGCACTTAAATTTCAGGCTAAGCAGACAAAAAATTAATCCTTTAGACTCTCTTAAACATCTTGGGAATAAAATTGATTCTAATTTTTCTATTCAAGGGCATCTGAATGACTTAGCAATGAAACTCAGCAGATCTAATGGAATGCTAGCCAAAGTCCGCAATTATGTAAATCTAGAAACTCTGCTAAATATATATCATGCTATTTTTGGGTCCCATCTAAGATATGGATGTCAAGTATGGGGACAATCCTATAAGCAAATCATTTTAAGGTTGTCCCATCTCCAAAATAAAGCTTTGAAAATAATATATTTTCAGTACAATAACTTTAAATCTAATGTGGTATACCTAATTTCCAATATTTTAAAATTAAGCAACCTTGTGATAATTTTTAACTGCCAATTTGTCTGGAGTTATCATCACAAAAACCTTGCCCTATCATTCAACAATTTCTTTACAAGTACAAATAGTCACTATCCTCTTCGCCTCTTCAGTAGCTTAAACTTAGTTATTCCAAAACACCACTCTGCTAAATATGAAAATAAATCCATTAAATATCAATCTATTACCCCATGGAACAAACAACCTCCTGATCTAAAATCTCTTAATTCAATCTCTGAATTCAAAATCAAGCTTTTTAATTGTTTGTTAAAAAAATACAATCAAATATTTCTTCAAATTAATATTGGAATTCTTTATTGTCTATATCAATTCGCGATCCTTCAGTTTTTTATTTGATATTTTTTAACATTTTGAATTTTTTTTCTATCTGCCATTTTGAAGCTTTTTCATTCTAATATTATTAATATTTGTACCAATAGTTTGGCATTCTTTATTCATCTATCTATTTATTTATCTCTTTTAATTCAACCATTCTCTACATCGTACTAAATGTTTGTTGTCGCTGTCATTATTCACTAAACTTTTGTTGCTGTTGTTGTCCTTATTTACGAAATTCTCTTTTTATTATAATCGTTATCATTTTGTTACTATTATTATTATTATTATTATTACTATTATTATTATTATTATTACTGTTGTTGTTGTTGTTATTATCATTATTATTATAATTAGTATTATTGTTATCAGTTATTATTACTAGTTTTATCAATGCCTATAAGGTTAAGTTGTATATTCAGGTATTAACTTTATATTAGTACTTGTACTATTGTAAATTTCCTTAAAATGATATAACTATTTCGAAATATATTTGATTTGATTGATTTGATTTAATTGAACCCATCATCGGGATAATTAGCGTTTTATAAAATAGCGTGGTAATAAAGTCAAAATATCATTCAAGTGATCAGATTTCAGTCTAGGTCTTGGTCGAATAAGTTTTGCATTTTAGTATTGTGAAGGGTTATTAGTTATTATATGTAAGTTATTGGATTTATGTCGACATATTCTTATAAAGTTGTAATTTTTTAGAAATGGAATCAAAATTAGAAGTAAGAAAAATACCTTATGCAGAATACCAAGTTAATGTTTTTTGGAATGCTGATAAAAAGAAAGAAATGTTCAGAGTTAGATCTTAGAGATATCAAGAAAAATTGAAACCCAATCTTAATAATAAAGCAGCTTACACTGGTAAAGCAAAATTAGAAGTAAAAAGTTGCGCTCTAAAAAGCAACTTTTAAATCAATCTTAAAGAATTTAGCTCTTCTTTTAAAAACGTATTTGAAACATTGAAACATTGAAAAAAGCACTACCAAATTCAAAGAAAAAACGAGCTGAAGTTCTTTCTATTCTTTCAAATAGCTCCGCTTGTAAAGAAAATTCGGGTCTAACTTCAGCATGTTCAAAGGTGCATGGTCTTTCTGAAAGTGATGTTTTAGCAGTTAAAAACATTTATAATGAAGATGAAGTTTCCAAATATCACCAAACAAAAAAGATGTCACTATTATTCAATTATCTGATGGAAATACAAACAATATTTCGATACGTCATTTATATTAAGTTTTTTTTTTTTTTTTTTTAAACATCTTCGCTTCCAACAAGGCTGCAAGCAGCCACTAATTAAAGTTGGAAGTTACTGAAAGAGAAAAGATGAAGATTGTAGAGCAAGATAACGATTGACAGACGACTTAAAAGATTGCAAATTATATGAATCAGGAAAGCAAGATGAAGGAAACGAATTCCAAAGACCTGATGTTCGAGGAAAAAAACTAGACGAATAAGCGTTTTTAGAGCACTTAGGAACAGTCACAGAAAAAGGATGACACTTGATTGAATGACGAGTAACACGAGAATGAATTATAGTAGATGGCACAAGAGACGCTAGCTCTTTAGAGCAGTGCCCATTAAAGTATTTGTAGAAAAGAGAAAGAGAAGCATCATTACGACGATGTGATAATGGTTGGAGGTTGGCTGCAAGAGCAGGTTCAACAATGTTTACAATGCGTTTTTGCACCTTGTCTAAAAGAGAGAGGGCATCATTAGAAGATCCGCCCCAGATATGGCAACAGTGTTCCATACAAGGCCGGATTTGAGATTTATAGAGATAGAGAATAGAATCTGAAGTAAGAAAGTGACGAGCTCGATAAAGAGATGCAACCTTAGCAGATGCTAATTTTGCAACTGATTTGATATATGGTTTCCAAGAAAGATTAGAAGTAAGAGTTAATCCTAGAAGATGAAGAGTAGGTGACTCATCGAGTACATCACCGTTCATAAATATAGGAAAATCTAAAGTATTGCAATAACGATTGGCTGAAAAAAATTGAGTTTTATCTGAATTAAAGTTCACCAGCCACAGTGAGCCCCATGCTGTTGCAGAAGTGAGATCCTTTTCAAGCTCAAATGCCCCCTCCAAGCAATCAGAGGGTGATGGTTTCTTTTCACGACAAGAATAAATGGTAGTATCATCAGCAAACAATGCCACCTTAGATCTGAGAATATCTGGAAGATCATTAATGTAAATTAAAAACAGTATAGGGCCAAGGATAGAACCTTGAGGAACCCCTGAAGTTACAGAATAAGAAGAAGAGTGTTGTCCATTGAGGACAACTTTTATGCTACGATTGGAAAGGAAGGATTCAATAATCTTAAAGATGATGCCAGATACACCATAAGAAGAAAGCTTATGGAGAAGACCAGCATGCCAAACTTTATCAAAAGTTTTTGAAATATCAAGAGCGATGGCCTTAACCTCTTCACCTTTATCTAATGCACGATAAAACCTGTCAGTTATTACTGTTAGCAAATTAACTGTAGAACGAGAAGATCGAAATCCATATTGATGGTCAGAAAGTAAGTTATTAGATTCAAGATGAGAAATTAAGTGTTTGTTAATTAAAGATTCAAAAACCTTGCTTATGATAGGAAGAAGACTTATGGGACGTTAGTTAGACGAATCGGATCGCTCTCCAGAATTTTTGAAGATAGGGATAACAGATGCCGCTTTCCAGCAGGCTGGAAAGCAAGATTCTGATAAGCACTTGTTGAATAGTTTTGAGAGTATAGATGACAGCTCCGGAGAACACTTCTGCAAGACAATAACAGGTATGTTGTCCGGGCCACAAGCTGAAGAAGAGTCTAGGCATGAAATCACTTTAGATACAGATGCTGGAGTGATATGAATGTCAAGCAATGGATCAACCTGTTTGTTGGCAATATCAGGTAGAACGCAACTAGTGGAATCAAAAGATGATATTGATGAAAAGTTTTTAGCAAACAATTCAGCTTTGTCTTTAGATGTGGTGACAAAGTCTGAACTATACAAGAGAGGTGGAATTATAGATTTGCCCTTATTATTGATATTATTAAAGATTCTTCAGAAGTCACAAGAGCCTAAATTTTGAGATGAGATACGAGATTTCATGAACTGAGAATAGCGGGTTTTGGCGTTAGACAAAACGTTTTAACAAGGGTTTCTAGCAGTAATAAACAGACGTCTGTTTTCTGGAAAAATTTTTTGCTGATAAATATGGAAGTAACGGTTTCGATTAGCAATCGCAGCAGCGCAGTGTGTGAAAAATCATGGAGGAGAGTGAGGCTTGACCTGGAATTGTCGAGAGGGAATAAAAGATTTCATACCAGCCGGAATCCACGAAGTTATGTAAGAAGCACATTTGTCGACAGGAAAACGAAAGATTTCTACCCAAGGGCCATCACGAAGAAAATCACGGAAAGAATCCCAGTCAGCTTTAATGTAGTTGTAAGAGGTTCGATAATAGGGGAATTCAGGTGATGAAAAAGAATGAGATATTAGTTTTAGAGAGATCAAACTGTGATCAGAAGCACCTAAGGGTGAATGTGGAGAAACTGAGCACTGACTAGGATCAGAAACAAGACATAAGTCAAGTATAGAAGGTAAATGATTCGGGTTGTCTGTAAAGCGAGTTGGAAAGTTGACTATTTGAGTTAGGGATTGAGAAAGGCAAAAGTTGTGGGCTTTAATGCCTACCTAATCACTGACACTAGAGCCAAGCCATTCAGAGTGGTGAGCATTAAAGTCACCAACAACAACTATATTAGCTGATGGATAAAGAGAGAGGGCTTGGTCAATATGATTAGAAATAACGTCAAAAAGTGTACAGTCTTGAGATGAAGGAGAGCGATATAGAACAAAGAGAAAGGCAATAGAGTGAAGTGGTGCTAAACGAAAGCACATAAAAGAAGAGTCTGTGGATTCAAACCTAGTTTCACGACAAATGGGTGACTTCTTACGAATGTAAATGCCGAGGCCAAGCATGTGACTATTGGAGTCTTTACGAATTAGAGGAAGATCACCATCAACACTAAGATCACAAGATGAGACAGCCAAACTCAAATTAGTCTCACAAAGAGCAAGTAGGTCTGGTGGACTTTGCAAGAGATAAGACTCAACAGAAGAAAAGTTACTTCGAAGACCACGAATATTAGTGAATGATAGGTTTAGAGAACTTGGTGATGATGATGGTTTTTTGTGTTTTATAGTTTTTGGTACTTTATTCATTTTTAAATTAGATTGAAGAACCCGACTCAAAGCATAGATAGTACTCAGAACACTGTTTAATAGCCCAAGCAATTGCCTCATTACTACTAATAAACCCTAAGCCGTAACAAAGGACTCCAAATGTGGCCTCCGCAATGCACACCAAAAGTACAAACAGGGACACCATCCATGCGCAACATGGCACTGTTAATACTTTGATATTTTTCAGCTGTTGATGGAATCAGCCTCTCTGAGAGCTACCACAGAGTTCGGGAAACCTAACTACCAGCCGGCCTCAGAACCATAAAACTGAGTTTTAGAGCTGTACCCTCATTAGGAGATAATAGAATGAGTTGCCTAGTCATAAAAACAGAGACACAAGCAAAACCCATGCATTGAGTCAAGAAGATCTAGCATTCAACATTCTAAACTGGAAACAATGTATTAAAATACATCTGCGCCAGCCTAATAGATGAAGAAGGGGTGCGAGGCTGGTCAACAGATAGAATCTGTTTACCCCTTAAGCCTTTGCCTAGAAGGCCTTCTACAAGACAGTAGATGGGTGCATTTAACATCTGCCCAAGATGAGTATTTTTATCGAGACACCATCTCTAGAATTTTCTTAACCAAGAGCCCCAAGGCAGGGGGTGTTTTAAATCGGAGTTGGCATCTCCTAGCCTTTGCCTAAAAAGGCGTATCCTACAAGGCAGCAGGACATGAAGCAGATTGTACTGGGTTACATGTTACCAGTAGCAGGATAAACTGATCTGACTATTATACTATATATATATACTAAAAGAAGCTTTCGAGTTATTCAAGGAAAGCATCAGCACATAAAAATTGGACTCAACATATTTTGCGACCTTTGTCCCCGCAATGTGAAATCTGTTACAAAATTTCCGCATAATGTTTGCGTTTGTGGTTTGCATAAAAATATACGATTTGCCTTAAATGCATTAAGAAAATCAATTCAAGCGTCTTCAATTAAAATTGGATCTCAAATGACAAATAACTTTGTTTGTGAACCGTACATATACGATTGCCCTTATGACAAATGCGTTGCATGCAAAAGAATGAAACAATTCGATAAACTCTTGCAAACTGTTAACACATTTGGTTTCGATGCATCCTGGGACGAATGGAGAAATTTTGAAGCTAAAACATATGCGAACATCGAAAATATTTCAATGTCTACTGTAACAGAACTCATCCAATACATATAAGCGATGCGTGATAAGTTCGTTAAACACGTATTTGTAAAGAAAAACCAATCAACAATTTCTAAGAAACTGAAGGAAATATCGATGAGTATTAATTTTGAAATTGCAGTAATCCAAGTTGACTGGACTGAAAACGCTAGGTGTTTCTATCAAAATAAACGGCCAGCCACTCATTTTGGTAAAAGTCGATCAACTTTAAAAACACTTTTCCTATGTTTGTGAAAACATTTCTGCTATATGGTGGGTTGAACCAAAATACATTTCTAGTTCTATTTTGCTTTTTTGTATTCTTTTTTTAAAGGTCAAATTTTAGTTCAAAATTTTCAAAACCACTGTTTTTAAAGGGCATCTTCAAATATCGTTTGGAGGAACTGAATACATTTTCATTAGAGGAGTTTTGGTTTAGCCTGTTATTAATTGAAATCGGAATGTGTTTAAAAATTTGGGGATGATTTGAGTTAATATAAGTATACAATAATTTATCGTTTGATTTTTTGAAAGACTTATATATACTTTCAGAGTGATTAAATGTGGCATAAAGAAAGTTTATAATTTTTAAGTTTATGCTTATTTCGATTTGAAAACCAATATTTTAAAAATTTTTGATATCTTTCTAACTTTATTGAGCTATGGACCGGGTTTTTACGCATTACTATTAAACCATCGTCGCAATAATGGCCTAAATCTTTTATATTGATTATTTTACTTAATAAATTTAATATATGTAGTCCAACAAATTCACAAATTTCTGCTCCGTCGTAACTACCCATTGTTACATCAAAGCAGTCATGTATGTTTTTCTTTCTTGTTACATCAAAGCAGTCATTTTTGTTTTTACTTTAAGTTTCCTTATTAAAATAAAGTAAGACTTTTCTGCAGTTATTGAGGGGTAAAAATCATTAAAGTCAAATTAAATAAATGTACATTCATTTTTATTTTTGATTATGGAGAACCAGTTTATAAAACCAGTGGTATTTTTCCACTGTTGCAAATTTAATTTATTTTTAAGAATATTATTAATTTTGTCCAATTAAATTTTGCTTACATGTCCAAAAAATTGATTACTTACATGTCCAAAAATTTGATTACTTCTGCTTTTTAAAAAAGCAGAAGTAATCAATTCTAAAGAATTATTTTTATAATAGTGTCAGCATATTCCACAAATGTGTTAAAATTTACAGTAGTTAAGACATTTGCGACTTCCTGTAATTTAATCTTTGGTATAAGTTGAAGTTTTATCAATTTAATCATTCATTTCTGATGAGTCTTTATTAAATGATTTTCTTCAAATTTATAACTGCTCCGCTCTTTTAAGATTATTGAGCACTGTATTTTGTTGAATACATTTAAAAGTTGTTTAAACATACATTAGGTTTCTTATTAACAATTGTTGAGCACTTTTATTTGTATTTTAAAGTTCTGTGTAAATATGGAAACTTATATTTTCACTTACTCGTTTAAAAATATACCTATGAAAAAGTTACACTATTTCTCTGATTGAAAAAGTTGAGCATTTTATTAAAAGAATTCGTTGGAAAACCGAGTTTTTCCTAAAACCATAAAAAAATACCGATGATGCATTTAATAAGAACCAAGATAATGATAATTATGGATTTAAAGCAAAAAATACTCCACCTTTTATACTTGATTTGGAAATTTTTGAAAATGACCTGTTGCATTTAATTAAAACAAAAAAGTGTCGACCTATAAAAAACGAATTACAAACAGAATTATAGATGTTAAAAAAATTAAGTCGAACATTTCGATACATTTCGATACATTTCGAACAATCGATATTTTGATTTTTGCTGATAAAACAAATAACATTTGTAACAGAAAACTATGAAAAAACTTTACGCGACAAAGTTACTATGTTCTTTCAAGAAGCCCATTAAAATATGGAAAATACTAATAATTTAGAAGCGCAAAGTATTGTTACAAAGTATTGCTACAAAAGTAAACCTTGATAACAGAATCGAATCAACTGCCCCTGTCCAAGCCTTCGTTACACTAAAAGACCATAAACAAAATTTTCAAAACAAACTTCTTTGTAGTTTATTGTTTCAAAAAGTGAGATTGGACGTGTAAGAAAAATTTAGTTTGGACAAAATTAATAAGAAAATAATAAATAAAGTTTTGAAAATTTTGAACTAAAATTTGATCCTGAAAAAAGAATACAAAAAAGCGAAATAGAACTAGAAATGTAATTTGGTTCAACCCCTCCCACCCCCTCCCCCAAATCTCCTATATAGCAAAAATGTTTTAACTAATATAGGAAAAGTGTTTTTAAAATTCGCCGATAAGCATTTCCCGCCCTGAAATAAATTACATAAAAATTTTTTATCGAAATACAATAAGTTAACTAACTAAAGTTAGCTAGAGTTGCACAAAAAACGAAAAAAATTATAAAAGGTTACAATAATGCTTTGTTAAGCAAAAAAGAAATCCTAACTGAAAAAACTGCATAAATTTGTAATTGTTAACATAAAAACATTTGTTCAATGAGTGGAAGTTGTTTATCAAAAAACTTGGTATATAAAAGTTTTGTTTCCTCTCAGAATGTACCTGATAAACAATATTTTGGCATAACAGAGGGTAAATGTGAAAAATGTTTTGCCAATCATAAGCAATCCTTTAAAAATTAAAAGCATTCAAAAGACGCCATGCCGTAAACAAATATAACGGATTTAAAAGATACAAATATTGAAGGTTTTATACTGAATTGGTCTATCATTTAAACAGCGCCTGCATATAAGAATATTTAAAAAAATGCATACTATGTCTGCAAGAAAAATTTAAAATAGTTGCGCACGCAAACCAAAAATGTTTTTCAAACAAAAACTCGGAATTGAATTCAAAATTCAGGCACGAAAATAAGTTTCTCCTAAAAAATTAAAAAAATAAATCAGCTCAAAAAATAGTTACGTTAAATTACCTTTAAAAAAATTTTTTTTTAAAAAAGAATAAGTTATCGATTCTAAAGAATTCTTTTTATAATAGTCAAATTCCGCAAATTGTGAAAGTTTACAGTAGTTAAAACATTTCCAATTTCCTGTAATTTAATTTTTGGTATAATGTGAAGTTTTATAAATTTGATTATTTATTTCTAATGAGTATATTGATGAAACACGGTGTTAAATGAAAAAAATTTTGATAAATTTTGTTGTTTTCTACTAACTGATATATATATATATATATATATATATATATATATATATATATATATATATATATATATATATATATATATATATATATATAAAAATATATACATAGATATGCACTCTTGCTCATTTGGCTGAAAGATATATTTTAATCATAAAAGTTAGCATATGAGTTTATTTTATGACATTAATAAAAATCAAGACCGAACGATATTGCCTGTTCATAAGCATAATACAGCATTGTTCGAATTAGTTCGGACAGTGGCAAAATTGGAATTATTTTTACAATAAGCCCAACTTTTAGCTATGATACTAATGACTCTTTTTTTTTTTCAGATAAATAAGTGTTTTACTGTAGTCTAGTGGTGTCTGGCAACTCTTTGCTGCTGGGTAGACATATTAGCAAACGCATTAGTGGCTTCAGTGCTACTCCAGGCTTTGTGCAAAAAGGTTGTGACGGAGGTTGTGACGGATTATTCACCTCGTATTCACAATGGGCATCTCTCCCAAGAAACGTGCAAGCATTATAGCTCTTAAAGAACACGCTGGTTTGAGCATTAGACAGATTTCTAAGAAAATGAAGGTGGCCAAGTCAACAGTTGGTGACATCGTGAAAAGAAAAAAAGACACTAATGAATCTTCAACCCTGCGGAAAGGAAGATGTGGAAGAAAACGCAAGACAACACCTCGCGATGATACAGTTATCATCAGAGAAAGTATAAAGAATCCTAAAAAAACAAGTGCAGACCTTCAGAGAGATTTGTCCACATCTGTCGTAAATATTTCTTCTTCAACGGTCCGACAAAGGCTCTTTGAAGTTGGCAGATTTGCCAGAAAACCTCTAAAGAAACAGTTATTGACGTCGGTTATGAAGAGAAAACGTCTTCAATGGGCACGTTGGTATTCTCAATAGACAGCAGACGACTGAAAAAAGTAGTATTCTCCGACGAATCGCATTTCGAAGTCCATGGCTACAGGTCAAAGTTTGTTAGAAGAAGCAAAGGTGAACCGCTTCGGTCAGGACATATTCAACAAGCCCCCAAACATCCGCCTAAGAAGATGTTTTGGGGTAGTTTTAGTGTTAAAGGCCTTGGACAGTTCATTAACGTAGAGGGAGTGATGAATAGTGATAAATACAAGGCTATTTTGGAGACTCATTTGCTTCCTAGTATGACAAGGGACTTTCCTGATCGAGATGGCATTTTTCAGTGTATGTATGTATGTATGTATGTATGTATGTATGTATGTAAGAGTGCATGTGTGTATGTAAGTATTTGTTTCATGTTTAGTTTTAATCTCAAAACATTATCAGTCATTCAGCATCTATTAATTCTTTTCTTTCCTGTTTAATTTATATATAATGTAATTAGGAAAATTTACTCATTGATCATGTTGAATTTAAATATGAATCTTATAATGTTATGGTTGTCTGATCTTAACTTTAAAGTATATATATATATATATATATATATATATATATATATATATATATATATATATATATATATATATATATATATATATATATATATGTAAACTATATACAGTACCGGATTAACCATTAAGCACACTAAGCACGTGCTTAGGGCACCGCATGGAAAGGGGTACTAAGACGAGCTTCTGCAATTTTTGTGCAATTACTAAATTACTGAAACTGCATGAACGGCCTTAGCAACAGATTGTTTATGAAAATTTTTGTGGTCTAATGAACTTACCTCCTCCAATGAACGTTAATTCATTTAACGGTATTCGAGATAAAATTTATAGCATATACCAAAGAGTAGCTGATGTGAAATGAAAAATGCAGCTGATGAATTTCGATGTCTTAACATACCGATACAACAAAATGATTACGACATTAATTGAGTAGCTGATGCTGTTGATCCGATGTTGAAATTTTGTTTTGATGTTATCATTTGAAAGCGTTACCCTTTATCTTATGAAGCAGGAATATTCTAGATTTAAGTTTTTTTGCTATTTTTTTTCTAAAATGTAAACTTTTTGTCAATGTAATTATATTGTATCATAATATTAAATATTTTTAATATTGATTGAATAATTCTGTTTTGGTTTAATACTTTTTAAATTATTTTTGAGTTTTTACATTTTTATTTTTTCTGTATATTCAAAATGTTCTAGTGTTATTGTTTTGCTGAAATTTTCTTTATATACTTTTTATTTTTCTCATGAAAAGTCTTAAATTGTGTTTTTCTCAAAATATGAGTTTTTTGCACACTGCGATAAATATCTTTTGATTGTTTTGCCTGATTTGTTGAAATTTTTAGGTGTTGTTTATAACATATAGTAAAATCACCCAACCAAAATAATTTATGCTAGTTAACCAGTTCCAAAAGTTCAGCGTCCAATCAAAACCTTTTTGGGGGATTTTTTTTTTAGCTCTTAAACCGGTATCATACCTTATAATATCAAAAATAATTTGTTGAATTATTTCATTTTTATAGCGTAGAGCAGCCATCTGTTAATAAAAAGCTGTAAAAACATTATGATCATACCATTATTAGTTCACAAGCTGTTTATCGTAGCACGTAATTCATTTTTAGGGTCCATGGACCCAAAATCTTGACCAAAAAACTGTTTTTTTTTATTTTTTTTTCTTTACTGTGTTTTAAATAAAAAATGCTATATCTTTTCTAAAAATCATAAAATTTGAATGCATTTTGAAAATTTTGTGTTTATTAGTATAGGACCACCTAAAAATATATGTGTTATCTCTACTTTTCCATATTGTAACCGAGTTATCTTAAAATTAAAGTAAATTTAAAATATATAATGAAGCGTCAACAATTAAATGGGGCACAGAAACGAAACAAGCAGAAGAAATGAAACATAAGGCTGAAGCTGTTGTGCAAAAAATTCCAAAACTGACTTCATTCTTTCAAGGAAATTTGAAATCTACATTGTCGTTAAATACGGACAATAATGCTGCACATTCTGATAATTTTGTAGCAGTAGCAGTTGCATGCAACGACTCTGTTACTGGTGATGTAATAACAATAACAGGTCAAAGAGAAGGTAATAAATCAAGGTATGCAGAACTTACTGTGAATAAGGATGTGTCTGTGTCAGGAGATGATGATAATGGCAAATTTTTTGTAACATCTATCTTCAGCGACGATAAGGTTAAAAGTGTAAATGAAAAAATTATTAAAGTTAAAGAAGAGTTATCCAGCGTAAAGATAATACAGGGAAAAATTTCGACAGACAACAACGACCTAAAGCTAAAATCTGTTGATGCAGAGGATCGAAATCGAAGGAACAATTTGCGTATTGATGGTTTGCCTGAGAGTAGAGACGAAAAAGATTGGGAAAAAACCAAAGAAAAAGTAAGGAAATTATTTGCTGAAAATCTTAATATCAAAAGAGAAATCAAAATAGAACGAGCGCATAGAGTGGGAGTTTCAAACGAGAATCGCGAACGAACAATTGTTATGAAACTGCATGACTACGAGGACAAAAAAACGATCACTGATAACGCATCAAAGCTAAAAGGTACCAATATTTTTATTAATGAAGATTATTGTAGTACAACTAGAAAAGTTCGAAAAGAGTTATTTGCTAAGGCAAAAATTCATAGACAAAATGGTTATTATGCTAAAGTTGTGTATAATAAACTAATTGTCCATGAATTTCAACAAAAAAACTCTGAAAGAACAGAAAATTTAATACTTCAAGGTGAATAGTTTATTTATTAATATATTAATAGTTAAATTCATTCATATTTACTATATTTAAAAATGGATTCGAATAATGTTTCTGAACAAGGTTTTGAAAATATAAATTTTGACCTATTTGAAGACAATTTATTAAATAACACAAATATTTTTCAAGAAATTCAAAGGAATTTAATGAAAACACCGTATTTTGATCCTTATGAATTTAAGGGGGAAAAAGAAATAAATTCATTTTCTATATTACATGTAAATATTAGGAGCATAAATCAAAACTTTGACAAGTTTAAGGAATTTTTAAATATTATAAATTACACGTTTGATGTCATATCCCTTACAGAGACTTGGTATGAAAATACACTTGATTCTAATTCTAATTACAAATTACCTAATTATAAGCTAATTAGTCAACCGCGAGGAAGTAATAAAAACGGAGGAGGCGTTGGTATATATGTTTTAGAGTTATATTCATACAAAATAAAAAATAAATTATGCTCATCAAATCTTAATTATGAAAGTCTATTCATTGAAATAATTAGTGACAAAAACAAAAACATTGTAATTGGGTGCGTATACCGACCAACGAGTGGTAAAATTGAATGTTTTGAAGAATTTATTAAAAATACGGTCCTAAATACAAATAAAGAAAAAAAAAGTTTGTATATTGCTGGTGACATAAATTTGAACGCTCTGACTTATAAAAAATTTCCAAAAACAAAATCTTTTTTTGATATGCTTTTCAAATATAATATTTTACCAGTTATAAATAAACCAACTAGGGTAACAAAAAGCTCTGCAACTGCAATCGATGATATTTTTATTAATAATTATATAGAAACGTCATTTGAGACAGGTATTTTTAAAACTGACATTAGTGATCACTTCCCAATATACATTAAAATAAATCTTTTAAATGTCACATCCAAAGGGGATTCTAAAATTATAACTCTAAAAAAACGCAACCTATCAACAATTAATAAGAATAATCTTTCTAATAAACTAAAGCAAGAGACGTGGAATCAGGTTTTTAAATGTGATAATACAGATGAAGCTTTTAATATTTTTCTACAAATATTTCTTGATATATATAACAAAACCTGCCCATATGAATTAAAAATAATTAAAAAAAAAAACAATACTAAATCCATGGATGAATAAAACTCTCATAAAATGTTCAAAAAATAAACAAAAACTTTACAATAAATTTTTGAAAGACAGAAGTGAAGATAATGAAAAGATATACAAAAAATATAAACGGTTTTACGAAAATCTTCTCATGAAAGCTAAAAAAAACTATTATAGTGAAGAACTTACAAAAAACAAATTCGATGTAAAAAAAACATGGGATGTAATTAATAATATAATGGGAAGAAACAAAATAACTACGGCTTTACTGCCTCAAAGAATAAATATCAATAAAACTGTTATTTATTGTCCTTTAAAAATCTCGAATGAGTTAAATAAATACTTTACAAATATTGGCCCGAACCTTGCTAAAAAAATTATAACCACACCCAACTCATTTCAATTATATCTTAAATCGTTAAATGACGTAATACTTCACGATAGCGACTTTTCTCTTAAAGAATATGAAACAGCCTTTTCTTTTCTTAAAAAAAATAAATCACCTGGCTTTGATGACGTTTCTAGTAATATAGTTATTTTAAACAAAAATTACATTTCCAGACCTTTGATTCATATTATAAAACTTTCAATTAATGAAGGTATTTTCCCTGAAGCACTAAAGTTGGCAAAAGTATGCCCAATTTACAAAAACAATGATCAGTCAGAAATCTCTAATTATAGACCTGTATCAGTACTTTCTGTATTTTCCAAAATATTCGAACGTGTAATCTATAATAGAATTTATAACCATTTTAATGAAAATAATTTATTTTACACAAAACAGTTTGGTTTTCGAAAAACCCATTCAACTGAACACGCAATAATTGAAATAGAAGACCAAATTACTAAAGGATTCGAAAACAATAACTTTACTCTAGGATTATTTATTGACCTATCAAAAGCATTTGATACGGTTGATCACCTCATTCTTTTAGAAAAAATTAAACACTATGGAGTAATAAATAAAATCTATGATTGGTTAAAAAGCTATCTCACTGAAAGAAAACAATAAGTTATTAATAAGGAATCAGGTGAACTAAAAATTATGTGTGTAGTTCCGCAAGGGTCAATTCTTGGTCCCTTGCTGCTCTTGATCTATGTAAACGATTTGCATAATGCTTCAGCAAAACTTAACGCGATAATGTTTGCTGACGACACAAATCTTTTCTTATCGAACAGTGACATTAGGCAACTTTACTCTGACATGAACTATGAATTAAGGAATGTCAGTGAATGGTTTAAGGCTAATAAACTGTCACTCAATGTAGATAAAACAAAGTATACTCTATTCCATAAAAAATCACAACAGGAAAACCTTCCCTTAAAATTACCAAATTTAATTTTAGATGATAAACTAATCGAAAAAAATGAGTCAATAAAATTCTTAGGAATTCTTATTGATGAAAATTTATCATGGCTTCCTCACATAAATTATATCCAATCAAAAATTAGTAAAACAATTGGTTTGATGTACCGTATTCGCCCATATGTAACATCAGAAAGTCTGAAACTAGTATATTTTGGCCTAATACATTGTTTTATTTACTATTCCAATATTACATGGGCTAGTACTCAACCAACAAAACTTAAAAAAATATTTTCTCTACAAAAACATGCATGCAGACTTATATATAACAAAAAAAAATATGAACATGCAAAACCACTAATGAAAGACATGCAAATGATGAGTATATATGAAGTTAATATTTACCAACACTTAATTTTTATGTATAAATATAATAACAGCCTGATTCCAAAAACCTTTAATAATAAATTTACAAAAAATGTTAACAATAATTACTCTCTTAGAATAAATCAATGGAATACTTATAAATTGCCTAGAATTAGGAGCAAGTATTCTGAATATGGAATAGCATACGGTGGACCGAAACTATGGAACACATTTCAAAAAACTAAACATTTAAATACGGTAAAATCACTAAACTCCTTTAAGTTTCTAATAAAAAATGAAATTTTTAAACATTATAAATAATTTTTTAATTTTTCTAAATGAACATCGAATTCCATTATTCTTAGTTTTTTCTATTTTTATTTTTTTTGTTTGATTGTCTCTTATTTTTATCTTTAAAATAATTTGTCAGTATTTTAAATGACTATCGTTAAAATTATATTGATACTATTTACTTTCTTTCTTTAAATGTAAATATTTATGAAAGTTTTTATCTTTTTATTATATTGGAACTGTACATAGTATTTTTAACAATCTTATTCTATTTTAAACTTGTAAAGCCCACATAGGGGCTCTATGAAAAGATTGTGGTGACTTTAGTCATCCATATCTTCTTTGAGGCCCTGCCTGTTTTTTATAAATCAACTTTTTTTGTATGTAAATGTTTCTTTGTAACTATATTTTCTTATTATATAAACAGCAAATATATATTTAAAAAAAAAAAAAAAAAAAAAATCTCCGGATCTTAACTCTATCGAGATCCTGTGGGAGATCGTCAACCGCAGAATTAATTGTGAAGGTGTTCGTAATAAGGATCAACTGTTTGAACAAATCCAAAAAGCCTGGGCAGCGATTCCACAAAGTTTCATTGATCACCTGATCGAATCTAAGCCTCGAAGATGCAAGGCTGTGATCGACAACAAAGGATTCGCCACAAAATATTGATAGCGAAATTCAGCTTGGTCAACATTTTGTCGAGTTGCACTTGTTTTGTCCAGAAGGAAATCAACTTTTTTTAATACTTTTGATTAATTTATTAATTTTCGTGTACAAATAATGAACTTTGTGATGAATAAAACTTGAAGAACTTTGTCTCTAAACAGTTACATAGTTATTTCTCCAAATTAAACAAGTGCAGCACTTTTAAATAAAGAAACTAAATTAGTAATATTTGGTTGCACTCATTTTGTCCGATACTGTATATATTTATATATATATATATATGTATATATATATATATATATATATATATATATATATATATATATATATATATATATATATATATATATATATTTATATATATATATATATATATATATATATATATATATATATATGTATGTATATATATTACATAAATATATATATATATATATATATATATATATATATATATATATATATATATATATACTTGATATACAACATCATGAATCAAGTTCTTACTACTCGAAAGTTTCCGACATTGCAGAGTCTCATGCAGAATTGTATTTTTCAAAAGGAAAACATTTAAGTGATACAGAGAGCGATTATCTTGATAATTCTTAAAATTTAATATATTTAATCTACAACTTTATAACTTTCCTATTCGAAATAATTGGACTAGCAAATTAGTTAATGAACTTTTTGAAATACTACAAAAATGAGGTTTGGAACTTCCCGAAGATGCAAGGCAAGTTTTAAAAACACTTAGAGGTATAATTTTTGCTGAAAAGTGTGGTGGTAATTATGCTAATTATGCTTGGTTTGGAACAGACAGGTATGAAGAACATATTTTTACACTACGGAAAAAAGAACCATTTTTTTTGAATTTTATTGATGGTTTACCTTTATATAAATATTTCAGTAAACAATTGTGGCCAATATTAGCTTGCTTGGTTGTTTTAATTTTTTTATTTTTGGTATTTATTGTCGTGAAACCAATCCTGATTCAGTAACTGATTACCAAAAAGGATTCTGTTTTTGAGTTAAAACAAAAAATAAAAAATTGTTTTCTATACAAGAAAAAACATAATTGTAACTGTCAAGTCTGTCTTGTGCGATGGTCTAGCAAGGTCCTTTTTAAAAGGTATTGTATCTTACAATGGTTTTAGGAAGAGCCGTGTTTAATAAGGAAACTACCTACCTATCTTTTATATAAATCAACTGATATGACAAGTTTAATTTTTTTAACTAAATTTTTTTGTCAGTGACTTATTCTACTCCTTTAAAAATTGAAACTTCTTAAAAATATTTGAAGCACCTTACATAATAAAGACACTAGATGTAAGGCGATCAAAAATATTTGATTGCCTCAGAACATTGACGGATTACTTAAATCAACTCCACTTCTTTTCCATCATTTATGTAGAGATTTGCTAAGACTTTTCATTTTTCTTGCTGAATAAGTTTTTTTTTTATCATTAAAAGGAGATGGAGAACACAACATGAACAAAAACACATCCATTGTCTTTTGAGCTGTATCCATTCTGTATCATATTCTGCAGACATTGTTGACACATAGAAGAGCCTTGAAGTAGAAAAAAGTCAAGGCAACGAGTTCAAATGATTGAACCCACTTTTTGAGTGCCTTAACTAAAGTCAGTAGATTATCTTCTAAATCAAGTTCCTCGAGAATTTTTAAGGGCTTTAGTATTTCTTTTGGTCATTTCGACAATGGCTGGATATTAGGCTATGCCAAAATATCACGATTTTCAGAAATGAAAGGTCGCGGTATAAATACCTGTTCTATACATAAAAAGATTTTTATAAACCAAATTTGACCTCTCTAGGACCATATTTAGTGCTGGAAGATGATTTTAGGTTTTTATGCAAATACGAGAAATCATTGTTTTTTTCTGAAAATAAATATTTTTTTTGAAAATGAAGAAAAAAATAAGTAAGGAAAGGTATTTTTTAGTTTAAAATCAAATATTGTTACCATCAGTGCCGTAACTAGGCAGGTGCAACAGGTGCACTTGCACAGGGCCCGTAGATTAGGCGGCCGTGAAATGGAACTTTAAACTGACGAAAAATTATTTGTTCTATTAATAAATACTTCTATTAATTTTTTTTTTAATTTTTTAAAATTTTTTTTTCCTATTAACTAGCACTGTATTGTATTTCAATACAGTGCTACTTAATTCTATACTGCAATTTAAAATTTCTATATACATTTCCAATTCCAAATTGTAATATTTTGGCGCAAATTCAATCAACGATATCTGGTGGGCAATAGAATAAAACGTATTGTGTGTGTAGTAATGTGGTGAATTTAAAAAATGTGTGAAGCAATTTTCATTTTTAATCAAAGCAACATAAAAAAACTTATTGTCATTATTAATGACACATTATTAATGACACATTATTACAATTTATAATTTCCAATTAGAATTTAAAATATACTCGTTTATAAAAACATCGTAAGGTTGTTATATTTAAATATAGATTGGTTAAAAATAGCTATAAAAAAACTAATTATTAAACCACATCAAGCCAATTATTCTATTAATTACATTAAACTAAATCATCAGGTAAGCTTTCTAAAATAATAAAAACTTTATAAAACACTTGAATCGTAATATAGCGTTGGCAAGCACATATTTCAATTTACCGATAAATTTTTTTTTACAATTTTTTATTTTCGATATATCTGGTAATCTAGTAGCTCCAGAGATAAATCATAAATTTATATTTAATATTATTATTTTTATCTAGTCAAACAATGTCAAAACAATTATCGGGCGCTCAAAAAAGAAAAATTAACAAGCAAAAACAAGAAGAATGCAAATCAATGTCGCAGCAATTTACTAAATGACTTAAAAAAAATCCACAAATTGAAGAAACTAATATATCTAGACCTAGTTCTGATTTACAAGATGAAGATGCTGTGCTACAATTGCAACCTATAAGTTTAATTGATCATAATAATGATATTATTACAAATGTCGAAAATAAAAATGTCGAAAGTACAAATGTCGAAAATACATGTACTACTAATATTGAAATTGAAAATATTGTTATAAATTTGCCATCTATTACACCAAACGTCAATATTATTCCACAAGAAATAATGCTAAATTACAACGACCCAAATTCTTGGCCTGCTATTTCAAATAATGTAATATATTCCCTTGTCAAGCATGGTCCAGAACAAGGCAATAATGTAAACGTCAATACCATTATATCAGCAGACAATACAGAGCGAAAATTTACAAAGGATTGGTTTTATGTGAAACATATTAATGGAGAAATGGTTATAAGAAAATGGCTGTTATATTCTATTAATCAAAACGCAATATTTTGTTTCCCTTGTATTCTTTTTGGCCACAAATCTTTAATATTACAGACCCCCATAAAGGATTCCGTGATTGGCGACATCTTCATCCTGTTATTCCACAACATGAAAATTCATCTGATCACAGAAACAATTATGTAAAATGGAAAGTGATGGAAACAAATATAAGATCAGGGAACACACTCGATGATTATTTAATTAATTCAATTAATGGAGAAAAAATGGTATGGCGTGAAATATTAAAAATCGTTGTAGATGCTATTCTATTCTGCGCCAAAAATAATATTGCTCTTAGAGGTTCAAATGAAAAAATTGGAGATCCAAATTGTGGAATTTTTTTAAATTCGATAGAATTTGCTAGCCATTATAATAGAACTTTAAAAGAACGTATTGAAAAACATAAAAAAGGTTCTGTTTCATATTTTTCACCCATTATTCAAAATGAAATAATAAAATTAATTGGTGATAAAACTAGAAACGAAATCAGATCTAGAATTAAAAATCAAAATACTACACAATTTTATTCGACTGCACTCCTGATATATCAAAGAAAGAACAAATGAGTCAGATGATACGATACGTCCATGTTGATTCTAATGGTAAGGTAATGATCGAAGAAAGCTTCATCGACTTCATTCACTCACATGAAAAAACAGGAGAAGGTTTAACGACTGAAATTTTAAATAAGCTAGAAGGTGATAAACTGGATACTAATGATGCCAGAGGACAAGGATATGACAACAGTGCTAATATGGCGGGAAAATACAAAGGAGTCAGAGCGCGTATTTTGGAAATTAATAGTTTGGCAATATTTATACCGTGTGCAGCTCATAACTTAAATTTAGCTGGTGTCCATGCTGGCTCTACATCACCAGAAATGATAACTTTTTTTGGTACTGTGCAAAGATTATTCAATTTTTTCTCGTCATCAACAACACGATGGGAAATTTTAATGAAGTCTTTAAAATTGACACTTGAAAGTTTTTCGGACACAAGATGGTCATCAAAAGCCAATGCAATAACATCACTAAGTTTACATCTATCAGAAGTAAAGAAAGGATTGGAATCGATTTCAAATGATTTATCAAATCCAGAAGCTGTATCAAATGCAAAAAGTTTATTGTTACTAATTAATTATAGATTTATCTGTACCCTTTCTATGTGGAATAAAATTCTACAATGCATTGACAGAACAAATAAGGCATTACAACGAAAAGATATATCGATAGACCATGCAGCAAAATTAATTGATGCTCTACGCTGTACATTACAAGGACTACGAGAAGCAGATTTCGAACAAAATTTTCAGGAAGCAAAGAATTTAGCTGAAACAATGAATTTACAGGCTGGATTTAATGATAAACGCAAGAAAAAAGTTAAGAAAATGGCAAATTATGTGGCAACAGATGAAGGAAGTAATATGACTCCAGAACATTTGTTCAAAATGCAAATTTACAAGATTTTTGATACTTTATTGTCTCAACTAGATTGGCGTTATGAGCAACTGCGAACTATCTGCAAAGATTTTTCCTTTCTGTATGGTATTTCTTTGGAATCGACCAGCGTTTTGGATTTAAAAAAGTCGGCTGCAGATTTAGCAATTAAGTATAGCAAAGATTTAAATATGTACCAGTTCACCTGTGAGATACAAAGCTTTAAATTTGAAGCATCGACAATAATACCTAATATTAAAACTGCAACTCCACTAGATATTTTGCAAGCACTTCATGACTTTGGCTTAATTGAGTCTTATCCGAATATTAATATTGCTATCCGGATATTTCTCACTCTTCCAGTTACTACTGCGTCGTGTGAGAGAAGTTTTAGTAAATTGAAATTGATTAAAAATTATTTAAGATCTACTATAGGACAAGAAAGATTATCTAATCTTTCAATAATATCTATTGAATATAACATTGTTAAAGATATTAATTATGACGACGTTATAAATGAATTTGCGCAAATGAAAGCGAGAAAAGTGCAATTTTAATAATGAAATTTTTAAAAATAATAAATTAAAATATATTTTTTATTTACAATTTTTCCAAAAAAAAGTTAGGCTTAGGGGGCCGAAAAATGAAATTTTGTACAGGGGACTGAAAAGCTAGTTACGTCGCTGGTTATCATAACAGACTTTTTACAATTTTGCTAGTGCACTTTGGTCAGCTTCTAATGATACTAACGCCCTGTGCTCTCTGACAACTAGCAGTATATCTTGCCTTTTGTCCTCCTTTAATGCGCTGATTATCTGATATATCTTTGTATTAGATTGATATTCCGCTCTGCTGAGTCCTTTGTAACATTTAAAGATTTGACAAACTCGCAAAATGATACATAGGAATCATTTTCCTCCAGCTTTCCAGCAGCTAAATCTGTTTTCCAGGTAGAAATTTTGTCCTGTATGCCTAGAACAATGAACAGAGCCCAACTTTCCTCTGTAATCAACTCTGTTACCTCAGAGGTAGGTGAAACTAGGGCAGCATCAGGTTTACCATTGGAAATAGAGTTGATATCTGGTACCTAAAAGGTCAACAGCTTGTCTAGAACTGCAAGCTTCTCTTCAAAATCTGGATCTTCCAGTATTAACACAGCAACCTTTGGGGCAAAGTACCAAGAGTGCTGCTGAAAAAATTTCAGAAAAGCAGTTTGATTACTAACAGTTTGATTAATAAAGAGAAATTTATAAAAAGGCTACGTTATAATTGATATTCGTACCTATATGTTTGCTGGTCTGGATAGAAATTTAGGTCTTCTTCAATAGCAGCTTGTGTTCGGAAAAATTTTTAAAAATTTTATTGTTGATAAAATATATTTCATAAAAATAATATTTATTAGTAGGTATATATATAATACATATTTTTAAAGTAACTTTTATGTGATTGAAGCTCGTGTCACCAGCTCAAGTGTTATGTCTGTAGATAGAGAATATGAAATATGAGACATTTTTATTAATGAGTAAAATTGAAGGAAGGTTTGGTGGAGTTGTTTTGCGTTAATAAGCATTGAAGCTTAAAAAGTTGATTTTGTTAGTGTGAGTGTGTCGCATCTGTGGTAAACATTTATAGAGTATATAAATTTATTTTTTTATAAGCAATAATTTTAATTACTAGCTATTACCTGGACATGTTTACTCCAAGGGGAACAGAGTCCTAGCCTCAAAACATAGCACCCTTTTAGGCTTTTCCTTTAATCTGTCACGTCTGTGGATGTCACATCTGTGGTATACAGGAAGCAACAGACGTGACACGAGTGGAACGGACGTGACAACAAAAAACAATTTTACTTGTATATGGATTTTTTAATGTCTATTTATACTATTTTAATATTTTAAAACTTTGCTCACTTAGCCAATTAATTATTAGAGAAAAGATAAATGTTTCTAGCCTGATAGATTACAAAGATCGAAAAGATAGAAAAAACTAGAGAATTGAAAAAACTAAGTATGAGAAAGGCGAGGAAGAAGATGAAAGCTGAAAACCCAGAAAAGTACGAAGAACAAAAACAAAAAGACAGAAAGAAAAAAAGCAACAAGCAACAGAAAGTATAGAGATAGGTTAAAGAAAAAAATCCAAAAATTAGAAGAAAAAAACAAATTGTTAAAGCAAAGAGGTAATAAATACAAACAAAAATTCTACAGGCTGCAGTCTGCAAAAGATAATACTCCTCGATAGGTGGTTAAAAAAATGACTAATGGTACAAAATGCTCAAAGGAAGTAAAGAAAAGCTTGCTTTTTAGCGAAGTGTTAAAGACACAAATACAATCAAATTTTTCTTCTGAGAGATGTATTACCAAAAAAAAAGGTTTTTGCCAGGGTATTAGACGGAAAGATAATAAAGAAGTACAGACTTCAAAGAAGCCTTAACAATCTTACTTCTAGATATATCTTACCACGCAATCCATACCATACACATCAACTCTCAAATATACTGAAACAACGAAAACTTAAGATGGAAGTACAAAACTTTTTAGAAAAAGATAGTTCTAGTAGGCTTACTGCTGGGAAAAAAGAAACAATAACAAGAAACAAACTGAAAAAACAGAAAAGACTATTAAATGATACAATGTTAAATTTGTATAATGACTTTAAACAAACAAACAAGTTCAATTCAACATCTTGTAGCACATTTTGATAATTGAGACGCTTTTGGGTAGTTCAACCAGACTTCCGTAAACAAGATACTTGTCTTTGTATAGACCATGAGAATTTTGTTTTGGTTCTTGAAAAGTTGTATACTTTAAAGATGTTGGCATATAAATATCCTACTGGCTTACTAAAAAGTATAACATGTGATGGTGAGCTGTGAGAATTGTGCCTAGAAAGAAAATGTGGAGTATGCTGTTTAAACGAAAATATAGTTTTAAAGAATTTGAGAATGAACAAGCAACTTTTCCCCAATGGTCTAAAAAAAGAGTTGAAGTTTTGGTAAAAGGTAAAATAAAGACATGTTTCAAAACTTAAAAAGAAGAGTTAACATTAACTAAAAAACAGTTGTTTTTACATTTTGTTAGTAACATGTTGGAAAAGTTTATGAGGCATGTATGCAATATAAAACACCAGTGCAAAGCTACATTAGAAATAAAAAATAACTTGGGGCCTAGGGATATTTTAATTCATTGTGATTTTTCAGAAAATTACAATTGCAATTACTCAAAAGAAATTCAATCGCTCCATTTTGGTGGATCAAGAAACCAAGCGTCAATCCATACAGTTGTGGCGTACTGTTACAGTATTTCTGAAAACAAAATAAAGGCCAAATCTTACTGTACATTTTCAGATAACAGGCAACACAACTTTGTTGAGATCTGTGCACATTTAAAGCCTGTTATTAATGACTTGAAAGAAAAGCTGCCTATCATTGAAATAGTTCATTTTCTTAGCGATAGTACTTCTCAACAGTACCGAAACAAGTCCATGTTCTATTTGTTAGGTACTTTTTTTTCGAAAAGAGTTTGGAGCTAAAACAATGAGATGGCATTTCACAGAAAAGGGGCACGGAAAAGGTGCCCCTGATAGAATAGGGGGATGTATCGAAAGAGCGGCAAACAGAATAATAGGACAAGGGAAAGATATTCCTGATATTAATTGTTTGGTTGAAGAAATAAAAGAAAATTGTCGAAGTATAACCATCTATACTATTAAAAAAATAGGTTTCAATCTCTATGAGAAATGTGTACCCAAAAACCTAACAACTTTTGAGGGAAATTCAACAAATTTCAAGGGAACAAGTTCATGAGGTGTTTTGGAGTTCCACTAAAAAAGAAACTTTGTATATGAGAAGGCTGACATGCACTGAATGTGGCAATGGTACAAAATGCAATCACTATAGTATTGGAGAAGTACTAATCCTACTGAATCTTTGACAGATCTTCATCCTCGTATCTTTTTATTGTATAAATTTAAATTGGCTCATATTGATTATTGCAAACTTTTGCATTGCTTAAATGTTCTAGGTACTTAGCCATTAAGAATGTTTGAACATTAATATTTAGTTTTTCAGCAAGCCTTGTATTTTCATAAAATATTGAAATAAGTTGTGCATCAAAAACCTTATTTAACTGTTATTTAATTTTGTAATTTTTTTTTTATAAATAATTTTATTTGCTTCTGTTTTAAAAAATTCCTTAACATACTTTACCAGGTCAACGATCCTTGAAAAGGAAGAAAGCACTTGCTGAAGGAACAATATCCAAAGGTTTGGCAAAAGAAAACCAAGGCCCAAGTAAATGTAAAAAGAAAAAGACAAAACTAAGCTATCACAGTGTCTATGGCGATGGTGAGGAGGACAGCTTGTCTATTAAAATGAATGACTTTGTGATTGTGAAGTTTCAAACTTCCAAAAAATTGTCAAATACTATGTTGGGTTAATTCAAGCCTTAGTTGCAGATGGAAATGAGTTTGTCATAAATTTTTTGAGAAGATCTGGCCAGGAATTTTTCACGTTTCTGGAGAAAGATGACATCTCTGTCATCGTTAAAGGCGATGTAGTGTTTATATTGTGCCAGCTAAACCTCAACAACAGGGGGCAATACAGTTTTCCACATGATTTACCATTCAAAAACATTTGCTAATATACGTACTAACTACACTTAAAAAATTTTAAAAACTTGTACCTTATTCTATTTTATGTTAGCTAATAAAAACTATTGATTACAGATGATTATCAATTTTGAAAATTACTTTAACAACATTTATAGCTGTTACAGCATAAGTGATATTACTCTTAACGTCACATCTTTGGTAAGGTTGTCACGTCTGTGGATTACGCTATAAGTTTTAAACTTTTTTTTAGTAAACTGACATTTGACGAGTTGTGTGGATAATTTCAAATGATTACATATACTCAAAGCTATAACCACAAAAAATTTGGTTTAAAAAATTTAATATTTAATTTTTATAAAATTAACTATTGAAAATGTTACTTTTCAGGAGAATGACCCATATATTTATTATATATGTATATTTTTAATAAATGGTTTTAAACAATTTCTATATAAAAGAATTTTTCCCAAATATCATATTTTAAAGTTTCGAATATAGATAGTTCTAAATTTAAAACACTCACAAAATACTTATTTCCATTTAAAATATATCTAATAGAATAAGGAAGATACAGATTTTGTGTGACAATTTTATTTCATATAACAATTCTAAATAGAGTTGAAAGGCAACAAAAATGTGATGACAATTGTGATACTTATTGTATTTTCTGCAGGTACTTCTTTGTAACTTTCTTGGATACTTGCTGTCTGTTTTTATGGACAACCTAGACAATAACAAATAAACTTAAAAAGACAAGTTGTTTTGTAAAATAATTAAATAATCCAAGTAGGGATGGCAATCCTGGAATCCCAAAATTCCGGGATTTTGTACAAATTGTTCGTCCTAAAATCCTAGGATTAGTTTTCGAAATTTCCCGGGATTTCGGGATCGTCATGAAAAAAGTACAAGAAGTTTAAGCTTAATTTTTAATTGAGAAATTTTTACGTCATAAAATGTAAATATAGGCTTTGGAATTGTAGCAACTTGGTTTTATAGCTTTTTATCCCCTTTGCAATGTTTTCTTTTTATTCGCCCTCTTTCTTTATTTTATTAAAAATGAAAACTAAAAACATTATTGCTTATCTGCAATATTATACTATGTTTACATTTTTTATATATTTCATTGTACAGATTTTGTACGATTAAACATAAAAAATGTAATTATAGTATAATATTAAAACTAATATAATATCAAAAATTAATAGAGTTTAGCACTTGCAAATTAGAAGATCAAACATTTTTGATAGAAGAAATGCCTACTTATTTTAAATTTTCTAATTCATTCTAATTCCAATATTTGCGTGATTTTAATTTCATTTTTATATCCACTCAATTTAATTACAAATGTGATTTACATAAATTTAACATCAGTTTAATTAATGAAGTTATTGAAAAACAGAAGATTTATTAAAGTACAAAAGTTTACTTAACGTCTGTTTAAATAATGAATTTATCTAAATTCATTTATTAAATAAACTTTAGCTATCGTTATTTTAAGCAGAAATTGTTTTTGAAGAGGAAGATTATATTCGAGATTCAAATGATTCATTGACAATTAATGAAACATCTGAAGTTAAAATTAGGCACTAAATTATTGGTTATAACAAAAATGTCAGGAAAATAGTAAAAATGTTTAAGAGGTCCCCAAACAAAAGTGAAAGTTATTTACAAAAGTACGTAAAAATTAAGATTAGAAAGATCATTTATTTAATCATAGATTGCAAAACCCGATGGCGCAGCTCGTTACTTATGATGGAGCAGTCAGTGAATTTAAAATAAAAAATATTATTGTGTTAAAAAGGCCCTTCTAGATTTAGAAGTGGATTCTAACATTGATGATTCAATTAAGGTGAACGAGAAAGAATATAGAATGATATCTGATTTAGTAGTACTTTTTCTTCTAATAAAACAATTGTGGTAGCATTTTGTCAGCAAGACGCAAATTTAATTTTTTTTGACTAGGGATGCGGAGTCCCAAAAAGGACTCCGGATTTGAAAGTCACAAAAAGATTACTTCATCCGTGTTTTTGGTATCCAGGAGCTCTAAAAATATAAATAAGTTTATGGACTACTAACAAGAAAAAAATTAAGACTTTAAGGTTAGAGGAACAATCATTTTTTGAACCCGGAGTCCTTAAGTATAATGGCGGCAAGGACTCCGGGACTCCAGGACTCCGGGCTTAAAAACAATAAGTTTCAAGTCATAAAACTCATAAATTTATTTTTTATAGCCAATCATAAGTCAATAAACATGTTTTGAGCTTCTGGACATTACAGACTTGGAAAAAGTAGAGATATAAAGCCGGAGTCCTTTTGGGATTCCGCATCCCTGCTTCTGACAATGCATAAAAGTTTATGTTGACAAAAATAAAAGAACAACAATTTAAAATTAGAAATCAATTATATGATGCTTTTGAGTCACCAATTTTTACAGTGTAAAACAGCGTTAAGAAGCTTAGTATATCTTCATGACCAGGTTACTTCATAAAAGATCCCGGAAGTTCTTCTATCAAATACAAAAACCTAAAATAAAAAAGTTATGATAAACCTAATAAAGTGTTTAAACTCGGCAGATATAATAACAGCAGCATACTTGAGTAGAATAATGTCAAAACAATGAAAATGAACAACTTAAATGAAGTGATGGAAAAAAGTTTGACAGCAATGCAAGCACAAACTATAAAGGTAAAAAAATAACTATTGAAATTAAAAGTAAAATACTGTTATTTGAAAGTAGTAGCTTAAGGTGTAACCACCTTTAAAAAAAAATAAACATATATTATCTATATGGCCAACATTTAAGGAGTCTGAAAGAGCATTCTCAGTTTTTATGTTCAAAAAATTAAATAGAATTAAGCGATGAAATGATTGACACTTTGATTTTTTAGGGTAGTACTTTCAAAAATAAATATAACTCATTTATATTCATACATGTTCATATTATTTTTAGTTATTATTTTTATTTATACTGTGTTATCATTTTAAGTTATTGTTTTATAATTTAAATTACTTTAGGTTCATTAATGAATTAAGTACTTTATTAATATCATAACTAAATTAAACACTTTTAAGTATTTGATGAATAATTAAAACGTATTACTTATTTTTTTTTGAATAAATAAAGTTGTAGATACATAGTAGTTCTATACTTACGAGTACTTAAAATATTAGTTTTTCTTATACTTCTCTTTCTAGAATTGTGTTTTTTTTTATTCAATCCCGGGATATCCCAGGATTTCCCGAAGGCAACCTTTCTAATCACGATATCCCGGCATTAAAAATGTACGGAATTTTAGCCATTCCTAAAATTCTTAAATAATTCTAAAATTCTTAGTATTTAAAATTAATAGTTTAGTTTATCAAACAAAATAATATGGAAATACTTAAAACAATTTTTACGTTTACATTATAGTTTAGCATGCACGTGCATTGGTTGAGGGAAGGGGTTGTTATGTGTAAATTGTTAAGTGGATTGACTTCCTTTTTTTGTTATTAAAGATAAGCATGATATGTGTTTGCTATTCTAAATTACCTAACTTTTCAGAAATGACTTCCTCCCCCTAACAATTTACATGCTGCAGACCTGTATAAAAGTGTTTAGTAATTGCCTGAAGAATATCCTGAAGTCTATCCTCATTATTTGTCCTTCCAATAAAGTCTTGGATCAGCTTTATGTGACATTCTACCCGATCTTTACCACTGCAAGCTGATTTGCACAAGCAGAGACCTTGACAAATGATTTAGTGGCTCTCTCACTTTCACAAGCAGCTATACTTTTCTGTATAGCTGCTTGCAAAATGTTTCTTTTTTCACATCTCTTCCTTAGTGATTTCTAAGAGAAAAAGGAAAAGATAACTTTGCTCCGTGACAAAATTATCAAGAGATGACATTGGAACAACGACTGACTGAATTCCAGGTTTCTCAAGTACCATAAATATTTTTCTGGAACAGCAAAATACAGCAATTTGTTAAGGATGTTGTTCTTTACGTCGGCATCTAGATCCTGTCAGCATGAGGCAAAACCACAAGCTGGGAAGCTATATACCAAGTGTGCTGTATTTTATCGTACACGCATTTTTTTGAAATGTGTTATCAATACCCGCCATATTGACCATGTGTCTTTTAAGGCAATGCTTTAGGAATTTAATGTCCTCTTTTCGAGCCTCTTTGTTTCCCATTGGATCACTCTTTATCAAGTCAAAGGTGTTGGCCTTATGAATTGGGAATAAGAAGTTGTTTCATTTAGAAAGTTGTTTACTTTCTTGCAGTAGCTTCCTTCTGGTAGACTTAGAGTCTTTAGTCTTTTTAGGGATTGTTACTCAATAAACTCCTCTTACAGTTCATCTTGGTAGTGCTAAAAAAATATCAAATAGTTATGTACAAATAAACAGATAAAATTCAGAAACCTTTCAGATGTTACCTAGTTTCTTTCCTAATGTTGAGCCAGTAAAACCTTCTGAGCATTTCTCCAGTCATTGGAAGTTGGTTTGGAGCAGAGCTTTGCAGAAGAAAGCCTAATAAATTAAACTGTCTTTGCTTTCTTGAAGCCTTTCTCAAATCTTCAGCTGGCTCTAGTATTGTATTCTGGCATTTTTTTTCATGAAACCATTGTCTGAAAATATAGCTAACAGTACAGTTTATAAATTTATATATATTTATAAATTTATAGCATAAAATGTAGCTTACAATATAGTATTTGTTTTGTAACAGCAAATAAATCTATTAAAAAATAATTTTTTTGCTAAGCAAAAACAAAATGCGTATCATACACAGCATACATGTGTTGCTTTTTATTATAATTATCTACACTTAACAATTTATTTGAAAAAAGTCTCTTAAACAATTGAAAAATAAACTTTAATGAAATGAAAATTTACTTATTAAGTTAAACTTTCATTTGTCGGCGAGCAATCTATAAATTTAAATTTTAATGTTAGGAGAATTAGCAAACAAATCTTCTTTTTTTTCTAACGTATTATTAAAGTTATTTATTATATTATTTTTTAATGCTTTTTGTTATGTACTATAAATAAAAATATGTAAATAACTAAAAAATAGTTATATAAATAATTTTAATAAAACATTTAAATTGAAAAAAATGTTTGCTTAATTCTCCTAATATAAAAAATGTTATTATAAAATGATAAATTCGCAATATAATATTTAATTATATAAAAATTGCCACTTTTTTTACCTTAGAGTTGATTTGGAAGGTTGAAATTTTCACTATAAGCTACTAATACATAATGATAATGATTGAACTTTTCCACATTTTGACTTATATATATGTATATATATATATATATATATATATATATATATATATATATATATATATATATATATATATATATATATATATATATATATATATATATATATATATATATATATATATATATATATATATATATATATATATATATATATATATATATATAATTTAAGCGACATCTTTAATAGTATGTGTAAAAATATTAAAAGCATTAAAACATCATATACGGTATCATACTATTTATTTATTTTTTAAGTAATATTTCAGCTCATATAGTGAAAGCCATTATCAAACTAATAAAACCGTTAAAAAAACCCTTTTAAAAATTATAATAAACGTAACCAAATGATACATATATATATATATATATATATATATATATATATATATATATATATATATATATATATATATCAGGGCTAAATTTGATGGTCGGACATAGAACATTACCCGGCTAAAACCTCAGATTGTCCAATCAATTAATAAAATAATCTGACATTTGGACAGACAAGAATGAAATTCTACAAAATAAATTTTTATTATTATTTAAATTATATCTTGAGAAGAAAAAAGTATGATATTTTTAAGTTGTATAAACATTTTTTTCAAAAAGTTGCACAAAAAAAAAATTGTTTAAAAAAATAACGTTGTCTTTAAAATTGTATTTTTAATCATTTCATGCTCTGATTAACAAGTCAAGTTTAGTCAAGTTTAACAAAAACTTTCGAATAGTTTTTTTGTAAAAATTTTAACAAAATAAAAAATAAAGCAATTAAATCATTGGAAGATTTAATTTAATTTATTCATGATTTAAAGTAACTTATAAAAATAATCTTTTAAAAGATTTTTAAAAAGACATGAAAAAATAGATTTAAGTGTTTAAATTTATCATAAAAAAAACATACCTACTAAAATCAAATTTAAATTTACACGTAATGCGTTTATTTTAAAGTATTATTGTAAATAATTTTTTATTTTATTTAAAGCCTTACCGTAAAATAAAAACTTTAAAAATGATCCATAGTTATAAGTTTTTTGTTTTGTAACAATTCTTTTTAATGCGTTTAAATTTTTTCTTTTTTTCTCTAATGATTTTAAAATTTTAATTTAATTTAGAATGAATTTTTTTTTTTTCAATTTGTTTTTACAAATACAATCTAAATAAGTTCTCTTTGCGCATTTTCTAAACCAACATCAGTGTGGTAGTGCCGAAATGGAGTTCGTGAGCCTCTAAGGCAGAGAGGTAGGCTCGTGTAATCTCCATTGAGAGATGTGTCCTTAACCAATTTATAAACTGTTTCAAACCTCTCACCATTCTTTACGGACAGCTTATGTTATGCGTTTAATTTTATAAAATATCAAAGCAGTCATAAAAAAATAAGCATGGTCAGTTTCAGCGTACGATCACATGCCATTCCTGTCTAAGCCTGATATATATATACTTGTATATATATATATATATATATATATATATATATATATATATATATATATATATATATATATATATATATATATATATAAGTATATATATATAAGTATATATATATATATATATATATATATATATATATATATATATATATATATATATATATATATATATATATATATATATATATATATATATATATATATATATATATATATATATATAACATATAAATAGATGAGATTTGGTTGGATAAAAATACTTAAGTAACTGTTTTATTCAATGTTAACTAATAAAGCTTTCAAAAATTAAACTCAATAAAAATTTAGATTTATCTAAAAAAAGTATACAATATTGAATTGAAACTATTTTATTAAGAAAAAAAAAATTTGCGATAAAATAGTTTAAAATAATAAGGGAAGAATTTACATCTTCACTAGACTATCGTTAAATAAACTGACACAGATTTTGAGTGCATAATAAGGTTCCGTAAAACCGGAAAAATTATATATTTAAAAATTTGATTGGACACTGTCCGACCCAAACAAGTTTCGATCCGACATTTTGTCTGGGGCTTTATAAAAAATTAAATTGAGCCGTTAAAAATGCAATATCAGGGAGAAATCAAATACTATTAAAAACGAAGCTATTAGGTGATAGAAAAACCAAGTTGAAAAAGTGGTTTTATTTCTCCTTATCTATCAGGCACTGAAAGAATGGAAAATTATGAATTAAGAAAAAAAATTCAATTGAACAGTGAAAGACAACTCAATGCTACCTTAGGATATGCAATCCATGTATTATTGTCAAATTCAAAATTAAAGGCAATTAATAAACAAAATAAAGTAAATATGTCATCCTTTAATTTATTTTGTTATCTTTTTATGTACTTTGTTATCTTTTTACTTTATTTTGTCATCATCTTAATTTTTTTTTGTCATCTTTTTATTTAATTTTATTAATTGTGTTTTTTTTTAATATACTCAAATGCTACATCCTTGATAATAAAGTTTGACAAAAACTTTTATGGTTTTAAAAATTTCAAAATAACTGCATTAATGAAAAAATGGTTTACAACTTAGTCAACAGTAAATTTAGAGAGATACTCTTTATACAATAGAATAGGCGAAGGTGTTGAATAAGAGGTGTAGTTGTAGTACATGTTGAAAAGAAACCTGTCTTTGGTAGTATTAGGGAAAGGGTTTATTTCCGACAAAGATTGCACATTCCCCTGGTAGTACCGTTCTTAACCAGGTTCAATATTTGTCACAGCTTGAGTTTTAGAGATGAAGGTTCTCACAACAACAACTAAAATCAAAAAATAGAATTATTTGATGACCTCCATCTGATGTTGTTGGGAGTGTTACTCGTCTCGAAGTAAATATATTCCAACCTTTTTATTTTAAATAATATTTATTAATTTAGTTTTACAAGTATTGTATGAATGCTCAATTCTCTCATTCAACTTGCAAATCAGTGTTTACTTTGCTTCTTATTTTGTAGTTGAAAAGAATGCTATATATACTGTTAATTTTGAAATGCTAAGTTTTAATGTTAAAATAAAATAAAAATTACCTTATTCAATAACTTTTATGTAAAAAACATGTATAAATAAATATGTACATGAGATTTGTATGAGAATCATTTAAATCAGTAGATAGTTGTTAAAATGGTTAAAGTAGTTGGCCATTTATCTAGAGGCAGATAGTTGTCAAAACTCAAAATTGTGCTTAAAATTTTGTATACAAAATACATATACTAAATAACAATATTTCATAAATTTTACAAAAATCTTTAAAAATGACAGTTAAAAAATCAGCAATTGTTAATCTTTCTAAAATTGTGAAAATGTAAAAGTCTTTTAACTAACCCCAGTCCATTATACATTATTAACAAACTTCTACTTTCTAGTGAGGTGCCAGTCTGGGGCTAATAGCTGTCAACTGTGTATCTTCAGTTACAATACTAAACATAGCTACCATGAGTTATAGTTTCAGTGGAAATGTAAGTGTTTTGTTATTTTTAAAACATAGATTTACAAGAACAATTAGTAAAAGTCTTATTTAGTAATAGCAAAATTAAAATATTTAATTTTTTTATTTATGTAGTTCTTCCATTTTTAGATAGCTGCTGTTCAATTATCACCTGCTCATCTGCTGATCAAGTTTTTTCCATCTTTGCATGTGGAAGATTTAAAAACAGATATGCACATAAAGGGTGTGCACTGTAATAAGGTATCCTTTGAAAAATTATATTCGTTACTGATAATCTTTTTATATTGCTAATTTAAATTTCATGTATTCTAATTTAAATTTTACTTTAAAAAATTTAAATGCAATCATTTTGTTTTTATGGAATTATTTTTAGAATCATGCTGCAATATGGAATGGCAAAAAAGTTGCAATTTATGAAATACCTGAAAATAAATCTTTTATCAGATCTGCAGGTACTTTTTAAATATTGTCTTATTTGCATATGTTTTATCCTATTATTATATCCTCCCCGATACAAATTTTAATGCTTTAATAATAGTAATTTTCTTTCTCTTATTTAGTTCTATTTTTTTATAGGAAGTTTTACTTGTGATGCCCATCAAGTTGCAGTGTATTAACAGAATGTTTATTTGGTTGATTCACATTCAATATCAATTAGAACTTTTCAAGTAGTGAACATTTTCAGGTTGTGAACTTTTTTAGGTAGTGAAAATTTTCATGTAGTAAAAATTTTTAGGTAGTGATCATTTTTATTTAGTGAACATTTTCAGGTAATGAACATTTTCAGGTAGTGTTATACTCAAGCTGTTTTAAGTCCTTTCAAATCACTTCATTATACTTTCATGTTTCTTTGACTAGGGCACAGTAAAACATGATCTTACATTTCTGGAAAAAGAAGGTGACCCGTTTGATTTGGATATATGTGGATCTCATATGGTAGTTGCAACAAATAGAGGTGCACTTAAAATATATGATTTATCACGGAGGTAAGTTTTAATATGATAATTAGCATTAGTATATTTATGAAGCATATTTTTATTTTAAAACAATTTTTAGGGAAGCTTGCCAAGTAAGTGTCACCAAGTACTTGGAAGATTGTATTTCAAAACTTGGAAAAATTCATCTGAATAAAATCAATTGCAACGGTACAAAAGTTGCTGTATTGTCTCAGAATGTGCGTAAACATATGAATTTAATTTTTATTGTATTAACTCAAAATGTGTGTAAATGTTTGAATTATATTTTTATCCTAGCATGAAATTTTTATCCTAGCATTTAATTATCAGAATGTCTGCATTTTGTTATAAATCTAAATTTACAAGTTTCATGTTTCACAAGTTATTTGAATCTGCATATTTGTAAAAGATTAAAAAATACACTATTTAGTAGGAAATAAAAACTAATGTAAAAGACGTTTTTATTTGTTTGCAAAAAGTTAAAAAATAGTGTTGTATCATAACTCAATGTTAAATATTTATAAAAGTTCTTTAAAAAAAACATTGGTTTTTAAGCTAAACCGGATTTTTTTGTTCATATATTTAGGCAATTTTTAGTGTTTGTCTTTCAGAGGTGTTGTGACATGTGACATGAAGTCCTGGCTTGTTAGTTTAATCCAGAGTTATTTAAACCAGGTTCAGACCTAATTTATTTTTAAAATCTTTTAATGTTATGAGTTTTTTTTTTTCTTTTTATTAATTTAGTGTAAATATAAGTTTAGTTTATAAAGTTAGTTTAACAGTCTTCAAATGTTTAAAAGTTTAGTCTCTAACTAATTAAACGTAAAAGATTTTTTGATAATAAATCTTTTGAAGTTGATGGTTGTTTTTGGATGGTGATTTTTTCGATGTTCTTTTTTAAACAGCTTGAAAATCTTTATATGAAAAATTTAAAGCTTTTCAAATACAATAGAACTGGTTAAATTCCAAGTGATTATATTTTAAGATCCATCCCTTATTAAAAATATTTGTTTAAAGCTTTTTTTTTGTGTTTTTTTGAAATTTTCAGTCTTTATTCTTTTTGTTTGGATGTTTTTTTTAAATTTGTTTACAAAGATTTGCTTTTTTACTAAAGCAACTATATCACTGCCCCTGTTTTGTATGTGTGGGAAGTAGAGAGTGATAAAATTCAATCTTTCAATTTTATGTCTGGAGAAAGTAACTACGGATTACTTGATGATTTATTAACTACACAACAACAGCTAACAGATGCTATCAAAGGTTTTTACAACTTTTATATGTGTTATTAAGTACTTAGATTAAAGTTGGGGTTGGGGGGCAGCAGGATTTTGTATATTAAGTAGTATTAGGCAAGTACACACATCTACTAATGGGTTTAGAGTGTTGACCATTAATATCTATGTATAAAATAAATTTTTAATTTCAAAATTATATTACTTATATTAAAAAGCAATTTCACTTATACCTTCTGAATAAAGTTTTTCTGTAGCAAAGTTGTTGAATGTTTGAATAAATCAGTAAACGTATTTTTTTCAGTAGCTGTTCTAAATGCTTTAATGGGCTTACCTTATTTTGCACTGTGTTTCCAAACATACATCATATATATTTTTAATCCTTTGTTATGTTTTAGGTTATGTGCCTAAATCAGTATTTTGGGATTCTATTGAGCCAAAACTTTTAGTATGTGAGACAGTTCAAATGAGTTCTATTAACCTAGAAGAAACAAGTATTGAAAAAGATCTTTATGATAATGTAATTTTTAGAATTTGTTATTCGCCTCCTTAAAATATTGTTTTTATCTTTAGGATTTGTTTTTATTTTATTTTCTCCTTTTTATCTATTTTATTTTTATTTTTTAATTCTTTTGATGTTTTTAAAAAATATTAAAATGTTTATTAAATATACTAATGGAACTATTATAGATAGATAAATTGTTATACTTTTATGAAAATAATTTTTAATAATTTTTCGACTTTAAAATTCATTAATTGTTACAATGTTTAGCTGTCCTGAATATGGCTTGGTTGTCCAAGATCATTTAAAAATAGATCCTAGTTATATTGGTAGCTGTTAATTCAATTTTTTTTTTTTGAATTTTATATTGTAAAACAACACATACATACATACATACATACATACATACATACATACATACATACATACATACATACATACATACATACATACATACATACATACATACATACATACATAGGAACTAAAACCGACTTATCGGCTCCTACTAAAATACCGCTTTATTGAACCAGGAATGATTTTAATATAATTCAATTAAATAAATTTTTTATAAGTTAATACGATAAAGTAAACTTTAGTAATAAACTTGCTTCATGTTTTTATAATTTAATACTTGCATTTGTCGCAGGCCGATAAGTTGGTGTAATTGAATTTTTAAAAGTATGATTTCCCCATTATCGTTTCAAGAAACTACGTCATAATTTTTCAAAAATTGGTACTTACCGGATCATTATTACAAATTTTGATTTATTTAAAATTTTTAAAAATTACTTGATATGTTTCATTTATTAATATTGTTAATGTATGTTCTTATTACTTATCTTTATAAAGGCCACTCACGTTTTATGAGATAAAAGAAATGACTATAATAATTGAGGAAGGGTGGCATTTGCAGTGTAGTGGGTCGGATACGGCCACCACAACTCTCCCTAAAAAGAGCCTTAATTTTAAAACCAATCAAAAGAAACCAACATATTGGACCCAAAATTTCGAAAAATCTTTTGCTATATGGTATTACTTAAAAAATAAAATACTTTGATTAAGGGGTTTGAGGAAGGCTAACGCTATCTATGTTAAAACCCATCAAATTGCGGGTAAAGTTGAAAACTCTAACGGTCTTCGGAGACCCTGATGCTTAAATTTGTGACCCCTCATAATAATTGTTTGAAATTTTGAAAGTTAAAACTGCCAAAAATAAAATCTAAAAGTTAGGTTGTGAATTTATTTTAATCTGTTCTTGACAAAATAGAATTTGTTTATCGAACCAGATGATGGGATTCTGCTATTGATACAATCAATAAAGTTGTGGGTAATATACAAATGATGGTATTGTTATATGTATACAAGAGATACCGTAGTCGTAACCGTTAGGAGGGGGGGGGGGGGGGGAAGCGGGACCCAGGCATTGAATAATATTTAGGATTATGTTTTTTTTATGAGACAAACTTTATGAAACATATCATATTGTGTTATAACAAATGAAGTAAAAATATCTTAGTTATCAAATAAGAATGATATTTTCTCCATATTTGAAAATGAATACATTGAGCCGTGTGATAGTAGTTTTGAGGTAGTATTATCTAAACCTAAAACAATTAAAAAAAAACCATTCCAGTATAAAATGGATTTATTACCAAGGGTGGATCCATAGAGGGGCGATGCGGGCGATCACACACCCTCCTCATCCTTAGATATTTTAGTATTTTTTTAATTTTGTAAATTTTTATATTTAACACACTAATTTGTTTAAAAACGGAAGTAAATTAGGGAGGTTGTCTAAATAAAATAGAATTTTTAATAAAATTGTGTGGTGAAAATTTTAAATTGAGTAACTACTTGCTTACTAATAATTAAATCACTCCCCCTCCCCATTACTATGTATTCTGGGATCATTAAATCAAAAAAATAATAAAATTGCCCTCTTCCATCCTTACGACATGGTCTGGATTCGCCCTTGTTTAGTCCCAGTGTTGTCTCCGTATCTTAAAGTGACTGTAATAGTTGAACGAGTGCATCATTAACCCACCGAACTGGTTAGTCAATTATGTATTTGCGCTACATGGATTGTTTGAAAAATAACTCTGACTAAATAAAGACTAAAATTAACAACTCTGAATAAAAAATAGCTGATACGACCTGTTTATACAAAACCATGACCGAAATTTATGAAACAGAACTCACGACATACAGACTGTTCAAAATCAAGTAAGAGGTCATGATTTAAGTATGTTAGATAAGCAACAGCAATAAATCAACTAAAACGTAATATCTTTACAATAGATCTGCAAATTTACAAAACTTGATGACTTTGGAAATAGTAAAATTTACAATAGTAAACTTCTTAAAGCAGGGTTTGACAGGGATAATGTTAAACGAATAACACTCAATCAAATTGATGGTCACGGTATGGTTAAGAGGGTTACTGTTTATTTGGTACTAAATAAATAGCAACAGCAGTACGGGAACAATTTAGTGATATCAAGCAAATTATATCATCTCCGAGGTTAGCAAGTTAGCATAATGTGGATGCCTAATATTAAAAATGACATTATTCAAAATTATTCCAAAACGGTTCTAAAAAGAATTTTTTTTTAGTTGTATTTTTTTTTTAATGTATAAAACAAACCTTTTTGTAGATATTTTCATAAAATATTATGATTATACACTTCATTTGAGACCCAGGTTAACATACCTTGAAAGAACCTTATTTTATTAATATTGCAAATCCGTGTATCTTTAAGGATCTTTAGCTATCCCCCCAAATAAAAATAATAATATATTAAAATAAAATATTAGGCATATAAGTAAAACATGTTGTTATTTTAGTATATAAAATACCTACCCAGCAAACCACGTTGAGTTATGGTCTGAACTACGTTGGGCCAACGTAGTATGCTAGCTAAGTATTTAGTGTATTGTTGCAGATTTTTGACGATGTTATACGAAGTTACAATCGGCGCAAAGATATGTACAAATTGCTCCTACTTATTTTTAAACTAGTTTGAAATAACCTGACTTCTCCGCTTTCAATATAACTTATTTTCGTATTTTTTAATTTTTAATTTTTACCAACACTTAATGTTTTTAAATACTTTAATGCTTGTCATACAGAATGGCTCGGATATCCTGCGTGCTACTTCTTCTAAAATTTGTCTTCATTTAATTTCTTATAGGAATCGGTAAACCTCGTAATTACTTTTCAGGCAACCAAAAACATTTACTTTCTCTAATTGACTTCCGTCTCTACTCTAATCCTAAATAATGCACAGTTTCTCATCATCCACCTTTAAGAAATACCATACTTTGATCTCTTCAAAACAAAACAAAACTCTTATACCAGTTTATAATCTATCAGTGGCAGATCCAGATCATAGTCAGGATCTTAGGAGGGAGAGGTAGATCAATAAAAAAAAGGTTTCCGTTTTCTTAGATAAAACTACTATATCATTTGATCATTTACAATGTTTATAAGTTAGTTTACTAATAAATATATTGAATGTGTATATAAATAACTGTTTTTTTGCGTAAAAATCTAGTTTTGCAACATAGTTATATATATATATATATATATATATATATATATATATATATATATATATATATATATATATATATATATATATGTATTATATATATATATATATATATATATATATATATATATATATACATTTATATATATTTATATATATATATATATATATGCATTTATATATATATATATATATATATATATATATATATATATATATATATATGTATACATATAAATATATATATATATATATATACATATATATATTAATTTTATCAATGATATTTTGAGCTTGAAAATTCCTAGGAGGAGGGGGGAAGACCCCCTTTCTTCTCCCTTCTTCCTTTGTATCCACCAATGGTATCTAGAGTCATATTTAGATTTTTTTGCGGCATAATTATTTCTATTAAAGACCAAAGCCACAACAGTCAAGGAGACTTTTTTATTCACTTTTATTATTTCTTCAACAACTTTAAAAAAATGAAAAACTAGATAGCTGCACAGAGCAACAATGTAAACGCGGTACATTCAGAAGGGCTAGGCGAGGGCCACAAACTTTAAATTTTCAGTACAAGCGTTTTAAGATTTCTCTACTGCCTAATAATTCGGTTGTGAAATTATGATACCTTATGATTCGACTTTTCTACAGCTTATGGTCATGGCTGCCGAGAGAGGGAAGTCAACAGGAAGATTCCCGTTGCTCAAATAAAAATTTTTGAAACTTCATAATAACTTTAATAATTTTCTTTCTTTTTGAGACTTTACCAGGGTCCAATGGAAAATTCATGATTCACTCGGCGGCCATGCTTATGGTCCAGACAAAATAATTTTCAGAGATGAAAATTTCTTCTCCAGAACCGCTGTCAATCACTAATTAACAAGAGCTTATTAGAGTATTGAATATTTAAAAAAGTTACAGGATTTCAGTTGCTGGTAAAATTCAACTCAATAATTCTCAGCTCAAAAATAACTTTTATTACAATAACCTTTATTTTGCTTCACTTATGAGCAGTGATACACTAAATGAATCGTTTACTTTCTATATTCTTAAATTTTAAAGCTTGTAAATCTGTAGTTTTAATTCTTACTTAAAAAACCTATAAAAAAAAATTATTGAAAATTGCTATATACCTACGTGAGCCAATAATGCATAAAATTTGATACCAAGCAAACTAACGCGTATGAAATATAATTGATTACAATCGTTTAAAAGCGAGGTTCGGCAATGCATCAAAATTGTTAAACTACCAAAATAATAGTTTAAACAGCAGTTTTCTTGACTGCTCTAAAATGAATAAAGTTTTATGTTAGTTAGCCTATGGCCATCAACCTCGTTTAGAAGTTTTGACTAATTTCGTACGGGGAAAATTGATTGCTAAGTGCCACATACCTTCGTGTGTCAATAATGCATAAAATTTGACACCAAGCAAACTAACGCGTATAAAATATAATTGATTACAATCGTTTAAAAGCGAGGTTCGGCAATGCATCAAAATTGTTAGCCTAATAAGTAATAGTTTTATTAGCAGTTTTCTTGACTGTTCTAAAATGAATAAAGCTTTATGTTAGTTAGCCTATGGCTATCAACCTCGTTTAAAAGTTTTAACTAATTTCGTACGGGAAAAATTGATTGCTAAGTGCCACATACATACGTGTGTCAATAATGCATAAAATTTGACAGCAAGCAAACTAACGCGTATAAAATATAAATATTAACTATCGTTTATAAGCGAGGTTCGGTAATGCATCAAAATTGTTAGCTTAATAAGTAATAGTTTCATTAGCAGTTTTCTTGACTGTTCTAAAATGAATAAAGCTTAATAAGTAATAAAGTTAATTAGCCTATGGCCTTCAACCTCGTTTAGAAGTTTTGATTATTTTCGTACGGGGAAAACTGATTGCTAAGTGCCACATACATACGTGTGTCAATAATGCATAAGTTTGACACCAAGCAAACTAACGCGTATAAAATATAATTGATAACTATCGTTTTTAAGCGAGGTTCGGTAATGCATCAAAATTGTTAGCTTAATAAATAATAGTTTAAACAGCAGTTTTCTTGACTGTTCTAAAATGAATAAAGCTTTATGTTAGTTAGCCTATGGCTATCAACCTCGTTTAGAAGTTTTGACTAATTTCGTACGGGGAAAATTGATTGCTAAGTGCCACATACCTTCGTGTGTCAATAATGCATAAAATTTGACACCAAGCAAACTAACGCGTATAAAATATAGTTGATTACAATCGTTTAAAAGCGAGGTTCGGCAATGCATCAAAATTGTTAGCTTAATAAATAATAGTTTAAACAGCAGTTTTATTAACTGTTCTAAAATGAATAAAGCTTTATGTTAGTTTACCTATGGCTATCAACCTCGTTTAGAAGTTTTGACTAATTTCGTACGGGGAAAATTGATTGCTAAGTGCCATATACCTTCGTGTGTCAATAATGCATAAAATTTGACACCAAGCAAACTAACGCGTATAAAATATAATTGATTACAATCGTTTAAAAGCGAGGTTCGGCAATGCATCAAAATTGTTAGCTTAATAAGTAATAGTTTTATTAGCAGTTTTCTTGACTGTTCTAAAATGAATAAAGCTTTATGTTAGTTAGCCTATGGCTATCAACCTCGTTTAAAAGTTTTGACTAATTTCGTACGGGAAAAATTGATTGCTAAGTGCCACATACATACGTGTGTCAATAATGCATAAAATTTGACAGCAAGCAAACTAACGCGTATAAAATATAAATAATAACTATCGTTTATAAGCGAGGTTCGGTAATGCATCAAAATTGTTAGCTTAATAAGTAATAGTTTCATTAGCAGTTTTCTTGACTGTTCTAAAATGAATAAAGCTTAATAAGTAATAAAGTTAATTAGCCTATGGCCTTCAACCTCGTTTAGAAGTTTTGATTATTTTCGTACGGGGAAAACTGATTGCTAAGTGCCACATACCTACGTGTGTCAATAATGAATAAAATTTGACACCAAGCAAACTAACGCGTATGAAATATAAATGATTACTATCGTTTAAAAGCGAGGTTCGGCAATGCATCAAAATTGTTAGAAATATAGCAAAAATATTTTCATAGCAGTTTTCGTGAATCTTTTTTTTAATTAAAGTTTTATGATATTTAGTCTATGGTCTTAAAACTTAGGTCCTTCAATTAACAAGAACTTGAACTAAGTTAGTCCGTTTCTAAGAAAGAAAGACGAGCTCACCACTTAAAAGAAAGACGAGCTCATCACTTGAAAGAAAGACGAGCTCATCAGTTATTAAGAACTTGGTAGTTCCTATTAACTGATCACCTCGTTAAAAATGTGTTCAATGTTTTTATCATAACGTCACGTTGCTAAGAAAAACTCGATTTGAATACATACCACGATTAAGGTATTCAAATGTTATTTCAATGTCAAAATATTAGGGGTAATATAAAAACTTACGTTGTTAAACAAGAAACTAATTTAAAAAATTTAATAAAACTTACTAATTGCTTTTCTTTTTTGCAAGTTGCCTTTGTTCCTTTTCACTTGTGTAGTCTTTTTCTATAGCTATTAATTTATGATTTAAAAGGTAAAAATCAGAGTTTCACTGAGTTTCACCTAATGAAATCATTTTTAAAATACGCGTCATAATTATGTAGAAACTTCCCTAAAAAAAGGAAAATCAATTTGGTTTTAACATAAGACAATTTTATTAACATATTAACATAATGTAAAAATACGTAAAAGAAGTAGCAATAGATAAATTCTTACGAGTCGAAAAATTTAACTACCTTAACTAAAACATATTTTTCTAACATAATGTTTCCTTTATCTTTGCAATGTTAAGAAATCTATTTCGGACCTGCATATGGAATGCCATTTTAAATATTGAATCATATGACCCTAGATCATGTAATAGGATTCTTCTTCAATGAAAATTCTAAATGATCATTTCATTTTACATTTTTTTATTTTAAATTAATCAAATAAATAAATAAAATAAAACAAAAAGAAGAGGAAAGACAGTTACTTTTGTGAGACCTTCAAAAAAATCTGATATTTATAATAAATAAATCTAGGCTAGAAATTATTCTAATAAATAACTCTAGTCTAGGATTAATCTTATAAACAACTCTAGTCTAGTAATTAATGTAATAAATAACTCTACTCTAGTAATTAATGTCATAAATGACTCTAGTCTAGAAACTAATCTAATAGATAACTCTAGTCTAGGATTAATCTAATAAATAAATCTAGTCCTGAAATTAATCAAATAAATAACTCTAGTCTAGTAACTAATCTAATAAATAACTCTAGTCTAGGATAAATCTAATAAATAACTCTAGTCTTGAAATTAATCTAATAAATAACTCTTGTCTTGAAATTAATCCGATAAATAACTCTAGTCTAAGAGATTATCTAATAATTAACTCTCTAAAATTAGAGAACTGAAATTACTAAAACAGTTTATTACAAACTACAAACTATTTTCGCTTATTTAAATGTCATTAAAACACTTTAGGTGAAATCTTTACATTACAGTATAGTTAGTATAGAAAGCTACTTTTTACATTCTTAAAATATTGTTTCTAACTTTATCTTTAATTTTTTTATGTCCTCTTTTTTCCAAAATAGGAAAGTTTTTAATTGCTAGCAACACCTCGTGCAATTGAGGTATCTTTTTCTGTAATAAATGAGCTCGAAAAGCTTTATTAATTGCATCATTTTCCTCCTCAGTCCATGTTTCCCATGTCTTTTTCTATAAATTAATAAACATATTTTAATAAGTTGCAATTTTTAAAAAAGTTTACAAACTTGAAAACTATTTTCATAACACTACATTTAAACCAGTTGTGATAGCAATTAATACCTTTTTAATAGGTTTTAGCATGTCCTCACAGTTATTATTTGGTGTGTACTGTTTTCTTTTTCCTATAGAAACACATTTATCAAATAAAATAAGAAAACAGAGTATTACAGCATAAAGTGTTTTTATTCCTTAACACTTTAGCCATGTAAAAACAATTGAAAATTTTTATTGTTAAATATTACCATTAACTATTACCTGACTGTTTACCCATTGAAGCACTAACAACATGAGAGTTATTTTCTAAAACTCTATTATTTTCTTTAAGAACATCATCAATCTTCTTGTTCTTTACAGATTTCCCATCATCAATAGCTACAAGAACTTTTGCTACTTTGGTCAGCTCTATGGTAGCGTCTTCCTTTCTATACCAATTCATGTGAACATCTTTAGTATGACCAAAATGATTTGTAAGCCATGTTAATTCAGCATCATTCATATCTAATAGCTGCATCATTGTTGCCAAAAGTTTGCGTGTTCTTGTAGGTGTTATAAGTCTTGGCTTTTGAAGATTTGAAACACTCTTAGTTATGCTTTGAAGAGTATCCCAACCTTTTAAATAAAATTCACCGTACGCAAAAACATAAGGGTTACTATCATGAGCCTTTAGATACAACCTATGTTTTACAATTAACCTTATGGCCACTATCATTTCACTGGTAAAAAGTATAGGCACCAACGCATTTTTACTTTTCCCTTTTTTATTTTTCCCTTCAATATAGCAAACCTGCATACGATCAGCAAGAATTTTTTCTACAGGGTCATCAAGATTGTCAATATCGGTTCGCCTTTTCCATCTACCATCCTCGACACCTTGCCACTGCAAAAGTTTTAATTTTGATACTTCTCCACCACGTCTAGCGTTAAAAGTTAGTACTCGTGTCAAAGTTAATTTAGCAAGTTGTTTAACATCTTTATTTGAAAAACTAGAAGACTCAATGCGATAAACACAGTCTCTCATTTCATCCAAAATGTGTTTCCTTAAAATCATTATATCACCCTCCAATGGCAGTTCTTCAGGCTGATTAGCTTTATCAGATTCATAAGTTGACCTTGCATTTCCTGCCATAACTTGCCAGTCACTATCATATAACTCTAAAAAGTTTCTTATTTTTTCGATTTTAATACTGCAGTTTTCTCTCAAAGCAAGTGCTCTTACAGTAAGTGCTAGATTGCGTAAACAAAATCCTGCCTTTAGAAAAGTATTTGGTTTCCCAATATCTCTAGGGCCATTATATTCAGAAAGAATTTTGACTGCTGAAGTAATAAGATCAAAATTTTCCGGTAACACCAACAAACTTGCAACAGCATTTTCTTGCATTTCATTCCTTCGAAATATTTGCAAGATTCGAGCAAGGCAACGCAAAGAATACCTAATATCATGATATCTATCTTTTTGTTTTTTTTGCATCTCAACAGCAGCGTACATTAACAATGAATTGTCATTACGAATAATAAGGTGAAGATCGTCCCGCTTCATTTTTGATAGTATGAGCTCATGCACTTCACCAAACTTCTTATCACCTACAGCAACACAAAGCATAGCTCGACTTGAAGATAAATTTTTATTTGAAGTTATTTCAAAAAATTTTGGTTTACAGTTTTTAGCATGTTTGTAAAGAGTTTTAGCATTAAACATTCCATGACAGTTTATACAAGGTACAAGCTCCATTACTTTGGCTGATGACTCTCTGACAACAAAAAGATTATTTTGATTATCTTTAAGAAGATTTATATTAGCTAGGTAATCCCCTTGCCTGGTAATTAGTTTCAAAGCATGAGACCTTTCTTTACTTCTTAATGGGTGTGATAGAGCTTCCTTAACATCATCTTCTGATTTATGAATATTCATAAAATGTCGAGGAGGATTCCAAACGTGTTTTTTACAATATAAACAAAAGTGCATTTATGACCACTTTTTCTTTTTGGAATACCTAAAATTATTTTAAAAATTTTATTTTATTGTATTTACCCTAACATAAATAATTTAAGAGTGAAATGAATTTAAAGTTAATAAATATCTTTATTTTTTTACAATTAAATTATCAATTAAACTATTAACCATTAAATTATTAATCAATTATTAAACTTATAATAATTAAACTATTTAACAGTTATTAAAAAAACAACAAATTATTTACCAACAGCATCACCCTTACTCTTGCAGACAACTGCTTCAGTTAAATTTTCAATAGAGTTTACAATCTGCTCACAGTTATTTAATTTCAGTGTCATTGAACTGCTGATATCAGAATAGCTACAAGAAGCTTGGCAATCTTGCAGCATGGTCTTTATCTTTGGAATTTCTTTAAGGATAGTTGATACACTGACATCACCCCTTTCTATTGAAACATTTGCTTCCTCATTTTCATCACTACTCCCATCACTATTTGAACTTAGGTTGCTTGGTTGATAATCACCATCACTACTGTCATTCTAAAATAAGTTGATTAATGTAAACATAAAATCTTTGAAAAAAAATAAATATATTATAACCTTTAACTTATATATTTATATATACACAATAAAGTTATTGTTATAAATTAAGAGGATATAGAAATACATCATACATCAACCTCATCTACATCTTGCTCAACATCAACAAAACTCTAAATAAAGATTAAAAAAAACAACTTTTCATTGAATGAAAATGTAACAAAAATGTAAAATGTAAAATAACATGAAGTATTTACATTGATTGAATGTATTTCTAAGCCACTGTCTTCTTCAGCGCTGGTTTCAGCATTTTCGGTCTGAAATAGATATTGTAATGGAATTATAATTTATAAAAAACTGTTTCATAATAAAACTGGCATGTAATGGATTCATCAGTAACTTGTAAAATTAGGAGATACAAAAATCGAAAAACATACTTCATTTAATGGAGAAGCTGGAGTTTCTATTCTAGCCTAGATAATATATAAAAGATTTAACAGATTTTAAGATTTAAAAAATTTATTCAAATCTATATGCAAAAAAAAAAGATTTTAATATATTTATAACTTTAACAAATAATATTATTTAAAATTTTACTACTTTTGAAAATTTTCTAGATACCCGTAATTTTAATTTGTAGGTAAAAACTTTATTTGGTGTTGAAGTAAGAAACTTCTAAAGTAACAACAAAAAGTAATATTTATACAACATAAAAAGTTTTTTTTATTAATTAAATTCTGAAAACAAATTTATAACAAACTTACATTATTATCAACATGAACATTACCAATTTCTTGGTGTGGCAAAGATTTCTCAATAAGAAACTAAAATTATTATGTTAATATATTTTATCAGAGTCAAACAAATAAACAAAAAAAATTTATCATAATATTTAATTTTGAAATATTTACATCAAATTCACCATCGGAAAACATATTTTCAATATCCTAAAATTATAAATTTAGGCTAAACTTTAAAATGTTATATGTGTTTGTAAATTGTAAAATATCAAGGTTTATACCATAAGTTTATACTATCCTTTTTTAAAGGCATGTAAGAAAAATGAAACAAACATGCATATATATATATATATATATATATATATATATATATATATCATTAAATTTCTAAACAAAATTGAATAAATTAAAAACTTTCGCTGAATTTTTATTTGAAAAAACCTCATATACGGCTTGTACAGGGCCTTTAAACTCTTCTGCACACTTAGTTAAATTCTAAAAATACAATTAACAACTATAAATCTATTATACAGACATTTTTATTAAATACAGGTCAAAAGTTTTATTTCCCAGTCTGTATTAATAATACATAAAGTCAATTATATATAAATAAGTGTAAATAACTCATTGGTTTATTTAAATATTATTTTGTCTAAATGCTTAAGGTATATTAAAAAAAAAAATCATATTCCGTGTTTTTTAGATTTTTATTTAAATTATGCAAACTAATGTAATTGAACTAATTTAAATACTAAGTTAGGTAAACAAACTGGCGTGTTCTGGTCTTCTTCAATACTATTTTTGACATTCTCATCCTGAAATAAAAACATTTTTGTTTATATTTTTATAAACAATTTTATATGAGAAAAAAATTCTAAAGAAAATTAAACAAATTAAAACTGCAACTAAATTTTTTTTTAAACCTTATCTATGGCAAGTAGAGGGCCTTTAAACTCAGCAGGATATTTAAATAAATTCTAAAATTATAATTAACAACTATATATCTATTATGTAGGCATTCTGATTGTATACAGGTCTTAACTCTTATTACCCAGTCTGTGACAATAAAGTTGATTGTATATAAATAACTGTCAACAATCCATGGATTTGTGTAAATACTTAGGTCATTAGGAATGTTCATAGAACTCCCCTATAATAATAATTAAAAAAAAAGAGTTTCTTATTAATTTTATTTTATTAAATGTTTAAAATAATGTCCATTATTATCTATACAAAGTTGCATCCTTTCAAGCCATTTGTAAACATTTTTTTATACTCTTCTTTGGGTATACTTTGAAGTAGCTATGTTGTGCAAGTTTTTTACTTTTGACGTCAGTATCATCGTCAAGATTTTTTTTTTTATCAAGTCAAATAGCCAATAATCGGATGGAGCTAAGTCAGGTGAGTATGTTTGGTGGTGAATTATTGTAATTTCAGCTTATTTTAGACAATTTGTGATGGTTTGAGTCAAATGAGGTCGAGTGTTATGAGAAATTTGAAATTTTGAGAGCCTGTTTCAGGTCTTTTATTATTTATTTCGCATACAGGAGGTTTCAAACAACTTTTTATATAATATTCGCTAGCAACAGTGTCTTCCTTTTCAACATAACCCAAATGAACAACACTTGTTGTTTTGAAGATGTAGAACATGTTTTTCAGCTGAAACCTGTGGCATCTTACTATAGTTCTTGGACTTTCATCTTCACCGACCCAACTAGCCTTAGCCAACTTGTGTCCAACTTGTCTCAAATAAAACCACAACTTATACCCTGTAATAATATCAAAGTCTCCATGGGCCGTTTCTGAAAAGGGCTAAATTCGCCTTACATGCTTCAAATCTATTCTTGCGATTTTGATCGATTAACTCGTGGGGTATCCAACACGATGTTAATTTTCTTTTTTTAAGTGCGCTGTTAATGATTTTGTTGATTGTAAAACAATTGATTGATGTCAGGGCTTCAATTATATCATGTGTTGCATGTGGATTTTCTTCAATAATGGCTATGGCTCACATACGTTTTATACTCTCAGCTGTATACGTGGTTTAAGGGCACCTTGAGCAAGGATCATCTCTGAGAATCTCTCTACCATCTTTAAATAAAGTAGCCCACTTGGCAACTGTACTATATTTTGGAGCTTGGTCACCATGAACTAAAACCAATTCATCAGTTATGGCTTGTGCTGAAACCCTAAGCAGAGCATGGGTTTTAATATATCCTCGATATTCAAATTTTTCCATCTTTAATTTTTTATTTTAATCATATATAATAAAATTTAAATAACTTTTTTAATAAACATTCAAATATTTCAACAAGTACCTAAAATGTAATAACTAAACACAGTTTAAAATGATATATAAATATTAAATTATTTCCTGTCTCATTGTATCTTTATAGATGAAGTTCTATGAACTTCTTTAACAACCTAAGTAAAATTTTGCCTAAATGCTTAAGGTATATTAAAAAAAAAAAAGTAATTATATTAATTTAAATACAAAATTAGGTAAACAAACTGGCATATTCTGGTCTTCTTCATTACTATTTTCAACATTATCATCCTGAAATAAAAACATATTTGAGTACATTTTTATAAACAATTTTATCTGAGAAATTTAACTGTTAATTAACTAAAATGCTGAAAATTTTAGTTGACTTAAAAGTCAATTATCTAATTATGGTGCATTGCATGGCATATAAAGAGAAATACTATATTTTATAAACTAAAATTGGCCAAGACTTAAACTGATTAACTTTTACATTCTTTAAAAATTCTATAAAGTTTAAATCCTTTATAAAAATATTTTAAACCTTCTAATAAAAAAATTATTTCCAAAACTTAAGTTAAAATGCATGTATTTAACATTTATTTAACAAATTCTTAAAAAATAAAAAAATAATGATTATCATCATCAAAATAAATCATACCAGCAATTTTAAACTGTTAGCACATTTATTAGATCTATAAAACATAACAATTCATAACACATATCATAACTTTATGTCGAAGTATTTATGATTAACAATTATTTATATATAATATTTCTTTTTTTTTCATATAGAGAAATGGAAGGAACTATATATAAATTTATATTTAAATTACTCAAATAAAGGCTCCTTTAACATTTCAAACACTTCTTCGTTGCTGGACTCTTTCAATGACATATTCTAAAATTCGAAAGCCACATGACTACAAAATAATTAAACATTAAGTTACTTAAATATAGCTATAATGAATAATAAAGTTATGTAGTCATCGTTAAACCATCATTAGAAATTTAATTTGAACTATGCTAATTTATCTTAAATTCCATATTTAAATTTTTTAAATTGTTGTGATTAAGTACTTGAAATAAATTAGATACCATTACCATTGTTAATTCTTTTAATCTACCAATAATCTAAAAAGTTATAATTTATGTAAATCAAAACAAGAAAAATCATTATTTATAAGTGTATATGTATAAAATCATAATTACATATATAGAACCCTTGGAATAAGTAAAACTAATGTTGGCAAAAAATTGCTAACCTTGAAATATATATATTTATATATAAATATATATATATATATATATATAAATATATATATATACATATATATATATATATATATATATAAATATATATATATATAAATATGTACATATATATATATATATATATATATATATATATATATATATATATATATATATATATATATATATATATATATATATGTATATATTTATATATATATATATGTATATATTTATATATAAATATATATATTTATTTATATATAAATATATATATTTATTTATATATAAATATATATATATAATACATATATATATATATATATATATATATACATATATATATATATATATATATATATATATATATATATATATATATATATATATATATATATATATATATATATATATATAGTATATATATATATATATATATATATATATATATATATATATATAATACATATATATAGATATATATATCGAATAAGAAAATTGATTCGATATTCTATTAGAAAAAGACAAAAAAAAAAAAATGTAGCAAATACATACCATTGAAAAAAACAAAGTTAGTTGTTTTTTATCCTAAAATTTCAAAATCTTGAAGTTTCAAAAATATAAAGTTAATCGCTCTTCTGGATCATTGCACCATCCTCTAACAATAGTTTCAACAAGATGTCTTGTGTCAGATTCCAAATATATTTTAGAAATAATATTTGTATCTGGTCTTTCTCCTTTTTCAAGAGCTTGAGTTAAAAAAATATCTTTATAAATAGAAAAATGATTTTGCCATGGTGAGTCTAATCCTGACATAATTTCAAAAATAGATAATGACATGGCATAAACATCTGATTCTTTTGTAACAGTATTTACTGTATAGTTACAAATTTCAGGAGAAAGATAAGCTATTGTTAAACCAGCAAATCCAGCTTTTACCTTAGTCTTTGTTGCCATTGTTTCTTTCATTATAGCAAGGTCACAAAAATCAGTAAGTTTTATAACTATCCTACTTAAAGTGCCATGAACTAAAATATTTGCAGGCTTAAAATCATGATGCACAATGTTTAAGTCGTGCAAATATTTTAATCCATTAGCTGCTTGTAAGTAGTAGTCTAACCGTTCCATATAATTAAAATAGCTTTCTTCATTAAACAAATTTAATAATTCTGGCAATGAATGGCATACTGTATTCTCTACTAGTACACAGCAGTAGTCAAAAAAAATTGCTAGAGGTCTAATACTAAAGCCAATATACGCAACAATATTTGGATGATTAAGCTTTTTAAAACGATTAGACATAAGAAACATTTTTGATTTAGGGAATTGATGCTTATAAAGTTTACAAGCAACAACCTTCTTTTTATGAACAAATTTATAAACTTTTGCAAAAGAACCTTCGCCAATAAAAGCATCTTGAGGCATGTTTAGAGGTAGTTCTACGATAAATTCGTTGTTTTCTTGCTCAATCTGATTTAAGCCTTTGGATTTTAGAAAACTGAAGTTTGCCATTTTTAAAATTAATCAATAATAAAATGTAAGCGCATAAATAGCTAAACAAAGTAGTTGGCCCTGAAACTGATTCAAATGTGTTCATTAAATTATCTAGGTTATTGAAAGTCCAAAACTTTATGATTAAATAAACTAGTTATAAAGTATATTATACAAAGTATATTGTGTCCCTGAGGATGGAGTTTCACCTACATTAGTCCACTACTTAATTTTAATTGGATCTTACAACACCATGATTTTTATTATCTTTTTACATATTTACATCTTTGTTTTGTTAAACTATTTGTTTTGTTTTATTAAACTATTAAACTCTATTCAAAAAATAATACTCACCATCTAACTGGCCATTTATGCATTTTTTTTAATTATAAAGTATAATATTTACCTCATTGAAGCAGTTTAGAATGCTGTCAGTTAACTGTCATTTTATTTAAAATAGTAAGTTTTATATGCTATAAACAAATGTTATTAGAAACTTTTTAAAACAGAAAGTAGAAAATAATTGTTCTATACTTTTTTAATTTTGAAGCTTTTTAACTATAACATGTTACAAGACGATAAAAATAAAGTTTACCTGCTGACTGCTAATTCTTTGTTGATGACATTTATTTTAGATTTATGGCTAGATTTTTCTTATGTATAGTTCATACATTTTTAAATGTTTATTTTTTAATTATAAGACAATTTTTACTTCACAATTCATGCATAAATGTAGCTTTTTTAAAATAAATTATTCTAATTTTTTATTTTCTACTTTTTTAATCTCTTTCATAGTTAATTATTTTAATATAGTTAGGTTAATCATTTTTATGCCCTAATTATTTTCCATAGTTAGGTTAATCATTTTTATGCCCTAATTATTTTCCATAGTTAGGTTAATCATTTTTATGCCCTAATTATTTTCCATAGTTAGGTTAATCATTTTTATGCCTTTGAAATTAACAAGTTAATTTCAATTTATTGTTGTTACACTTGTCATTATTTGAAAAAGTTGAAAAGATTATTTTGAATAATATATATTTTTTTATGTACAGGGTTATTAGGGATGGATAAGCCTTTTTGTTATTTCATTTAATCAGTATGTTATTAAAAACAAGACTTTTTTTTTATCAAATTATTAATTTTTCAAGTTAATATTTTTCACTTTTTTATTTTGATTTCTGTTTAAAAAGAATAATTTTAAATAACTTCAGTAAACAATTGCATGACAGGGTCAGCATAGAGATCAATGTGTGGCAAGAAAAACAATGTGTGACTTTGTAGAATTTGAGAATGGCGACCAGATAACTAAAGCAGCCATGATGAGTTACAGCTATTTATCTGCAATTGGTAATATGGATGAAGCTTTTAAAGCTATCAAGTCTATCAAAAGGTATACTTTTTTTTATTTATACTGACATTTTTTTTAAAATTTAAATAAAGATCCCATAAAAGCATGCAGAAATTTGATTTGTAAAATATCATTTTGCTCAATAGTATTTTTTATATTCTTAAGTTTTATGTAGTTTAGATAGCTCAACATTAGAAGCTTTTGTTTTTCCTTCTTAAGATAATATGCAGGTTAGACATGATGAAAAAACTCGGTAATTGTTACATTGTTAGATTAAATTTTTGTCAGTTGATAGTTTTTATAATTTTTTTTCTTTAAAAAGGTAAATATTTAACCTTTTTTTAATTAATTAAAGTAGAACTGAATAGAATGAGGTAAAGAATATAATGAAGTAGTTATGACATTGTTTATTTGTTGCTTTTAATTAATTTATTGAATAAACCTTTTACAAATATTTTTTGAATTTTTTGTTGAGAATCATTTTCTGAGTAAAATGATGTAACATTTTTATACAAAATAAATAATTTTTTTGATAAATTGTTAAATTTTTAACTGCATAAAAGTAGCCATCAAAGAAACTTTAAATGTTGTACAATATTAGTCGTTTTAAAATTATAATCAATTCAATAATATATTATAAAGGTTTATAAAAGTATAATAAAGGTTTATAAAAAGAAGAAAAACTCATAAAAGACCTAAGGGTCTTGTTGTCAAGACCCTAAGGGTATTGACAACAAGACCCTTAGCTTTGTTTTTTAATTACATTTGTCACGTTTATAGTGTTGAATCTATATTTTTTTGTAGAAAGTGAAAATTCATATATATAAATATTTAGAAGTGAGTTATAAAGATTTTACTTGAAAATTACTAATGAAAATTAAAAATATAAAAGTATTTTATTAGTTGATAAAAATATTTGTTTAAGTTTTAAAAGTGTTGTAATTCCATTATTGAGAAAAATTATCTACAAAAGTTTTTTATGCAAAAAAGGTTGTTGGATAAACTTTTCATTTCAAAGTTAGTATTTGTTTTTATTCTTTATGTGAGTATAAATTGTAAGAAGAAAAAGGAGAGGTGTTGGTTTTACATTTATATTTAAAGCAAAGAACATTATAAACCTTAGGCTTGTTTACATTAAGAATATTCATTTTAAATAAGAGAGGCTTGGTATGATTAAAATGGTCTTTAAAGTTTATAAGGCATACAGCTTCTTTTAATGATAAAGAGGTTCTAGTATACTTTTGTTTACACCACCCCATGCAGTATTAGCATAATTAATATGTCAATGAACAAATGAGTAGTAATATTCTATTAAATTATTTTTACTTAAGAGATTTCTTGACTTGTATATCATTCTTATACCTCTAGCTATTTTATTGTTTAAATTGTTAATTCGATTTTTCCACATGAGAAATTCATCAAAATAAACATCTAAATTATTTCTAACTTTGACTCTCTTTATTTCAGTATTATCAATAAACAGAAAAGGAATATTCTGAAGTAGATTTTTTTTTCTCAAACTGGATAAAAGAGGATCTATTTCATGGAGTTCACTATTCATTTTTTTCAAATAATATTGATAAATTATTGTCAGTTAAAAAAAGGTTTGTGTAATCACTAAATATTTGTTGTTAAATTTGATGCTTTATAAAGAACGTTAATGTAAATAAAAGCAAAGGATCTAGTAAAATCTAAAGGATTTAGTCCTTCTGGAATTCTCTAGCATATTGTTATTCTCCAGCATATTATTATTCTCCACCATATTGTTATTCTCCACCATATTGTGGTTTTTTAAACAAATTTGAAATACTTCTAGTTAGCTGAAGTATTGCATGTTCAGCCAAATTATTTTTTTTAAATCTACATTTATTATCATATAATATCTTATTTATAGTTAGATGGTTATACGTTCTATTATACAAAAATCTTTCTAAAATTTTTGAGTTGAGTTTTGTTAATTCTACTCTTTTAAAGATTGGGGTAACTCTAAACATATTGAGAACATCTAGATATACATCCATGTATTATTATTTTAGTTTTAGATGGACACTTGACACATGTTACCTTTCATGTCATACTTATTAGCATTAAAAATAATATCTTGTTAATTTGCTTACTAGTTCAGTTGTTACACATTCTACAGCCACTAGATGTTGCCATATCATTAGAGTTAAGTGCAAATTGCAGTTTAGTCTGCAAAGTGTAAATTGCAGAGACAAAGTTTAGCAATTTATCAAAAGAATGCATTAGTCAGCTCCAAACATAATTTTCAGCTCTTGAGAAGTTTTTACATGCATGCATGTAGTCATTAGATTTTAAAATAATGATTTATTTTCACTTAACATCTATAAAATCCATTAATTCAAAATTACAAATTGCTAATTTATTTGAAACACCATCATCTCAACCGTCAAAATCAAAAACATCCAACATCAGCATAAAGTTGTATAGTATCTGCCAAAAGTCAACTTGTCTGCAACTAATCTTCAGTATTGCATTTTAAGCTGTATAAAAAGAAGTTAATAAGTGATTGCAACTGGCCTAATTGTTTGCAACAGCTTATGCAACAAATGTTATGCATCCAACAAGTCCACACAAAAAAATGAAAAAATGTAGGGGTACAAAGACTGTGTCTTAACAAAAGGAGGTGTCTTAACAAACTTAAAATGCTCAAGAGATTGAATGATGATAGCAAAAAAGCGCCAAAGAATGTTTGAAAACAGCGTAAGCTTAACTTTGATAAAGAGCAGCAAATAAATCAAGAACAACAGTGACTCCAACAGCAACAAAGCAAGCCTAGTGTAAAATTAGTTTTAGGCAAAGCTGCAACAAGCCAAAACAGGGAATGGTAAAAATGCAAAAAATGAAAATGCTTTGTTTGGCTTTGTCAAACATGCATACCAAAAGTAATTGTAAAAGACGACAGGTTTTATTACACCAAAAAGTGCACAAGGGATAGCTCAATACATCCTCTAGACCCTCTCAATGACTCGACATCACAGGAATAAGTTTTTTGTTTTGATAATTACTTGTATTTTTTTAAATTTGTTATTATAGGTTGCTTTTTTTAATTAGGCATTCTTTAAATTGCTTTTTGACTTGCATATTTCATTCTCCTATGATGTAGGAATAGAATAAAATGTTTTTTATTTCAATTAAATAAAGTTTCTGTAGCAAACATTTAAATATATTTGACTAGATTCAAATATATTTTAATGTTTGCACAGTTTCAAAAAAAATAGTCTTTTTTTTTATGTAAAAAAGATCAATTAAACTATAGTAAACTATAGTTTAATTGATCTTTTTGATAACTGGAATCCTCTCTCTGAACTCAAAATTTTAATTAAGTATTTTCAAAGTCCTGTTGAATCCAAACATTTACTTGAATCCTTTTTTTTCACCCCAAGAGGTTTGAATTATTGGTAGTTTACTTTATTATATTTTATCCCATTTTACTGTATTTTATATTAAATATATAATGCTATCTACAATATATGTGAATGGAATAATAAATATAAAATAAATAGTATATAAAACTACATACAAAGTATGTGAATGAAATAATAAGTGTTTGAAATAGATTTTACTTACTTTTTCAAAAGATTTCTACTTAGTACTGATGACAGATAATTTAAATTTGACTCTTACTAATAGCATACATTTTAAAAATAAAAATTTCCTTATCTACTTGACAAGATCATTCATTCAGTATGGCGCTTGTAAATTGTCTTCTAAATATGAAGCAATCTTTTTTGTCAATTAATTTTTGTGAAAAATGGAAGTTTAAATGTTTTGTGCAAATTACCAGAAATAAAATAGTATTTTCAGTTATAAAAAAATAAAGTTTTGCGTAAATGATTAAGAAAAAGTTTAAAAATTGATAAAAATGAGTAATTATGATGATTTTTTTCTAAGTCCATCTGTTTGGGAAAATATGGCATGAATGTGTGTTAAGACAAAGCGTCTAGATGTTGCATTTGTGTGCTTAGGTAACATGGGTAATGCAGCAGCAGTGAAAGCAATTCATGATGCTCAGTTATCAGAAGTTGAAGTTGATGCCCATGTTGCAATGCTTGCCATACAAGTGGGAATGCATGTAAGATATATTTAAAAAGTATATGCAATATGCATCTTTACACACACATATATAAATGTGCTCATATATATATATATATATATATATATATATATATATATATATATATATATATATATATATATATATATATATATATATATATATATATTTATATATGTATTATATATATATATATATATATATAATATATATATATATATATATATATATATTATATATATATACATATATATATATATATATTATATATATATATATTATATATAGATGTTTCATATTTTATCAGTTTTTAAAATTAAGCTCGCATATCGATTTACAAATTAACCATTTATATGAAAATAAGTTTTAGCAAAAAATATATATATTTCATTTTTAGGGTCCCCTCTAGTTCGATTTTGGGCAATAATTCTGGGTGTTTTAAACACCTGGGGGGGACCTTAAAATTTATCTTATAAAATTTTTTATTCTTAATAATGATATATGTTGGATTGAATATTAATTACATAAAAAGAGCATGTTGAAAAAATTAAGATACGCCTCCAAGTTATAAAATACACCACCGAGTTATAAAATAGGTTTTAGTAAAGAAAAATTTGGATTTTTCACCAATTTCAGAAGATTCTGTAGAATATTTTCTTAATTTTTTCAACATGCTCCTTTTATGTAATTAATATTCAATCCAAAATATATTATTATTTAGAATAAAAAATTTTATAGGATGAATATTAAAGTCCCCGCCAGGCGTTTAAAACACCCAACATTTTTGCCCAAAATCAAACTAACCCTAAAAATGGAATATATATATATAATTTTTACTCTAACTTATTTTCATATAAATGGTCAATTTATAAATCGATTTGCGAGTTCAATTTCAAAAATTGATAAAATATGAAACACCCTAATATATATATATATATATATATATATATATATATATATATATATATATATATATATATATATATATATATATATATATATATATATATATATATATATATATATATATATGATTTTTTTTTTATAATTCACTCTCCGAAAGCCAAGAAGGCCACTACAGATGAGGAGGCTACTTGTGGTTATAACCCTCTCCCAACTCTATAACTCCGAAACACAAACCTTGGTGAACAAGGCCGCCACGCGGTGTAACAAGTTGAGCACAGTACTATATATATACATATATATTTATATATATATATATATTTATATATATATATATATTTATATATATATATATATTTATATATATATATAATATACATTATATATATATATATATATATATATATATATATATATATATATATATATATATATATATATATATATATATATATATATATATATATATATATATATATATATATATAGACACACACACACACATTGGTGTGCAAACTAATAAGTAATTGTTGAATAGTTTGACTTTTTGTATGAAACAAGTACTTAATATTAATCTAATTTATTTGATTAAAGCAAAATTTATTTACTATATTTTATTTTTACAAATATATATTATGCAAAAAAATAGGTAAATTAAAATTAAATACATATTTTGTTTAAAATAATGAACAATGATAATTAAAAATTTAATTTACTCATGATTTATTAATATTTGGGTGTATACCCGTTATTTGCAATTATTGCTGCACATCTTTTTGCCATAGTATCAACTAATTTTTGGAATGTACTTATTGAAATGTTTTTCCAACATTCATTTTTATTTTGGGTCTTAATAAGTTTTCCTAATTTATTTTTTACGTGTACTCAGAGATTTTCTATTGAGTTCATGTTCGGTAATTGGGCTGGCCATTTCAAAATCCGAATTATCTCATTATGGAACCAAATTTTTACTACCTTCGCTGTATGCTTTGGGTCATTATCTTGTTGATAGACTAAATCAAAGGTAGATTTTCTTCTGCAAATGGTAGCATAACATTCTCCAGTATATTTAAGTATATTTCTTTGGTCATATTTTCATTAATCCAAAAAAGGAGGCCTACTCCATAATATGAAAAGCAACCCCATGATTTAATACTTCCACCACCATGTTTGACCGTTTTTACAGTATATCTAGAATCATGTTCTTTTTTTTTTGGTCTTGCTGATCTGACCCAAACAAGTTAATTTTGGTCTTATATGACCAAAAAATATTTTGCCATTCTGAAAATGGCCTGCCCACATGCTCTCTTGCAAAATCTTTCTTATTTTTAATATTATTTAGTGATAAAAATGGACACTTCTTTGGTACCTTTGCTTTAACATGTTGTTAAGTAAGCTTTTTTTTAACTGTTAAAGCATCAATTTGCAGGTCAAGAGTAGTTTTTATTTTTTTTTTTACATTGCAAAAGGATTTCTTTTATATATACCCACACACACTTGCGTCTCAATCCAGATATAGCTGTGCATAAAATGTCACTCATAGTGTAATACTGAAATCTACATACCATTGTCTGTCAGGTAATCTTAAACGCTTGTTATTTTGCTAAATGATGAGCATGTCACCAATTAGTAAAATATGGCTTGTGCTGACTCACTGTAAGTACTGGTATTAGCAGTGCGTTTCAATTAAGAGTTATTACAAAAATTCAGTAATATTTTTTATGCAAATTCTGTTCTATTCCATTAAACTTAAAAAAAAAAAAGTGTTTTTTACTCATAGGAAGTATTACCTGACAGACGACAATATGGAAAACATTTATTATGGCAATAAAAGTTTGATTTTTTCATTATTTTTTTCTTCTTTGTCTTAGAATCTGTTTAGATAAAAATTAGCATTTTAAATGTTAATGCTAATTTAATGCAGGGGCATTAAATTAACATTTGCTGCAGTATTGAATGCCCCTGCCTATGTGACATACAGTATGCTGTCAGCAGTAATTTTTCATGCCTAGTTAATTTCAGTTTGAAGATATATTCGTACTTAAAAGAAAAGTTGTTTAGTATTGCAAAATACTGTTTATAATTGTTGTATACTTTAAAATGCTCGAACTTTTTATATTATCTCATATGTTTAGTGACCTTATGAAATGTTTTTTTTTTTTGTCAAAAATATTATTTTTAGAATGAAAAAATGATTTCTTTATTACATTTATTAAAAACATTATTGCAGACTAATATCAGCCATAATAAACATTTTTTTCAATCGATGTATTAATGAAACCAAAACTTATATTGTTATTAATTTTTTTTTTTTTTTTTGCAAACTGTCGATTTTTTTGTTTGATAACAACAGCTATAGGCACATAATACATAAATGATTGAAATTCACTAATTTTTAAATGAAATATTGTAACAATTAAAAATCAAAATATATTTTTCTTGAAAATATAATTATTTTCATTAACCTTAACAATACTAAATTTGATCATTTTGCTTAATACTTTGCTTGTTTTAGATTTCAATATAATCCATGGTTTAAAAACTTATTTTTCTAATCAGTTAATTAAGCAGATAACAAATAAAGGTCTTTTTTTAAAGTTTCATGTACATGAAGTTGCAAAATTATTATTATTGCTAAAAAAGATTTATGCTTTTTTACAATTTATTTTTTAATGGCTGCAGTAATAACTATCACCATATATGGTGAATGAACTTAGTTGATTTTATGTTATTGCATAATTAATATTTTAAAAATATATTTACCTCCTTATGGCCCAGAGGGTTTTAATTTTTATTTATACTTGTTGTTATATACCTCTTTTTTAACTCCATAACCCTGAAACTTTACTGAGCAAGGCGGCTACAAAGAGAAACAAGTTTAAAATACTTCTAGGGATTTGATGGGTCTAATCTCTGTTTCTCTTATTTGTGAGGATAACATAATTATAAATGTCATATTAGTAATTACTTAAATAAATTACAGTTTTATTATGTGTGTTAAATTAGGAAGAAGCAGAGCAGTTGTACAAGAATTGTCATCGATATGATCTTCTTAATATCTTTTATTAAGCTTCAAACAATTGGACTCAGGTTGTTTTTTTAATTATTAAAGTCAATTTATAATATAAAAGTTTTTAGTTTGTTGTTGTAACATTTTATTTTAGATTATTCTTGTATTCTGTAATTTCATTTTATTCTTGTTATCTGTTTTTTAATTAGTTCTTGAAACTTTTACTTTCAATTAGTTCTTGTATTCTGTACTTTCAGTTTGTTCTTGTATTCTGTAATTTCAATTTGTTCTTGTATTCTGTACTTTCAATTAGTTCTTGTAACTTGACTTTCAATTAGTAATTGTATTCTGTACTTTCAGTTTGATTTTGTAACTTAAACTTTCATTTTGTTCTTGTATTCTGTACTTTCAGTTTATTCTTGTATTCTGTACTTTCAATTAGTTCTTGTATTCTGTACTTTCAGTTTTTTCTTGTAATTTGTACTTTTAGTTTGTACTTGTAATTTTCTTGTATTCAAATACAACGTCATGATAAAATATTTATGTAATAGGCTATTGAATGTGCTGAAAAGCATGATAGAATTCATTTAAGAACCACTTTCTACTGTTATGGACAATACCTTGAAGATCTGGGTAATAAAGAAGGTGCCGTTGAAAAGTATGATTTTTTTTTTCAGTGTACAAATATTCATGTTAAATATATTAAAAGTTTAATAAAATTATTAACATGTTTAGTTTTGAAAAATCTGGTACTTTTCGCTTTGAAGTACCAAGAATGATGATGGATGATGTGAATGAACTACAAGCATATATTCTCAAAAAAAAAGACAGGTATGAGTTTTAGTTATTAAAGATTTTAATCCGTTAATAATGTTTCTTTTGTTGTTTTACCAGTTACTTTTAACCTGAGAATAAAACAACATGATATCTAATAAATAGAATAAATCAACATTATTAACTGTCTAATTCTGTTGAACATTATTAATATTATTTAATTAAAATTGCCAGTTGAACATTATTAATACAAATAACAATTTTTTAAATTTTCAAATAAATCATATAGTTTAACAGCATGCTAAAAAAAATGTTAAAAAAAAGTCTGAAACTAACTCTTTTCAATTATAAAACTGTTCATAGATTTGTGTTTCATTCTTGATTTTTTTTTTTTTTTTCGATGCCACGAATCTAAATGTTAAAAATACCTTTGATTGACATTAGTTTTATTGTAAAAACAGGATTATATAATAAATCCACATACTTCTAAATTCTATTTTAATGGCTTTATAAATTTGAAATTTTGTGTAAAGATTAAACTTATCTCCATTATATTAAATTATCAAATTAAAAAAATTAAAAGGAAAAAACAAAAACAAAAATTCGTTACATTGTGTTATATTAAAAAAAGACGGAATTGGGCAGTAGCTAGAGAGATCAGAGCAATCTTTAGATTTTATAAAAATTACAACCACAAGAGCCATTTTTTAGCAGGCGAAAAAGTAAGATTCAGTTATTAACTTAATTTATTTAGCTTAGAGAGAAAATAATTTGTTCAGAGAGTATTAAAGAAAATCCTGGAAAACACTTGTTTCTCTGAAATAACACAATGAGTGTGATTATTGGATTCAAGTATCAGAAAAGGTCTTTGATAATAGATCTTGTATCTGGTATCTGGTAATCTCTGATCTATCTATAAACTATGTATGTGAGAAGAAATGTTATTACTACATTTTATTGCTCAAATATATTTGGGTGTTTAACCCTAATTCCCAGAGAAAAAATGAAAGAAATGAAAGCTTTAAGATTTGATATAATTAGAAACACTGATTCTAAATACTTCAATAGATCTACGAAACTATTAGTACAATAGTTTTCTTTTTGTAACTTTTCAAAGGTTCAATTACTTATTAGATTGGTATTTAAAGAAGGCTATATATATACATATATATATATATATATATATATATATATATATATATATATATATATTATATATATATATATATATATATATATATATATTATATATATATATATATATATATCAGGCCTTGTTATGAGATTTCGCTGCGTAACGCAAACGCCTAGCGCATTTCTAAGTAACTCAACTTTGCAAATATATTTTGTATTGTTAGAAGTTATATTGCATCACTTGCGTCTTTTCAAGTATCACATTGTAATTAAAGTTATTTTATTAACACGTTAAAAATCAAACAGTTTTTTTTTTTCTCACTATAACAAAAGTTACAAGTAAAATCTAAGTTCCTATTTGAAAAATCATTTTTATTATTTTTTTCAAATATGAACTAAATTTTATTTTGAAAAATATATTTTTTTCATAAAATGTAAAATGATATTTATTTATTTTCTTATAATTTTACAGTTAGTTTTTGGTTATTTTTATGAACTGTTAATAAGTTTTTTCTTATTTATTTTGTGAACTCTTTTTAATAATGTTTTTAAACAATAAAGAGCTTTTTTTTATTATTTATCAGTTAAATAACATATTCGTGATCATAATTTATTTTCATAAATTAAACGAACGTCATTAAAACTTTACGTTATTGAATTAACAATAAACAAAATATCTTATTAATAAAATATTTAAATCAAAACAAATTGTGCAATTTTTAAACTATTATGACAAAAAATAATTTTTATATTTAAAAGTAATTTATATATTTAATTCCTTAAGCTGAAACTTAAAATACTTTTTTTTTTTTAACTGACTTTTAACAACAAAAAAAAATTGTTAAACAAACTGTTTCTTTAACAAAAAATCTATTAGTTTATAATTGCGGTTAAATGCTTTTACTTACGACTTTATTTATTCTGAATAAGCGTCACGTTAACGACATCAAAAGATAATTTAAATATTCTAAAAGATAAAGGTTTTTGCATAGCGCAAAACTGCTGAAGGCATAGGCAAATTGCCTTTTCGCAAGCAAAATGCGAGCTGCGTAACGCTTCTTAACAAGGCCTGTATATATCAAGCGTTATGTTATTCTATTGTTATTTTATCCCATGCCTTCATTATAGCTTCTTTCAAGTTGTCTTTACGTCTAAATGCTTGTTTGCCAATTTTTCTGTCCAAAAAATACCACCAATTTTCTATTGGATTCAAGTCCGTACTTTGAGATGGCCGTTCCAAAAGACTGATGTTATTTGTGTCAAAGCATAACTTCATTTTCTCAATTGTTAAGAAGCATAATCTTATTGGAACTGTTGCTAGTGTGGCTGGTAGAGAACAAAAACGCAAGACCACTAGTGCAATTGATCGAAATATCATTAATGCCATCATTATAAGAAAAAAAATAGATTTGCTTTGGCAGCTAAATAATAAATCATTTCTTAAAAATGACATCTTTTTCCTATTATTATAATTCTAGGTTTTCTTTTTACATTATTACAATGATTTTTTGATAAATATCTTTATGCTTTTTTATATCATCTTATTGACTTTTAAAATTTTTATCTCCTCTCCCTACTGACTTGCTATGGTTTAGCTTTTAATGTTGTTTTAGCTAGTTATCAATGTTAAAAATTAACATTTTTGTAAATTTTTTGAAGGGAGTTAATGAAATGGTGGGCCCGATATCTTGAAAGCTTAGGTGATATGGAAGCTGCATTGTTTTTTTATAAGCAATCTGAAGACTACTTATCAATGGTTCGCATACACTGCTTTTGTGAAAATATGAAAGAAGCAGAGCAGCTTTGTCAGGATACTGGAGATAAAGCAGCATGCTACCATCTTGCATGTCAATTTGAAATTTCTGGAAATATACCAAAATCAATCCATTTTTTTTCTTGTGCACAATGTTATTCAAATGCAATTCGTTTAGCAAAGGTAAAAATTTTTTAAAAAACTGTAAAATGTAAAATAGTATAAGTTTTATGTATTTGTTGCATGTTTTATGTAAAATTGTGTGAGTATTTAAAGTTTTATGTAAAATTGTGATGGCTATAATGCCAGTTGTGTAAAATTAATGGGTAAAATATATATTGAATATATTTTAAAATTTCAAATTCATTTTGCTAGGAAAAACAGCTAGATCAAGAGTTGATGAATTTATTCATGCTTAGTACTCAAGAAGATATGCTAAGCTGTGCCCAGTAATATTTTTATTACTTTACTATTTATTATTTAATGATAATAGTTTATTCATATAATAATAAATACATATAAATAAGTATATATATATATATATATATATATATATATATATATATATTATATATATATATATATATATATATATATATATATATATATATATATATATTATATATATATATATTATATATTTATATATTATATATATATATATAATATATATATATATATATATATCATATTTTACTGATGCAGAAAATATTTAACAGATATATCTCAAAAAAGTATATTAAAAAAATTTATTTAATTGAGTTCACAGAAAACTTTTTGAAAATCTGTAAAAACAGTAAGTCTTTTATATATTTTTAAAGCAAATTTACTTACAATACATAAATGATATATAGTTGAATATGTAACAAACAAAAAAAACAAAAATGCAGCACAATGCTTGTCATTGTTCTTAGAAAAAAATTAATGTTGAAGACTGCACATCTTTTGTAATGAAGGTACTTTTTAAAATCAGTTATAACAGCCGCCATCTACAGGAATGTAAAATTCAAGCACAAATTATAGTAAAGAAAACCATATTATAATAATTAAAAATATTTACTACCAATGGTGACAGTTAATGTGTATTAAAAAGTTGTGATTCCATAGTAACAGGAAGTTATTAATTAAAAAAAAATTTGAAAAAATCTCAAATAAAATAGAAAACAAATTTTTAAATATTACTTTATTATGAAAACATTTTGATGACAGGATCAATTTCCAAATCAATTTCTTTAATGAAAAACCAATAATATCTTCTTCGAAAAGCAAAATTATTAGTAACACAAATGATAAAAAAAGAATTTGAGGTTTAAACAATTGCACTACAAGCCACAACACTTGCTTGGCTAATTTAACAGGCTAGCTCTACACTTACTGCAACACACAACACTTGAGTGGCTAGTTTTACGACCTTGCTCTACACGATTTTCTGTAGATAATAACATTAGTAACTTTTTAAAATCATTTATAACAGCAGGCAAAGCAGCAAAAACTATTTATTATTAAATTTTTTTTATCAAAAAATGCGATGTGTAATGGTAAAAAAAATATTTGTTTATAAATTAAGTTTATTTGTAAATAAAACATTACTTGTATATCATACTGTAAATCATTCAAAGATCCAGCTTTTCGAATTTTATATGGAATTTTTGAAACAATACTAGTTCATTAATATAAAAATCTTGCAATTTATGAGTTTTTTACTAATTTAGTTAGATAATGCAATAAAATAATATTCAAATAAATAAAAAGTACAAATGATAAATAAAAAGTTCTATTAATAACTAAAAGTTATAACATATATACATACCTGTGAACTATGATTTTTTCAAAATAAAAAATATTAAGACTATAAATAAAGGACACATAACATTATTTGTGTAACTTTTTTCACCTATCATACCTTGAACTAGATGTTTATCAATTTTAAAAAACTATTAAATCCCCAAGTTCTTGCACATGCAACATATAGTTGCCCATGAGAGAAACACATTTTTTTTTAGATATACACCAACTATCAAATATTTGACATTTATTCATTGTCATTAAATATGTCAATCTGACAGGAAACTGACAGAAAACACCTCTGCATCAATATAACTATTTTAAAGAGCACTAACTTTCATTAGCGTGCCATTGCATAACCAACAGCTTTGAGATTTCTAAGTAGTATAATTAAACAACCAATTTTCAATTTTAAACAATGAGGAGACATACCTGAAGGAGTTAAGCTGTTCCAAAACTCAACAGAAAAGTTGAGTTTTGAAACAGCTTAACTCCTTTTCCAGCTTAAAAAATTTTTTTCATTGAAGTCATCAGACAATAATGAAAGAAATATTATTCAATTACTTCTTCATTGATTGATAATGAAACTACATTAGTGGGTGTTAAAATTACATTAGTGGGTGTTAAAACTACATTAATGGGTGATAAATCTGCATTAGTGGGTGTTAAAACTGCATTAGTGGGTGTTGAAACTACATTAGCGGGTGTTAAAATCACATGTTTAATCATCTTGTTCAGCATCTTCAAATATCTTATCAACAATTAAGTCATTTTTTCTAATAATGCACTGATGCAGTATTTCAATGCATCCTTTAAAAGGATCCTCCTCTTTTACAGGTATTCTTCCACTACCAAGTTTTAATAGAAATTGGGAAAATTCTCCTTTCCCATCGTGTACTCTCATATTTCCAGTTTTTTCTTTTCTCGACAGGCAGCATCAAAGTCACCACCAAAAAGAATGAATTTTCGTTTAAATGAAAAGTTATTGTTGCAAACATATATATATTCTTTAAAACATATATATATAAACCTCTACTTTAACTCATTAGTTTAACAATAGGTTTACCATTAAAGTCAAAAACACTTATTATAAAAACAATGTTTTTATGTTTTAACCTCTATGTAACATAGAGGTTATCTGTTTTCCTGTTTTTTTTTGTTTTCCAAGGAAAACTTGAAAACTATGTTGCTTAGAGAAAAAGTAAAAAATGAACTTTGTTTATAATCAATCTAAAAGGGATCTTAGCAAAAAAAATTTAAAAATAATCAATTTAATAAGGATTAATGGTTGTTTTAGTGAGAGAAAAAAAAGTAAATGTTAAAAAAAAATTTCAATGCAATTTATTTGGCATTAATTGACGTCAAATTAATGTGTACAACTTTTAATTTGATATCATAAAAATCAGGTAGTATTCAGTTAAGATTAAAAATTTTTATGTTTAATTAAGAAAAAAATTTAAATTAGATAATTAAAATTTTTCTTTATTAAATTGTTTTAATTAAGAAAAAATATTAAACTAATTTGCCTAATGTTGTTTTAAAAAAATTAAGCAATGTCAGTCAGTATATTTTAGTCTAAAGTAAAAACAAATTTGAAATAATTTTAAAACTAATTTAATGATTTTTAATATATATATATATATGTATATATATATATATATATATATATATATATATATATATATATATATATATATATATATATATATATATATATATATATATATATATATATATATATATATATATATATATATATATATATATAATAATAATAATAATTCAAATGCCGTTGAGATAGAGCGCCAGGCAATATCTATGACACCCGACACAATAGTTGTCTAATAATTTGGCTTCAACCTGTTTTTCTTGTTCAATATTATCTGCAAGTCAATAAGCTTAAGTCTGGATTTAAACTCTTTGACTGATGTAGACTTCACTACTGATTCCGGTAAATTATTCCATCCAAAGACAACCCTGTTTGTAAAGAAACGTAGTCTACTTAAACAATTTTTAACAAATTCTGATTTAACACGATGTTTATAACCTCTAGTATTGGATGCTGGACCTGGTGTATTGATTGAATGCATTTGTATCTGGACTTTCTTCATATCAATAGATTCAAAATCTTTATATAATTTATATTGTTGTATAAGGTCACCTCTCAGTTTTTGAACTTCTAAAGTTGTTAAATCTAATGTTTTTAGTCTTTGATTATGTCCCAGATATCTTAATTCTAGTATCAATTTAGTTGCTCTTCTTTGAACTTTTTCAAGTTCTTTGATATCTTTTTTATAATAGGGATTCCAAGCTTGAATTGCAAACTCCAAATGAGGTCTAACGTACGTGCAATAAAGCGTTTTCATGAGGTTCTTATCTTTATACCTAAAAGTATTATTTAATATTGCAAGCATATTGTTTGCTTTACTGGCAGCATTCCTTACTTGTCTTTCCCGTTTGAAATCCTTGGATATATAAATACCTAAATCTTTTTCGAGAGTAGATTTTTCAATTTCTTTTAGTTCACCATCATTTTACTTGAAATAAGAATATTTTATTACTTGCACCAAAATTTTGCGTATTTTAAAGTTCAAACCCAGTTTCCATTCAACAGACCATTCATCAAGTTTTTTTATGTCATTTTGAAATGATTTTGAATCAACCTCAGTATGAATAGGAGCAATTATTTTATTGTCATCAGCATACAAACAACATTTATTAAGAAGTTTGCTCAGTAAATCGTTTATGAATATCAAAAAAAGGAGTGGGCCAAGTACAGAACCCTGTGGTACTCCACTTAACACATCAACCCAATTTGCCTTGCATTTTCCCATCACTACCCGTTTCCTATTTGATAGAAAAGATTCAATCCATTTAAGAGGCATATCAACAATACCAGAAGCATAAACCTTAGCACATAATTTTATGTGTGGTGCTCTGTTGAATGCTTTTCGAAAGTTGGTATACAAAACCTCAATTGAAATACTGTTTAATAATGCGCTTGTTAAGGTATCAAAAAATTCTAGTAAATTCGTTGTGCAGCTCTTACCTTTCAGAAAGCCATGCTGTTCCTTTGCTAATAGCTTGTTTGTTATTAAATGCTTGATTATATTATCAGCAACTATTCTTTCTAATATTTTGCATGGTATTGACGTCAGAGATATGGTCTGTAAATTGTTGGTTTCAACTTACTCCCTTGTTTCAATATAGGCGTTATATTAGCCTTCTTCCAAATATTAGGTAGAGTACCATCTTCTGTAGATTTTTTAAATGTTAAATAAAGAGGATATGAAATTGATGAACTTCATTGTTTTAGAACAAAAGGATGTACTAAATCAACTCCAATTGATTTTGATATATTAAGAGCCTTTATTCTTCTTTCTATATCATTTTGTGTTATCTCAACAGCTTCTAATATTGTGTTTAGTTGACAGTTTTCAATATTTTTGTTTACATCTTTATCTTCTTCATATACAGAATGGAAATATTTATTAAATTCTTCAGCAATAGTCATTTGATCAGTGACAATTTTTCTGTCACTGTTCTTGATCAATATAATTTGGCTTTTTACCAATTTTTTCTCAATAATATACATATAAAGTAACTTTGGATTTATTTTACTATTATTATCAATCTCCCTCTCTAATGACTTAATGTTTTTCTTTATTTCGTTTCTGATTTCAATCTTTAAACGATTATATTGAGTTTTATTTGATTCATGTTCCCTATTTGTTGATTTATTTAATAGCCACATTTAATTTTTTAACTTAATTTTTGATTTTAGAGCAGAAGTCATCTACTTTTTTTTTTATTATTAGTTTTTGAGTTTTCAATTACTGGAATATATTCTTGTGACACATAATAGTAATGAAACAGAAACAATTCATAGTGTTCATTGATTAATTTGTTGTTAAAATCCTTAACCCAATCGGCGTTGTCAATATACTTTGAAAATAACTTGTAATTACCTTTATGATACAATTTTATAGGCTTCTTAAGTTCATTACTCAGATTAGATTATTTTAGTATATACTTGCATTTTAATAAATAATGTCCTTGTTTTGTACATATTCAAATCCTTTAAAAAGCAGCATTAAATTTTTTTTTCAATGTTAATTCACCTCCCCAAGGCCAAGAAGGCCACTACAGAAAGGAGTCTACTTAATTGTGGTTATAACCCTCTCTCAACTCTATAACTCCAAAACATGAACCTTGACGAACAAGGCCACTGCGCAATCTCTTTAAAATCTTTTAAAAAAGATTTTAGCTTAACATAATGTAGTTTTACGTAAATTTGTTCTTCGCATATGTGAAATGCAATTTCTGATCCTAACGGGTGAACAGTAAAATTTGAGATTTTTTTGAAACGCTCTAACTTTGCAGTGGATCAATATTTTTTGATAAAATAAAAAACAGCTCGTAGATTTATGATCAAATAATTTATTTATGAAGTTGCAATAGACTTGTTTCACCGATTCGTCTTACAAAATCAAGCTTTCGATACACCCCTCCACACATATTCTGTACATCATTTACATCTACTTTCTTCAAACAATACTCAATCCGTTGTTTTAATTCATCAACTGAAGTAGCCTGGCAATTGTTTTTATTAGCCGTTCCCTTCAAAATTGACCAAAAGTTCTCAAATGGGCGAAGTTCAGGTACTGCAGGAGGATTATCGGTTTTTTGTACGAAAGTGATGTTTTTTGAGATCAAGTAGCTTGTCACTAATTTAGCATAATGGGCCAAAGCCAAGTCTGGCCAAAACACAAATTACCCTCAGGATGATGTTTTGTAATAGAAGGCATCAGTCTTTTGATAATGCACTCTTTCAAATACACATTTTGTTTGACAGCAAAGCCCAAAGTAACAAAATAGGGTGTTGAGATGTCTCAAGGTGAAATTGTAACCATACAAGCATTTTCTTTTCAAAATTTGCCTTGGACTTGTATTTCACACCACAAGAAACTGCTTTTGGATTACCTGACCAATACCCAACGTTTGAGTTCTTATCAGAGTGAGAAACTGTGAATATGATTCATCATCAATTATGAAATCACACCCATAAAATTTTCTAAACAATCTGCCACAACATGTTTGTAACTTGCTCAGGAGTATGTCCTGGAATGGTCTGTTTTTTTCAGTAAACAATATTTGCGTGTTGCTGAATTGTATACACAACATGAGATTGGCTGCACATGAGCTTTTGAGCAATTTGTTGGGTGGAAATGCCAGAACGACCATCAGTCATGCTTTTCAATTTGGTAATTTTGGTTTTAGTCATTATTTTAGCTTTTCGACCAGAACCAACAACATGAAGTTTTGATTTGCCTTTTCCCACATTGAAATGTATCTGTAAATGCTTGCTCTTGGGTGTATCTTGAAATGTATCTTTAAATGCATGCTCTTGGGTGATTTTCTTTCAAAAAATGATCCATGACGACTTTTCTACCTTCCTTGAAATGCGAATCACAATACCTGTACACATGAGCAATCAAACTTTCACGCTTCATTTTGATGTAGATTACAAAATATTAAGAATATTTTCATAAAACTTTTCCAGCAGCAGGCACAGAGAGTGGGCTCTAAATAGAAACAATAAATGAATCAGTGCATAAAAAAAAATTCAAAAATAAAAACCTTTAAAAAAATCTCATATTTTTACTGTTCACCTGTTAGTCAGTGCTCAGTTTCTCCACATTCACCCTTAAGTTCTACTGATCATGGTTTGATCAGAAGAACTTAAGGGTGAATGTGGAGAAACTGATCACTGACTGGGATTCTTTCTGTGATTTTTCTTTCTTGTGATGACCCTTGGGTAGAAATCTTTTGTCTTCCTGCTGACAAATTTTGCTTCTTAAATGACTTCTTGGACTTTGGCTGGCAATGAATTTTTTATTCCCTCTTGACAATTCCAACTCAAGTCTCACTCTTCTGCATGGTTTTACTCTCATTGTGCTGCTGCAATTTCCAATCTTAACTATTACTTCCATATCCATCACCAAAACTATTCTCCAGTAAACAGACATCTGTTTAATATTGCTAAAAATCATTGTAAAAAGGTTTTGTCTAATGCCAAAGCCTGCAATTCTCAGATCACAAAATTTTGTATTTCATCTCAAAAATTAGGCTCCGCACACTTCTGGAGAATCTTTAACAATGTCTATAATAAGGGAAAATCTGTTATTCCACCTCTCTTGTATGATTCAGATTTTGTTACCTCACCTAAAGACCAAGCTGAATTGTTTGCTAAGAACTTTTCATCAATCTCATTTCTTGATTTCACTAATCACATCCTACCTGATATAGTCGACAAACAGGTTGATCCATTGCTTGACATTCGTATCACTACAGCTTCTGTATCTAAAGTGGTTTCCTGCTTAGACTCTTCTACAGCTTATGGTCTGGACAACATACCTGTTATAGTTTTGTAGAAGTGTTCTCCAGAGCTGTCGTCTATACTTTCAAAACTATTTAACAAGTGCTTAACAGAGTCTAGTTTTCCAGTCTGCATCTATTATCCCTATGTTTAAAATGTCTGGAGAAATATCTGACTAGTCTAACTACCATCTCATTAGTTTTATTCCTATCATAAGTAAGGCTTTTGAGTCTTTATTTAACGAAAACTTAATTTCTCATCTTGAGTCTAATAATTTACTTTCTAATCAGCAATATTGATTTCAATATTCTCATTCTATTTGTTATACTGCTTATTTGTTAGCAGTAATAATCAATTGGTTTTATTGTCCATTATATGGACCTAGAGAGGTTAGGGCTATCGCTCGCAACATTTCTAAAACTTTTGATAAAGTTTGGTAAACTAGTCTTCTCCATAACTTCTCTTTTTACGGTGTATCAGGTAACATCTTTAAGATTATTGAATCCTTCCTTACCAATCGTAGTATAAAAGTTATCCTCAATGGACAGCACTCTTTATATCCTGTAATTTCAGGGGTTTCTCAAGGTTTAATCCTTGGCCCTATACCTAATTCTTACATCTAAAGTGCTATTGTTTGCTGATGTACTACCATTTATTCTTGTCTTGATAAGAACCCAACACTCTCTGGTTGCTTGGAGGGGACTTTGAGCTTGAAAAGGTTCTCACTTCTACTACCGCATGGGGCTCTCAGTGGCTGATGAAGATAAAACTCAATTTTTTTTAGCTAATTGTTATTGCAGCAATCTGGATCTTCCTATATTTATGAACAGTTATGTACTCGAGGCATCTACCCATTGTCTTTTCTAACTTTCAAATCTTTTTTGGAAACCATATATCAAATCAATTGCAAAATTAGCTTCTAACATGCTAAGGTTGCATCTCTTTATCATGCTTGCCACTCTCCTACTTCGGGTTCTATTCTTTGTCTCTATAAATCTCAAATTCTTTCTTGTGTGGAATACTGTTGCCATATCTGTAGCAGATCTTTAAATGATGCTCTTTCGCTTTTAAACCATTGTCAAATCTTTGTAATATTGCTTCTTTTTCTCTTTTATATACTATTTTTAATACTGCAATGGGTGCTGCTCTAAAGAGTCAACGCCTCTTGTGCCATCTACTTAAATTTACTCTTGTGTTGCTTATCATTTAATTAAGTGTTATCATTTTACTGTGAATGTTCCAAAGTGCTCCGAAAATCCTAGTTTGTCTAGTTTTTTTCCTCAAACTTCATTTTTTTGGAATTTGCTTCCTTCATCTTGTTTTCCTGATTCATATAATTTGCAACCTTTTAAGTTGCCTGTTAATCGTTATCTTGTTTATAAACCTCATCTTTTCTCTTCCAGTGGTTGCTTTCGGCCTTGTTGCAAGTGAAGATGTTTAAAAATTTTTTTTTTTCTCGCTTCAAGCACTATATATCTTATACTGATAAGAAATAAATATAAATATATATATATATATATATAATATATATATATATATATATATATATATATATATATATATATATATATATATATATATATATATATATATAAATTATTGACCATATAATATTGATTTCTTTTAAAGGTATTTTGAAGAAAAAGGAGGTATGGATGATAAAGCTATTGCACTGTATCACAGGGTTTGTAGTCTATTTCTTTTTCCTTCTTTTTTTTTTTTTACATATTTACTTTTAAAGGATGAGGGAGGCACACTTTTTTAAATTGTTGTAACCCTCTTCCAACCTTAAACTCTTGTTACACAATAATAAACAAACAAGTCTGCTGCGCTGAGAATTGTTTTGAGCTCTGTACTTCTAGGTATTTGGCAGACTAGAACTCTGTACCTCCTTTATGATGGAAGCATTCTACTACTGTGCCACTATTTTAATAAGTTAAATATATGATAATAAGTTTAACTTGATGACCTGAAGAATAAAGGTGACACAAGCATGCAAGTACACATAATAAAAAAGCATGGACAACACAATTTTGCAAGTGCACATCAAAAGAAAACATCTAAATTAAGCCTTCAATTAATTGATATACTTTAATTAAATGAAATACTAACTGCACTATAGTTTCATATTTAGACTTAGTACAAATATGACCATGGTGAGTACAACCAAAGTATTTATAGCTCTAAGAAATATCATTACAAATATAGTAATTACAACCAAAGTATCTATATCAATAAAAATTTCAATATAAATATAGTAAATACAACCAAAGTATGTATTTATATTTCAATATAAATGTAGTAAGTACAACCAAAGTATCTATAGCTCTTAGAGATATTAGTTCAAAAAAGTAGAACTTTTATGTTTACAACAAAAAGTTAAAAATATTCTCTGATCCTATCAAGGACTTCATTTAAACAATGATGGAAAGATTTTTTATTATTAAGATTATTAATTTTATTAAGATGTTATTCTTAACATATATTTTATCATCAACTTCATCTTTAGGATTATCAACTTCATCCTTAGGATTATCATCTTCATCTTTAGGATTATCATCTTCATCTTTAGGATTATCATCTTAATAGTTGTCATTATCATCAACAAAACTGAAAATCAAAACAAATAAATTTAAATGAATTACAATTTTGTAAAAGTTGTATGAAATATCCATGTAATAAAATCTAAATTGCATCCTAGCAACTCAGCAATTAAGAATATAAATTTTAATTTAAGTTATTACTCAAATAATAATCTAACATGCATAAAGGAAGACCTTGCAATAAATATATAGACAGATACAAACTTTCATTATCTATAATTCTTGAATTCATTCTTTCAATAATAAAATAGTAAAATTATTCAATTGAAACAACAAAAGCCAAGAGAGCTTTTAAATTGACAAAAAGCTCTTATCAATAAATCCATTAAAAAATAGAAAATAGAAGATAAAACAAAATATTAATAGTTTAACTGCACTTATGATCAACTTGACATTTTTATGGTAAATGCAAATACATACTTTATGCTTACCTTATATGTATCTTATGTACTATTTTTATTTTATACGTGTTTAAAAAAAAAACAAATGCTTTTGCATGTAAGATCTTTTTTTAACAGTTTAACATTTCATTGTTGAGCTTGTTATAATTCATTATTTATAACGAGCAATTTTTAAATTTCACGTGATGCATTTTATGAAGACTTGCATTTTAGGAGGACTTTTCATAAAGGTTAAAGAAGAGTCAAGATTTTCTTTTTTCATTATCTTTATTTTCATAATTTCAGCTGCTAGCCAGTTCTTCTTTTGTTGTTTTGAGTTTGCACATATAAAACCATAGAAAAAATTCTGAATTATATTTATATGAATCTCATTACATACTTTTTTATGTACAAGACTTAATAAAAAGTTTAATCATTATGAAATTGAATTTTGATATAGAAGCTTAAATTTTTTATGGTTTTTTAATTGTTTTTGAATTCTACTTATCCATAAAAACCTTGATTAAAAGCAGAAAAAATGACTTAATAAATTGAAAACAATCAAAAGTGTGGAACTGGTAATGAAGTTGTATGAATGAATGAATTAGTGAACAATGAAAATGAACAATGAAGTACTTTAAGAGAATGAAGATAGTTTTGAATCAACCTTTATGATAAAAAACTTTTTTTTATCCATTTGTTCAACAATAAAACTGAAAAAGTTACAAGCTCATTTACAATTTTACATTGTCACTCTTCTAGATAAACACCAGTCATTAGCGTGACACCTTAATTACATAACTAGTCATTAGAGTGACACCTTAATTACATAACTAGTCATTAGAATGACACCTTAATTACATAACTAGTCATTAGAGTGACACCTTAATTACATAACTAGTCATTAGAGTGACACCTTAATTACATAACTAGTCATTAGAGTGACACCTTAATTACATAACTAGTCATTAAAGTGACACCTTAATTACATAAAAAATAAAAGAACAAAAAGTAATAAAAAAGATTTAAAAAAACAAAAAGAACAACGATAGTATTTAAAATGGCAAGACTAATATCAGAAAAAAGAAAATGAGTGGATGAGATGATATGAGAGATAATGAATGAATGAGAAAACACAATGTTTAATGAGATATGATCAGAAGGATGGTAAAATATAAAAATAAAGCATGGATATATTTAAATATTAAGATGAAATATCATTTGAGTTATGGCAACAAATGTAATAAGCAGCAACATTGCAAAAATAAAAAAATAATAAAAAATACACCACAGTAATACAAAAATAATTCATAAATAACATTAATAATGCAATAAATTTTGCAAGAATGTTGACTTCTCAACTTTTTGTTGTAGATGGGGTTGAAATTATTAAACTAATAGTTTGCCACTGCCAATACTTTCATAATTTCTATCAAATTAAAAATTAAACCATCATTTATAGATGTGAATATTTGACATGTTACTACTTACAAAAATAATAAAGTACAAAAAAAAACTTTATTCTTTTAATAAGCTATTACCAAGGAAAAATTTATTATTTCCAAAATGTTAAAAAATAGAAAAACATTTGTTATTTTTAAATCCTGAAATAACAAACATAAATCTTAAAAAAGTAGAAAGCTATTTTGTGAAAAAGCTAAAACACCAAACAGTTGTTTTTTCATATTTTCAGAAATCCTGTTTGCCCTCCCTTACCTCTCTCTATATACTCTCTCTTATTTCCCTCTATTTAACCTCTTTTACCTTGCTCTATTTACCCTCTCTTACCTCCCTCTGTTAAATCTCTCTTACCTCCCTCTATTTAACCTCTTTTACCTCCCTCTATTAACCCTCTCTTAACTCCCTCTGTAAACCCACTTCCCTCTATTTACTCTCTCTTATCTCCCTCTATTAACCCCTTTGTACTTCTTTCTATTTAACGTCTTTTACCTCCTTCTGTTTACCCTCTCTTACCTCTCTCTATTAAACCTTTCATACCTCTCAGAAATTTTCGGTACCAAGAAAATGTGAGTGTCATGTTTAAGGAGATTAAACTTTAATATGTCCAAGATTACTTAAAAATGTTTCTCTGTGTATCAAAAACCAATTTTAAAACACCTACTGATATTTTTGGTAAAACAATGAAATTCAACTATTTATAAGAAACTATAATATAGAAGTTTAAGCTTGTATGACTGTTACATTTTTATTTATTTAATATAGTGTTTTTAATTTATTCTGATTCAGGGAGGAAGTGTTTCAAAAGCTATTGATCTTGCCTTCAGTTCAAAGCAGTTTGGTGCTCTGCAGTTAATATCAGATGATCTTGATGAGAATGTTGATCCACAAGTACTACATAAATGTGCAGATTTCTTCATAGAAAATGATCAGTTTGACAAAGCAGTCAACCTTCTTATTGCTTCAAAAAAGGTGAAAATGTAGATTTTTTAGAAAATTAAAATTTTTATTTGAGTTATTTTTTATTTCATAATTTATTCTTATTTAATTTGAAGAAGCACTTCGAATGTGCCTTGATCATGATATCCAAATAACAGAAGAAATTGCAGAAAAAATGACTTTTCCCAAAGAACACTCTGATGCAAAATATCGTTTATATTTACTTGAAAAAATTGGAGATTGTGCATACAAACAAGGTTCTTTTCACCTTGCTACAAAAAAATTTACTCAGGCTGGAAACAAGATGAAGGTTACTGCGTCTAATTTTTATTATTTTAACATTTTCCTGTTTTTGGTTTTTTAATATGTTTATAATTTATTTCTTAGGCTATGAAGTCGTTATTAAAATCAGGAGATACAGAAAAGATAGTATTTTTTGCTGGTGTATCAAGACAAAAAGAAATATATGTAATGGCTGCAAACTATTTGTAGTCTTTAGATTGGCAGAAAGATCCAGAAATTCTTAAGAATATTAATAGTTTTTATACTAAAGGACGTGCTCTTGATCATTATCAACATTTTATAAGTCTTGCGCTCAGGTATGTTTTTTTGCTCTACAAATATGTCAGGGGAAAGTGGGGTGAGAATGAATGTTCGTTTTCATGTTGTGTTTTTTTCCATAAAGTACCATAAAATTTGTGTTGAATTTATAGAATAATGAATTGTCATGGTTACAAAACTAATTACTTAATCATTGAATTAAAATCATGGTATTAATTTTTTAATGTGACACTGTTTGTTGCATCATCCTGTGTCTGGATGGTATGGGACAAGGTTGGAGTGAACTTAGAAAAAAAAATTTTTAGGTGTTTTTTTATTCACTCTTCTATTCATAATATACCATAACATACCAATATTCATAATATACCATAACATATCAATATGCATAATTTATTTATGTCAAGCAAAATAAAATATTTTAGGAGCCACTTTACTTTTCTAATATTGTTTTATTTATAAATTTTTTTTCCATAATAAAAAAACATTAACATTAAATAAATATTGAGATCTTATAAACATAAAAAATTTCTTTTTGATTTTTTTAACAAAAAAAAAATTTATTATAAAAATAAAAATATAGTAAATTTAAGCAGGAATGAATTTAGACAGTTTCCCATTTCATTTCACGCACCCTGAAATTTTAGGACTTGATACTAAGAAAACATCCAATAAAAACCTTTCTAAGGTTAATTACATTTTCCGGTAGATATCTATTTCAAGTGGTTTTAAAATCCTATAATTGGGATTTTTTATATTTTTCACATGTAAGATTTTATATTTCATTATTTTACATTTACACACAATCTAACAATAAAAGTAGAAAAAATACTTGAAATAAATAAAAATCAAACAGAGAGATTTATGAGTTACAATATTTTTACTCATTTCAAGTGTTTTTTCTACTTTTATGGTTAGATTTTGTGTAAAATGAAATATAAAACAATTTTTGGATAAAAGTTTAGGAAATAATAACAACTACACTAGAGTGTTTAATTAATGGTTTGTTCTAAGAGGTTGTTTTTTTAATTAATTAAATAATAATTTTTTTATTTAATTATTATAGGTTAGGGTCTCATTAGGGTACACCAACCTGTGATTACCAATAAAAAAAAATTTATAGTAAATTTTTTGCTACATATTAAATTCTTTTCTAATCAATCTCTTTTTTGATATTTAAAAAAAAAATTAAATTATTAAATAATTTTTCAGTGTAAAAATACTTTATCAAGAATAAAGTTTGAACTTTAGTAAAAAAGGTTAAAAACTTCAAAACAAAATACCAAAATGTTCTAAAACTCATGAAGTGTGCAGAAGATCTGTTTACACCATCTGCATAAAGAAAACCAATGGCAAATGGCAAAACTTTACCAACAAAAGTGTGTTTAATTTTCCAGATTAAAAAGAAAAGAAAAGCATCCTTTCAATTATAAAGATTTAACAGCAAAGAATCAACAGGTAAATCAAAATATTGAAAAGTATTGCATCATGTGTAGTCATAGAACCTTTTTGTAATCATAAAACCATTAACTGTACGATGACTTTTAAGAGAACTTTTGTCAGCTCAAAATATAGTGCATATTCGGCATAGTTTTGTGAGCATTCTAACATTAAAATGAGTAACTTGGATTAACTCTAAATCAAGTTAGCATTGATAGTATTGTAAGAAATAAACTTTCAGCTGAAGTTTGTTGAAGCTGGAAAAAAGCTAAATGGCCACTTTACTGTCACAAGCCTAAGTGAGGTTGAAGAGAAATGTCAGATGTCAAAACTTGCAAATATTTTTATGGCATACATTTCCACTGCTATAAGCATCCATACTGTTAGTATGATGTTGACTATTGAACCGTGGTCAGCTTAAAACTTTTTGTGAAATATAGTGATAAAATCTTATAAGTTCTGGGGAGACATAAATTGTAAAAAAACTTCAAGAATGTTATCCATTAGCCATTGCTTGAGTTTCCTGGTAACAAGCTTTTGCTTGAAGCTATTCCACCCATGGAGCTTCATTTGCTACTTGGGGTAGTGAATCATTTTGTCAAATAACAAAACATCACTGCATATTCCAATTCGACCTTATTATGGAGGCATTTTAATGGTAATTTTAAATATTATGGAGGGCATTTTAATGGTAATGTGTAAAACTTTTTAGAGAGTTGTATCCTTTAAAGAATCTCTCTGAAAAAAATCAGCTTCTATCAATCTACTTTGTTCATCTATACCTTGCTTTGTTCAGAGATGTTGTCAAATAATAACTTGGATCCTGATTTTGAAAAAAATCTTTCTGTCTCAGTCACACAAAAAGTACATGTTATTTTCCATCATGTACCACAATTTAAAAAAAAAATTATCATTGGTTCAATTAGTAAACAACAACACTATTCAATGTAAAACCACACTGGGAGAGATACAAAAACCACACTGGGAGAGATACAAAAACCATACTGGGAGAGATACAAAAACCACACTGGGAGATAAAAGACATACTTCTCATCTTGATTTTTCAAAAAATCAGGAAAAATAAGTGGAAAATAAATAAGTGGAAAATAACCTCATTGAAAAATTATGTAATTCCCTAAAAAAGCCTTTGAATTAGACACTGACAGGTATATTTTACAGTCTAAACTTTTATCTAAAGAAATTGTTTTACATTTCATTTTAAACAAAATCTAACCCTACTAGTGGAAAGAAATGCTTAAGTTTAGTAAAAGTCTTTAAAAACTTAAATATCTCTCACAGATAGTAATTTAAGATTTAAAAACTACATAAATAAAAAAATAAGAGCAGGCAATACATGAGTATTTACTATTAGTGATGTTTTTGAAGTTCAAGAAACTTGTTGAATTTTCATATATGGGATTTCATATATGAAAATTCATATATGTATTACTGAAGCGGCCTTCTAGACCTTGAGGAGGTGAATTAACATTAAAAAAATATATACATATATTCACAAATAATTTGCAAAAAAAAACCAACTCTTCTAAAATTCAAAAGCTCAGTAATGTTAAGTAGTAAATAGAAATTTATAACTAATTAATTTTTACGTTTAAATTTTCCCTTGAGATATTCCCATGTCCTCATCTAATGTCTCATCTAAACTTTTTGATTTTTTAATAACTACCTTTATATAAATGTACTATTATTCAGGTTGAGATTTTGAGTTTGAGAATTATGAAAAAGCGTTTGGTGCACTTACTGAGGCTTACAAGTGTCTTTCAAAAGCTAAACCAAAAAATGTTACAGTTCAAGAAGAAAAACTTGCATTAATCAAAACAAAATTAACTCTCATGAAAAAATATATACATGCAAGAAAGTGAGTTTTTTCAGCGTATATAAATGTATGTATGTGTATATGTATATATATATATATATATATATATATATATATATATATATATATATATATATATATATATATATATATATATATATATATATATATATATATATATATGTATATATGTATATATATAAATTATGTTAGTGTATTTTACAAATAGAGTGCTCAATGTTCTCAAAGAACAGAGCAATAATAAATTAGTAAAAAACACTTATCTAACTTTTATCTTCTACTTTAAGTTTAACCATTGCTGGATCATCAGGAAGAGTTCCTTCTTGGATATATATAACTCTTCCTGATGATCCAGCACTGGTTAAACTTAAAGTAGAAGATAAAAGTTAGATATGTGTTTTTTACTAATTTATATATGTATGTATATATATAGAATTATGTATGTATGTGTATATATATATATATATATATATATATATATATATATATATATATATATAGATAGATAGATAGATAGATAGATAGATAGATAGATAGATAGATAGATAGATAGATATAGATATAGATATAGATATAGATAAATTTTTATAGAGAGTATTCGAGCACTCCTGATGAAAGCGTCAGCTCTTGTGAATTGCTTTTAGAAGATCCGGATGTTAATGTAGCAATTCAAGTTAAACATATTTACGCTTTCTTAATAGAGCATTACGTTAATGTTCGTAACTATAAAAAAGTAAAAATATTGTTTTATTAAGTGTTTTTTGTAGTTAATTTTCTATTGCATCGTTTTGTAGAAGTTGTGATGTTCTTAATGTTGTAGGTTACGATGTTGGTGTTATTGTCAATATTTTAGATTATTGTTTGTAATTTGGAAATAATATTATTGACATACACATGATATTGTTGTGAGAAAAGTTATTTTTGTTAATCTCGTTTTTCTTTTGTAGACGTTTTTAATGTTTTGTGTGTACTTTCATTAAACTTCTAAAATATTTATTAGGCATATCATTTAATGGAAGATTTTCGCAAGTGCTGTCCTTCCGTAAAACTTGAAAAAGTTATTTCTAAAGGGCATATTTAAAAAGTATATACAGATCTTGGAATCGCATTAAAACCAACTAAAGACAAAGAAGTAGATAAAGATCCAGAGGAAGAGATAGATGAAGAAGATGGATACATTTATTTATAAAAGATGAAAAGATGGATGCGTTTAGTTATAAAAACGTTTTTTTTTTCAGGATTAAGAACATTGAGGATTTGATTTTCTTTTCTCATAAAAAGAAAAGGAAATTGCAAATCAATAGTTTTAGTTACGTTGATATGCGCCCACGTACGCACACAGCTTTTTAATTTAAAAAAACTATAATTTATTTGTAAATTTTTATTGTAAATAAGAATATTCAGTGAAGATTTTTAAAACATTTAAAATATATAATATAGAAATACCAAGAAGCTTTTTTTTACTTCACTGTCTCCTTATTTGGTTTGTGTCTGAAGTCAATTTAAATAACTTAATCGAATATATTTAAATATGTTAAATTGACGTAATGAATTTAAAAAAAGGTTCTTGCTTTTAATGCAATATTCCAAATACTTTAAATAAGTTACGTCTTACGTCCATAACATTATTTTTAATTTGTATTCCGGGATTCCCGATGTGTATCAATGTACTTAAGGACATATCTGTAAAATACGTTATTCTTAAGGGTTATAAAAAATCGAAAAGTAAAATTTCTGTTTTGCCAGGTTCTAAACAAAATAATCCAAATCAACGATCATTGCTTCTCCTATAAGAGGAGCTACTTTGATAAGGGTCGTTGAAAAATTCTTTTCAAAATAGCTCTCTTATAAGAGGAGCTATTTCGATAAGAATCGTTAAAAAATTTGGAATATTTTGGAACCTGATAAAATAGAAACTTTACTTTTTTATCTCCTTTAATAATTACGTATTTTTAATAGCGAAATTTTACTTAAGTTTTTAATTGCGGAATATATCTTAAGCTTAAAATATATTCCGCTGTTAAAATTTTGAGTAGACTTGAAATCTTTAAATACTTTAGGTTGTACGAGATGTCGTTTGAAACATTCTAATTTGTTTGTTTCGCTTAACAAGCAAAAAGTTTTAACTTGCCATACTTTCCAACGTTCTTGTTTGTAACTTATATTAAACAGGGGTATGTCAAAAAGTTTTTTATTATGAAAAAAAAAAAAATTCGTAAAGAAGGCAGAAATCAACAAGATTGTAACAGATCTAAGAGACAATTTATATTACAATTTATTTTGTATAATAAATGTTAAGACCTGCTCAAAATTTAGCCTGATAATGATTTGGTCTAGCCTAAAGAGGAATTTGAACAGGTAATTTTTATTGAGTTTGATTTTTTTCAGAACTAAAAATTATTAAAATTCTTTATTCCAAATAATTCAAAACTTTATGAATATTAAAAAAATTTAATTTTTTTTCTTACAAATTGTTGTCATTATTGGTTTACTTGTCAAGATTAAAAAGATGTCTTTTTTAATATATTTGTGTATATTTTTACTCTGAGCAACAACCTGCCATTTGCCATGTGGTGTCCAAACTTTTCAACATTGAAGAACACCTGAGTTCTCAACTTAATAAGTCATCAAACAGCAAAGAGACCAAAGTGTTTTCCAAAATTTTTGGGACCAAATAAAATCCTCTATAAAGCTTGTTTTTGGTCCTACAAACCATAAATATAGATTTATGGTTATAGAGCAATTCTTCACCCATTTTACAAAAAACTCACATTTCCCAATATGAAAATGTGACTTACTGGGAAATAATTAAGCTGATGATCAAAGAGAATAAAGTTGGACCAGCCCAGGACTTAATGAGGAGAACTTGACAAAGAAGCAAAAATTAGGAAAATGGAATTTAAAAAAATTGAGAAAATTTGCTTTTTAAAAAAGAAAATCATTTTATTTAATAATCTTATTTCTTCAGAGCAAGAACAAGGTCTTCTCAATCGAGCCAGTCCACCCAGTCACTGTTTTTATTCAGCCATCAGCCCTATGCAGTTAGAAATGAACAGGTACTTCAACTTGACGGAGAGTGAAGATCTTCGCAAAGATCAATAAAAATGAAGCAGAGGAGAATGCTGAATAGAAAATACTTTTGTTTGTTTGTTTGTTTATATATATTTTGCAGTTTAAATATTGCTACCAAACCAAAATGTATAAATGTTTACATGGCCGGGATAAAAGAAGACGTCAGTAATCTTATCACTAAGCCCCGTATTTTTACATTGCAAGCAATTATTTTATAAGATATAATTTTTCTTTAACACCGTTAAAAATTACTTGATATTTAATTTAAATTAACAAAAGCAAAAAATAAAAAAGGCTGACACAATTTAATAAAGACAATAAAAACCTTGCGATGTACGAAGAAAAATTAAATAAAAGAGTTGACTTAAATAAAAAAAATTATAAAAATAATTTTTTCTTAAATAATTTTAAATAAACGGTTTTGGTTTGAAAATCTTTGAGCCTTTCATTATAAGGAAATATATTTTTATATTTTATTTTATATTGTACTTATGTGTTCTCACCACGAAAGATTTTCGTCGAGAAATACTCCTAAGTACGCACAAGAGCGCTCTCTTTTTATATAACTATTATCAAGATGGGAAATTTTAAAAGAATAATTTTTTTGTGTGGAGTCTATGAAAAAGTGTGTATCTGGTTTTACTTATATTTAAGAATGGTTCATTTGACATAAACCAATCAGTTAAATTTGTGAGTTCCTTATTGACCGTGTTAAATAAGAGATCGATATTACTATTAGAGTAAAACAAGCTTGTGTGATCGGCGAATAAAATTGAAGTTAAAATATTAGAAAAAACTTATATAGGTTGTTTATATAAGCGATAATGAGTAGTGGTTCGAGTATTGGTCTTTAAAGAACATCACACGTGACTGTCATATATTTTAATTTTTTTTTTCATCATACGATATACAGTATTGGACAAAACATTTGCAACCAACATCGAACAATGCTAAAAAGTGTTCTTAATTTTACTTGTCTTAAAAACGAAACGAACTTTACTACCACAGCAAACAGTTCAGGAGTCTGGAGTCATAGCATGCAATGACATGAGCAATCAGCTGACAGGTGACAGCACACAGGCAGAATTTTGTTGACAAGTGCCATTTTGCAGCGGACAAAACAAGTGCAACTTTTTTGATTTGTTTCATTTTCTTAAGTCTGGCCCGTGTCAACGTCACGGAGGTTTTTTAATAATTAAAGGAAGTATCCAAAAGTGTCGAGAAGAAGCATCTGGAAGCATCCAGTAGCATCCAGAAATATCCAGAAACATTCAAAAGCATCCAGACGCATCCAGAAGCTTCCAGAAGCATCAAAAAGAAGTATTTAGAATCTTCCAGAACAGGTTCACACAGGTTCATTTTACTATATAAGAGACATGTAAATCGACATGTAATTCAGTCAGTATATGGAAGTCAATCAGTCAGTATTATCAAGACAGTTTATTGAAGTGAGTTTTATCAAAGTGTTTTATCGAAGAACATCAATACAAGAAGCGAAATACAACAAGTGTTTCATTACATCAATACAGCCCACATCCAACCAAGACGTTGTGTTCCACAGAGCATTATTGTGTCATCACAAGGTAAATGTAACACGGTAAGCCTTGAGAAGCGTGATTATCCGACAGTCTTGGATTGAAACTAAGAAAGAAAATTAATGGTGATTACGTAAGTGGAATGTCACAAAAAAGTACTTGTGATAAATATCGCGTGAAAACATGGACCGTATCAAGACTATGTTCCAAATATCGTTCTACGGGGAAGTTGGCAGCAGATAACAAAGGTGGAAGACCGCGTTCCACCACTTTTAGAGAGGATTCTATGATCGTCAGATCCGTCAAGAAGGATCCCTGAATATCATCAGTCGAGATACAAAAGCAATTAGAGCTGCCTGTATCGGACCGAACAATCAGACGACGTGCTGTTGAAGCCGGATTGTTTTCTCGACGCCCTGCATTTTTTTAGAACGTCTAAAGTTGATTCAAAAAGACGCTTGTAGTTTTTATACTTGGTTTCATTTGCAAATCTTTATTTTGAGAAACTTATTATATAAGCCTGTTTGTTTGTTTTTTGGAAAATTTTAGAATAACCTTTGTTTTAGAATAACCTTTGTTTACCAAGGATTTATTGGCGTTTTTGTTTTTGATGAGGAAAAAATTTAAAAAACGTCTTAGTAGAAGGTTCAGCCAAAATCGTTTTGGCAAGGAGACGAATACAGAAAAAAAAAAAGCAAATTTGATTTTAGTCCTAGTTTTTTTTTTACCTTCAGAAATGAAACCTCATCAAACATTTATATTCAAAGCATTAAAATTGATTTATTTTGTTGAAAAATCTGTAAAATGTACAACAAAAAAATTTTTTTTTTTGTTTTATTTAGTTTTTCAATGCAATTTTTTTAAGAAACCTATTAGAAGACCTTATCACTGAGCACCGCCACATCATTAGTATTTATATAGTTGGTTGCCAATTCCATTTAACGGAGAGCGCTCATGTTTTCGAGCGCGATTTTTGATTATATCTTTGACGAATATAAAGTTGAAATGCCAATTTTATATTAAAAAGTTTTCTAATGATAATGATATTAAGTTCTAATGATATTGATAATAATTTCTAATGATATCGATATTAATTCGTCAAAATTTGAAAAGAACAAGTTTCAAAATTTGAAAAGAACAAATTTGAAAAAAACAAAATTTGAAAAGAAAATATTTGTCAAAATTTGAATAAAATTGAATTTAAATTTCTAGTTCGAATTTGACTCAAATTCAAATTAGACAAATTTTGATCACTTTAAATTTCATTTTCCAAATCAATATTCGAACAAATTTGAATGGATTCGACCAAGCTTAGCGGAATGTGACTGGTTAAATTTTAATTATGGTAGTTACGCGTTATTTTGTTAAAATTTATGTTACTAAAAAGACTTTGAAAGACTACAAAGAACCTGAAAAATGAATTAAACTTCGTTTCCCCTCCAACTATATTATATTTTTTTGATAATCTTTTCACTCTTTTGCAAACTTAAATTGAGCGACTGATAGAACCTCAGAAAGTGCCACCTCTGCACCACTCCACCTCTGCACATTAAGTTATGCCTTTTAAATACATTCAAGATCTTTTTACAAAGCTGTGCAAAGTTAAGGTTCTTTGTCAAACCATAGATCAAGAAGACATAGAACATTACGAGTTTCCCAAGTTCTTGAATAGAAAAAAGAGATTGGCTAAGAGCAGTTTTGACATTTCTTGGAATGTCAGGAGTTATACCAATTTCTCCCACTTGCTTTTGCAACTTAACATATGAAAGATTATTAAATGGCTCTTCTTCATAAATTATTTCAAAAAGAATTAAAGACAACGAGTAAATGTCGCACATAAACCACGCAGATGCAGCTATTAGCTCCCCTCTTAACACTTCTGGAGCGGAATAGCGCGGTGTTCCGATATTTTCAAAATGTTGTTTAATACTGGAGCCCGAAGTTTCTGTATTATGTTTAATGATGCTTAATCCAAAATCGCAAATTTTTGCAACGCAAACGTTTTCCTTTTCATTATAACGTATCAAAATATTTTGAGTTTTCAAATCACAATGAGCGATTCGGTTTTCATGCAAATAAAGTAAACCCTTGCATACTTGTGATATGATTTTAAGACATTCTTCCTCAGAAAAGTCTATATCAATCTTAGCTTCAAACAAACTCATGTCCATGTATTCCATTATAATGCATAAGTTCGGAGTAACTGTGCATGCACCTAAAAATTTGACAACGTTTGGATGATTTAACATATAATAGTTTGTGACCTCTTTTGTAAAATCCTTTAGACGATTTTTTGAAATTCTTTGAAGACGTAGTTTTTTTACAGCCACAATTGTATCTTTCCATTTAGATAAATAAACTTCCCCAAAGCCCCCGGATCCAATTTTTTTAACCAGCTCCAATTCTTCGTATGCAACATCTTTTCCAGATATGTTTGCAAATGATTGTAACGTATTTATAGGAATTAACTCTTGCGAGTCAAGTGCTAAATTATTTTCAATAGCTCTTCGATCCATCAAGTTTTGTATAATTTCCTTTTAAAACATTTAATAAATGTTAAATATATTAAAACTTAAGTTATACTATATTTTCAAGGAAGGTTGTAAATAATTCAAAACATTTATATATACAAAGTTTAGGCTTTAAAATAATACTTTTAATATTAGTTACCTGAAGCTTATTGTCATATTCACTATAGTCATTTGGTTGTGGACATATTTCTTCGCAGGGGAAGGTGGGTAAAGCAACAGCTTCTACTTTTTTCCTTAATGGTTTGGTACCAAGTGGTAATCCGACTCTTCCGTGTCTTCTGTTAAATGCGTTATCTACGTAAACTTTTTTTGATTTATGATTATTTTCTGTTAATTTAACAGCTTCTACCCCCATTCTTTCTTCGTCATGTATTTTTGTTTTTGACTTTTCTCTGGAAATTGATGATTGCTTTGTGTTGAACTGTCATTATTTTTTGAAATAACCACGGAGCCAACTTCTTATCCAACTCTACCTACTCTGCAATTAAAAGAATTGTCAACGTATGTTTTTTCATTGGAGTGATGATTACTTTTTTTTGAACTGTCATTATTTTTTAAAATAACCATGGAGCCAACTTCTAATCCAACTCTACCTACTCTGCGATTAAAAGAATTGTCAGCGTATGTTTTTTCATTGGAGTGATGATTACTTTTTGTTGAACTGTCATTATTTTTTGAAATAACCATGGAGCCAACTTCCAATCCAACTCTACCTACACTACGGTTGTAAGCATTATCTACGTAACTGCGGTTTAATGATGAAGTAGATCCAGAAGAGTGACTTGCATGACCAGTGTAACTACTTTGTCTACCTGAGCTTCCACTTGAAATAACTGCGCTTCCGTGGACCATTCCAACTCTACCAACACTTCTATTATAAGCATTGTCAACGTAGGTCTAAGGCATTTCTTAATAACAAAAAGAGATGTTTGTATGTATGGGTTGCAGTATTTTTGTTGAGATGTAGCATAGAATAAGTTTGATTTAGTGTACCTTCAGGCAGAATTTCTACAGTCAAGTTTTGCTAAATATTAAGATCAAAGAAATACATTGTATTTGAATTTGTCAAAGTGAAAGTGTGATACCGACTTTCAAAACATAGATTTGTAAACAGATAAAACTGTTTACAAATCTATGTTTTGTTGTTTGCTTAAAGAAAACAATTTTAAGCTTTAATTAGAAGTACAATGGTTGATAAAACGAGGTTTATAAACTCACAAAATGAGGCTTACATAGCTTAAGTTTTTTAACATCATTTGCTCATATATCAAGTAGTTATAAAAACATAACAGGTAAAGATAATAACATAAAGTAAAGATGTCGGTAAAAATAACTAATTAAGCACTTGAAAAAAACAGTAGTTTAAAGCTTTATAAAAATGAGCTAAAACATTTGCACGATTAATGTTATTATTTAAATTCTAAAAATGCTAAACAAACTATGGATAAAGTTTAATTTGCGATAAAAAAAAAAGTGTAATCAAATACATTTAAACCTATTGCTTGAGAAATAAAGCAACTGTTATTGCTAAGTTATTCTATATAACATGTCTATCTTCTATATAAGCAGTTTGCAATCTTCTATATAACAGTTTGTGTAATATTCTTTCATAAAGTACAACAATAAAATTACTATTTTCTCTTTGTATTTTATCTTATCTAGCTAAATTCAACTCATCTTTTACAAATTCTTATATACAATTACAGAACCACAACAACTCACATTAAAACCTGTATAAACACATTAACAATTACACATTAAACCATACAAACACAATAAAAATAGTTGCCAATTACAAAACACTTTAACTATGAAACTTGCAAACGTTACCATATAATTACAGTTTGCAATCAATTGAAGACACGACAAAATCAGAATATTTGGTAAAAAAACAATAATAAAACAAATTTGCTTCGGCGCCCAAAATATTGGGTTTACAATGCTAAACGAAAGTTTATGAGTTTATTTATTGTCGGGGTTATAAATGAAAATTAAAAACTATAAGCCAGGAATTGCTGATGAGAGATCATTCGTAAAATTTATTAAGAAAATAGTTTAGTCATGTTTTAGAGAAAGGTTAAACTGTTGATATGTCTAAGACTGGTTTTGTAAAATTTACATATGGAATTGGTAAAATTAAGTTTTGCAAAATTAAGTTTTGATTTTAGTAAAATTGAGTTTTGGATTTGGTAAAATTAAGTTTTGGTACAGTTGACAAATTTTTTTTTTGTTACAGTTGACAAATTTTTTTTTTGTTACAGTGAGATATATTAAGGGGCTGTTTAAATGCGGTAGTGGTGTAGTGGTAAAGCGCTCGCTTCCGAGTTCGATCCCCACCACGTCCCTGGTAGTAACGCGCTCAACTTGTTTCTCGGCACAGCAGCCTTGTTTGTCAAGGTTCGTGTTTCGGAGTTAAAGAGTTGAGAGAGGGTTATAACCACTACTAAGTAGCCTCCTCATCTGTAGTGGCCTTTCAGGCCTTGGGGAGGTGAATCAAAAAAAAAAAAAAAAAAATTAGGCAAGCTAGCGTGGTTAGTCGGGCTGGCTCACTTGCATGAGGTCTCACCATGTTTAATACTTACTTATAAAAGTTAAATTTGTTTATATGACCAATAGACTAGCCCGGATAATTGAGATTTTGCCTAATTTTCGTGGGATTTTACTCAGGTGAGACATTAACGCAAACAAGTGAGCCAGCCCAGCTTATGAATGTAGCTACTTGGATAAAGTATCTCACGCCATTTCTTTTATCCGATCAAGTTAGATAATTTTTAAAACTGCGTCAAAAGGATTATAAACTTAGACTCACCTTTATGAACTGTACTTTTCTCGTTTCATTCCAGCCAAGTCGTCAATAATGTTATCAAAGTTGATTTTGGCTGTCGTGTCAGATTCAATTGATAACGTTGCCATAGTAATAAACATAAAAACTACAATAATAAGAAAACAACAAAAACATTAATAATAATAGAAATATTAAGTCACTTGTTTTTATAAACACAATAGCTAACTATACAAAGTTGGCAACATTAAACTAAATAAAAAATATATACCAAATATAAAAAACATACCAAACAAAAGCAACACACTAAAACATATAACAATATTAACTATTCACTACAATACCCAATGAACAATACACAAGAAAACAACAGCAACAACAACAACAACAACAACAACAACAACAACAACAACAAAAAACAATGAAAACAACGCACAAAATTTTTTGCACAACACCAAAAAAACGTCAGAGATTTACGGGAACGTTTTGCCGCGTCACAAATTACAAGGTTGAGGCTGTGGCTAGCGCAGGGCATGTAAAATGGTTTGGATTTATTTCTAAGATCCGTGCCTGTATTCTTGAGTGGATACCTTTCATATTCGATTGTTAAAGCTTTGTTTAAACGCATTTCACATTTCTTTCACGTTTTATCGTTCTAAACATGCTTTAGTGACGTCTAATGGGATTAAAGTCCTCTGCTAAGATGTGTCTAATCACTTTAACCTTCGGAAGATAATTGAGAGCCAGTGTTGTAACCAAATAGTTTACAGCAAAACGAAACAGGAAACACAACTGAATTGTTAATGTCAGAAACGATCCCTTCAGCACCAGCGCAAAATTAACTTCAAATTCTAATCCTCCAGTAGAAATTGAATGGTTTTGAGGATTAGAAGAATGAGACGGCAAAAAATAATTTAGCTCTTTATCATTACTTGTACTTGGATTGATCTAAAAGTAATTTAGTTCTCATACTCACCATACTTAAACACTCAACAGCAGCTGATCCTCCATCTTGATCTTAAAATTCAGCTTCATCTTGTATTTAAAATTTAACTAGCGCACCCTGTTGTGATTTTAAAAACTTCACGTTTATATTTTTTCTTCTGTTTTTCAAAACCACTCTTAAACTCTCAAGACATGATTTATATCAATTTAATTCACTAAAAACAGTCACTAAAGCCATAACAATGATTAATACATAATAATAACATCTATAGTCATAAAAAAAAACTATATACGTAGTATGTTAATAAAGATATATAAATAGTTACAAACTATATTATCAAATGAGTTGCATTTAAAACGAGCTGCAATATTAAAAAATTATAAATAAAAGACCACAGATGAATACTAGTCAAAAACTATACGTAAAAAAAAAGAGATGAGGGAAAAAATATACTAAAGTTACAAATTACAACACTGAATAAATTTCAATAAGTTAAAGTTACGTTTATTTTAAAATAATGTTTGAAATGACTATATATATATATATATATATATATATATATATATATATATATATATATATATATATATATATATATATATATATATATATATATATATATATATATATATATATATATATATATATATATATATATATATATATATATATATATATATATATATATATATATATATATATATATATATATATATATATTTATATATATATTTATATATATATATATATATATATATAAATATATATATATATATATATATACATATATATATATATATATATATATATATATATATATATATATATATATATATATATATATATATATATATATATATATATATATATATATATATATATATATATATATATATATATGTATATGTATATATAAATTACGGCCGGCCATACAGCTGAAACTTTATAAAACTAACATGATCGAATAAAACAGTAAATGATTAACTATGAATAAGTAAAATTAGTTATACTAAAAAACTAAAGAAATGAAAAAATTATCACGTAACATCATAAACTTAAATAAAGACTACATAACAACATAAAACTAACTAAAAATAAATCATAATATAAAATAAATAACCAACAAAATATTAAAAACTAAAAGCAAAAAAAACTCTTGGTATGCTGACCTTTTTCAAAGTTTTGAATGTTTTCTTTCTTTTTCATTTATTTTTAAACTTTTTTTTCTTTACTTTTATTTTCGTTACTTTTGAATTTTATATTCTTTCATATAGTTTGTTTTCTTTTCTTCTTTTTGGATATTTTATTTAATCTTCATTTTATTGATTCTATTTTTGAAAAACTAAATAAAAATTTTGCCTGATCTATTGATTAATATTTTCACTATTTCCTTATTTATTAGTTCATTTTTTTTCCTTTTTCAAAAAAGTACTTTAAACTCGTTAAAAAAAAGCGTCCACCATTTGCGATGTCATTGCAAAGAGGATAGCTTTAATAGCTCCAAATGATAATAATAATAATTATAATAATAGCAATAACAATAATAACAATAATAACAATAATAGTAATAGTAATATTAAATAGTGTAATATAAAAAAGTATAATCTATATATATTTTACTTTGAAACTTGGTTGACTTTTTGCCATACTTATGTGTCTGTTTTACAGGCATACATAGCCATTCCAGACAAATTTTTTATAATTCAAATAAACATATATAATTTATATCTTTGTATAGAGCTTGACTTGACTTAAACAATGAGGGATCATTCGGCCTTTGAAGTTAAGCGGATCCAAAGTTATTAAATTTTTTGTTGTGCAAAAATTGATGATTTTTTAACGAAAAGTATAGGGCTTAAGTATGGAAAATTTGCAATGTTATGGCACCGAAAAAGAGAGTATTTTTGAATCATATTTACTTTTGAATAACTTTTGAAGCGTTATTACATTTGAATTGAAATTTTCCATATTGATTCAACAACTATAAGAAAACAAAATACCAAAAGAAAAAATTTTATTCTGTCGTGATTGTCCAGAATTGTCTATTTTACAGACTGTGGGTTTTCACTTATTTACTTAGTTTTTGAAATTAAAATTTGGGGTTATATTATAATTACACCATACAAATATGCATAAGGGAATCATGGAATCCAATAGGTACATCATTTTGAAATTATTGTATAATTTACAGACCGATTAGTAAGTTACTGCATAAGGGCTGCACAAACCAATTGGGCATATTTACTTTAAATATATTTAATATTTTTGAACCGTTATTAAATTTCACTCAAAATTATTCATAATGATCCAATTTTTTATTTAATCTGACTATTCTATTTTACAAACTGAGGGTTTTCACTTATTTACTTATTTTTTGAGACTAAAATTTGGGGCTAATTTTTAATTATACCATACAAATATGCATAAACAAATCCTGGAATCCAGATATTACATCATTTTGAAGTTATTAAACAAATTACAGACCAGTGAGTAAATTACTGCGTAAAGGCATTGAAATCTGTCGGGAATTTACAAAAACTTTGTTGTACGTGCTTATTGCTGTTTAAAGTAACTCAAATTTCAGAAAGTTCATTTGCTGTAAGGTATTTTCATTAAAATTTAATTCTTAATGAAAATAACTTACAGCAAATGAACTTTCTGAAATTTGGGTTACTTTAAACAGCAAGAAGCACGTATAACAGCAGAAACTCTACCGAAAAATGTAAAAAAACTATTATTAGAAACAAAGATACATAATGTATTTTAAATATTTTTTAAATTTCTTTTAAAAATTGAATAAAGAATTAAATTTAAAAAAGTTTCAGACCGATCATAATTTAATGAAACTATTGTAAATAGTATGTTACAGTAAATTAACTAAAAATATCAGTAATTTACTGAGAACTATTTTATTAGGTACATATATATATATATATATATATATATATATATATATATATATATATATATATATATATATATATATATATATATATATATATATATATATATTTAAGCAGACTGTTTAAAAAATAAAAAAGCTAAAAATTAAATAAGTATGAAATAAGAAACTTACTCTTTGAGATTGTTTATGTTAACTATTGACAACGTCTAAGATAAAAAAAATAAAAATAACATTAAAAAAATGTTTTATTCTAAAACTTATTTCTTGGCTTTTAGTGAATGATTATCAGAATCAAGTTTTAGTAGCGAAACAATCTAATTATCATTTTTAACAATAGACATCAGCGAGAAGGTAAGCCAAGTTGTCATCAACACAAAACATCACAACAATGAAAGCACAATCACAAAACACACAGACCCTGTGGTACTAAACGCTCCAAATTCACACTAGTATCACTAAGTAATCGGTTAACTTTTAATTAAAATTTATAATCATACTGAAAATCTCAAAGGTTGTTCTATTTGAAGATGACATAAGAAACTTATGGACCTCAATCAACTCGTTTTAAAGCTGACTTGCTAACTGTTGTTACTGAAAGATTCTACGTAGCATTAGATAAAGGGGCAAGGCAAATTCTACTGCTCTGGATGTCAAAAACATTCTATAAAGTCTGGCATGATGGACTTACCCATAAGCTTTCTACGTATGTTGTATCTGGCAAAGTCTTTACAATGTCTTTGCAATACTACTTACATACCTATTATGGTTAATAGCAATTATGTCATGGTTTCATAACACATAACATAATAGGGATTTGCTCTATTCATCTTGTTTTCCTGATTTATATAATTTGCAATCTTTCAAGTTGTGTGTTAATTGTTATCTTGATATATAAACTTCCAATCAGCCGTTTTTTGTTGTTAAACATGCATGTTTAACATGACAACAGAAGCTGCAGCTACTGTTGTAATGTTAGGTAGCATTTTTAACCTGCGGTCATTGTAAGCAAAGTCACGTTCAGACACAACGTTAGAACGCGGGCAGTTTTGAGTGTCCCCAAGCACATCATCACTTGGATTGTGATATTTTCCTCCAAGTAATTGGTCTTTTAGCTTCAAGACATTCTTGTGTAAAGGCATATATAAGTAGGTCATTACAATTAAAAAATAAATGAAAAAACTCTTCGTCTTTGGTGAGATAATTGACATCAAAAAATGCAGAACCACTTAACATTTTTGATGCATCAAAGGAATAACAAACAAATTAATTGATTATATGTGACGGTTTTCTAAACGGTATTCTAAGAAAAAAAATGACTCTCCTCTTCAATAATACAAAAAAGAGGTCCTGATTTTAGTTTATTAAAAATTCCCAGAGCTCTAGTTGAAGTGTGAAATATAATGTTGTCAATATCGTTACTTATCTTAGTTTCAGTAATATTTCCACCAGTAAACAAAGTTTTTTTCATTCTGCCAACAGTCTGATGGGAAACATTAAGTCTTTTAGCAATTTCCATATTTGTAAAAGACGAATGTTGCAACAAGGTAGCAACCTCACGACGTTTTGCTGGACTAATGTCCAAGCATTTACCCATTATTAATTTACAAAAATTTACAGATATATTATATTAATTTCAAAATATAAACTTCCCTTAAATCCAGTCAGTATTTATTATTAGGCAATCAGTATTATTAGCCAGTCAATCAATCAGTATTATTAGTCAGTTAGTTATTATATTATTAGTCAGTCAGTATTTATTATTAGTCATATTAATTATTACTATTTTGAATAATCATTAAAAAATATATATATATATATTTATTTATATTATATATATAGTTTATATTAATATTAACATTAGTATATATATATATATATATATATATATATATATATATATATATATATATATATATATATATATATATATATATATATATACATATACATATACTGTATATTAAATATGTATATATATACATATTTAATATACAGTAAACTCCCGGTTATTCAAAACTGCACTTTGTAAAATTTTCTGCTTTTTCAAAGCAATTTTCATTTCCTGTGAATTTTAAAGGGCCTAACCTACAAGCAATGTGATGAAAAATGTCAAATATCAGTGAGTGGTGTTAGGAAAATGTGTATAAAGTTTGAAACCACTGGTTCTGCTAAAAATCAGAAAAGACTAGGTCGCCCCCTTAAGACTTCAATAAGAACCAATATCCTAATTGCACTGAGAGAAAAAAAATTTAACAAGAACCTCAAGACAGAAAGTCTTTGATTAAATGTTTCGTGTCGAACTGTACAGAGAAGACTTAATTTAAGTGGCCTTATAATTTAGGTAATTTAAATAAACCTTCTCCAGAAAAGTAAACCCCTCATTAGTCGTATAAACAAAAAAAAACTTTAAGCATTTGCAAAACTGCATATTAACATAAATGAGACATTTGGGAACTTAGTTTTATGGTCTGATGAAAATTAATGTCAAATATTTGGCTTTAAAAAACAACAAAGAGTTTGGCGCAGACCTTGTGATGCACTCTTAGATAGAAATCTTACAAAAGCATTCAAGCATGGAGGTGGCTCGCCTATTGCTTGGGGACGTTTCGATTCAAATGGTGTGGGACGACTGGTAAATGTTGAATGTAAAATGACAGGGAAGTTGTATGGTGATTGGCTTTAAAAAAATTTATGTTAATCCGTTAAAGAATTGTTCGCAAATTTCTTTTTCAACATGACAACGACCCTAAACACACATGCAAAGTGGCACAACAGTTCCTCAAAAAAAAGTAAAGCTAACATCCGTAAATGGCCGCCACAAACACCAGATCTAAACCCTGTTGAAAATATATGGGCAATTTTAAAATCTGAAATAATTGCAAGATAGCTCATTTCATTTAATGGAGTTACTTTTGCAATGATTTAAAAAAAATTATAATATTTTTTTTCTTCTTTACAATCAAATTTAAAAAAAACATAAAATTTTTGCAATTATGTAAATTACATTGTAAATAATTTTGTTTTTATTGTTCGAGTTCTGAATTTATCAACAATGTTGAAGTTAAACATATATATATATATATATATATATATATATATATATATATATATATATATATATATATATATATATATATATATATTTCAATATATATATATATATATCATATATATATATATATATAATTCAATTAATTTTACGGTTGATTTAGGTTCACAATAAATAAAAACGGAAATATCTGCAATGACATTAGATTTTTAGATGTATCGGTTATTCTTAAAAACAACAAACATATCAAAACAGATATATTTTACAAAGAAACAAATACCCACGACTACTTAAATTACAATAGTTTTCATCCTTTCCACATAAAAAAGAATATACCATATAATCTGGCTAAAAGAATAATTGTTTTTACCTCGGATTATGCTACAGAAAAACTACGTTTAACGGAACTAAAATTATGGTTAAAAAAATGTCTTTACCGAAATAATACTATAGAAAAAGCATTTCATAATGCCAAATTACGAGGACCAGCACCTTTAAAAAAATCCAAAGAAGTTTTTCCTCTGGTAACTACATTTTATAGCAATTTAAACTGCCAGCCTATTTTAACAGAAACTAACCTTTTACTTAGTCTATCTACTAATGCAAGGGTAAAGGAAGTTTTTTCAAATATACATCCAGTAATAGCCTACAAACAACCACCAAATTTACTTAGACAACTAACTTCTTCAAGTTTCATTCTATTTCATCTATCAAAAAAACGGGTTTATTCAAATGTAAAGATATTCGTTGTAAAATTTGCCAATTATATTTACAAGAAGTTGATAAGTTTGAGACGTCTAATGGAACTATTTGAAATATTAAAAGTCGCATTACTTGTAATAGCAAAAATATTATTTATTATTTAAAGTGTTTATCATCTAATGGTTTATCTACTTACACTGGAAAACAAATAATTTAAGAAACCGTAGTAATGGTCATATTTTCAGTTGCAGAACAGGAAATTCTACAGACCAATTTGACAATATTTTGAACTGTGATATATATTAAATGTATTTGAATGCCAGAGATTGCACAAAAAAACTATAGAACCTTTTTTCCAACTCTTTGTTTTCCTTGAATTAAAAAGTGAAAAATATTTGTTGTCATATGAAAGTCATTTACATAAACAAAAACATGACACATTTAATTGAGACTTCCTTTTTAAAAAAATGTTACAATGGTAACTTATAGTTACAATATAACAATTTAATTTTTCTATTATCTAACTTTCTACAGCAATATAAAAAAATTTAATAAAGCATTAAACATAGCACTACTGATGAAAATAGTGAAAGGCCTCTATTGCTTTTTTATCATTTATATATTTATTTAAAAGAAATAAATCTTTTTTCAAATTTCAAAAATTCAATTATTGTTTTTTTGCTTGGCATACCTTTTTCTATTACATATATATATATATATATATATATATATATATATATATATATATATATATATATATATATATATATATATATATACATATATACATATATATATATATATATATATATATATATATATATATATATATATATATATATATATAAATATGTGTGTGTGTGTATAGATATATGCATTTTATGGAAGTCACATTTTACAACTAAAAATAGTCACAATTCCATACATAAATTAATTAAATTAAACTTACTTGAATATGTGTAACTATAAACCATCCATTTAAATCATATAATGTACTTTGTTCATAAGATGGAAACCAGTTAAAACCATATCCTTCCTCTATCTTTGATCCACCAGAACTTTACTAAATAAACTTGCACCTAAAATCCAATTATTACAAGTCAAAAAAATTTTGGAAGTATTTTTAAAATCAGCTATGACTAATAATTAATATTAAGTTTTATTTATTCTTCACCTTATAAAAAACAAAGAAAAGTTAAATGCAAAGATAAACACAATCATTCACTAACATAGTTACTTACATGCTTTTTCGGAGTCCTCTGTAGTCGTAAAATTAAATTCTTCGCGTACTTCTTTATATAATAATATATATTATTAGTAATTATTTAGTAAAACAAAAAATTAAAATGTAGAACCAGTGTAAACAGATTACGATATATATCTAGACAATCATAATACAATAAGCAGATTCAAAATAATACTTATCCAAAATAAAAATAAGATTTTATTTCATATAGAACTTCACCATTAATATAAAACTATAACAGTTTTTTTATTCATATAAAAAAATTAAAATAGCAATTTGTACTGTAAAATTTAACGACCCCAAGTAACTTTATTTCTTTTAACTCTAAGCTTGTTTCATGAATAACCAATTGGAAAACCATTATAGGCAGCTTTCATTGCATGAACACCAGTTGACAAAAACAACCAATCATCTTTTACCCATGGAACAACATGGAAACACTGGAACAACTGCATCTGTTTCAATCTGTTTTTAAAATAAACAACTAAGGCCCAGGATTGTGAAGTCATTGTAATAGATCATTTAAAAAAAGACATCATTTGTTTTATTTACATATATATATAAATATATATAGTTATATATATATATATATATATATATATATATATATATTTATAAATACATACATGCTTATTTTAGGTATATATTATATATATATATATATATATATATATATATATATATATATATATATATATATATATATTTATATATATACATAAACACATATATGTATATACATATATATATATATATATATATATATATATATATATATATATATATATATATATATATATATATATATATAAACACATATATGTATATACATATATATATATATATATATATATATATATATATATATATATATATATATATATATATATATATATATATATATATATTATATATATATATATATAAACACATATATGTATATACATATATATATATATATATATATATATATATATATATATATATATATATATATATATAAACACATATATGTATATACATATATATATATATATATATATATATATATATATATATATAATATATATATATATATATATATATATATATATATATACATACATATATATAACGTTTTAAAAACGTACCGTGCCCACTGGGATGGGTTTGATTTGTTTGCAATGTAATAATACTTTGATAAAGGTTTCTGCGTTATATTTAGTAATTAAAGAGGAATCGCTTGTCATCAACTTATAAATATCATCAGGTAAGTGAGAAGTTAAAACTTGCAACGTTTTACTTTGAATTTCAGGAGTACCTATGGGTACATTATTCCATGTATAACTGATATCATAATCTGAATAGGAATTACTGTTCATTTGAAGTTTTAATAGACCTTTCATAAGTAATGTACTAATTTTAATTGGAGATGATAATTTTTTTCGGAATGATGGTAAAGAAAAAAAAGTATAATAATTTGATGTTCCGTCTATAGGATCATGAAGACATGAAGGCACACCTTTTGCTTGGTCGATCTAATGGCAACAAATATTGTTACGAGATTTCAAGGACCACTTGTAAAAGCCTCCTTAATGATATCTGAAAATTGTGGTAACACAATTTTTCCATTGGTATAAACTCCGGGAAGAAAGGGATTTTTAATGCCAACATGATCGTTCCAAAATTTCCATAAAGCATTGATATGAATATTAACATTTTAGGGTATGTTTAAATTGTTAAGGTTAGTTTCTACGTTATAAATGTTACCTTCTAGTGGTATTGTGTTGGTGTTGCTCATTATTTTTAATAAAAGAAAAGCAATTTGCCATGGTACTAAGTGTTTCATTTTTGTTTTATTACTTTCTGAAATAGGTAAAAGGTTATTAACGTAAACATCTAAATCAACACTAAGAATATTATCATCTGCAGTGAGAGCTGTTCCAGTTAAAACTGGATTTTTATAATTAGGTGTAAGCTAAATATGAATAAAAGGTCGAGCAAAGGATTCTTCTATACCATTTAGTATCACTTGTCTTTCGGGTGAAATAGCAGCTACTTGTGTCGCGCTTAAAAATGGATGTTTTGCATAAATTAAATAATTTTTGCTAGTGTGAGTATTTAACGAAATATTGAATATGTTGTCGTATGCAGATGTAGAAGTAATATAGTCGTATTGTAATAATTTTGTAAAATCTTTTATAACGTATGCACTTGCAGTTGTTCTATTTGAAAAAAAAAACAAAATAAGATAAACTTCTTTCGTTTAAATTTGTATTTAGAGGATTCCACCTAGATCGAATAGGTTGTAGAAAAGAAGGATTAGTTGTATATTTGTATTCTTTTTTGTAATACCATAATAAATAATAATTGGTTCTACCATTAATTATCGTATTAACGTTAAATAAATTTTGTTGAACATTGTTGTTATTGCCTACACTAAATTTTATCATGGGTAAACTTAATAAATTGGTATTGTATTGATGTTTAGTGAAAGGATCAAATAAATATTTTGGATTAAAGTATTTTGACATTGAAATTTTGTCGTCTTTATTTTAATAACTTGAAAAAAAGTCTGAAAAAGTAAAAACTCTATTTAATTTTGAATTATAAAGTTTCAAGTTTCTAATGAAAAAATCGTCTTGATAGGCACTAAGTGAATTAGTTCCAAAGAGTTTACCGCTTGTTGAATAAAAGCTCAACATATTACTCAGTTGAAAATTGTCCATGTTTTCCATATCTAATATGTTGTAACAAGGAAACGTGTCACCTGGTAAGGTATATGATTTGCATACAAAACAACATTTTTGGTGAAAGATAAAATTGATCTATTTTTCTGGTAGAATTAGTAATCATGTCATTTTGAATATCTGTTAACAATTTTTTTATAGCAGCTTTGAATTCCATTCTTAAACCGTAATTGTTTTCTGGCAACAACGTGTTTTCGTCTACTCGAGTTAAATTAGTAGGAACATCCATGCTCATTAAATGCATAATGGTATTATTTTTAAATGTAGGTTTGTTAGTATCGTTAGGGAACAAGGGTAAACTAAAATCGATCAACACATTTTAATGCACGCTAGCTTCATTTTGGTTTTTAATTTCGCTATAATAATAGGTACTACAATCATATTTATTTACATCTTATACATCATCAAATATTAAATTGTTCATTTTTTCTTTTTTTCTTTTTATCTTGCAGCTTTTTTTTCAAAGGTTTTAAAAAAGTATTTACATATTCGTTAAAGTTTTTAAGGTAAATGTCTTTATCTTCTTTTTTAATAGGTAATAAATCTTCTCGTTTGACTTTGTATGTCGTATTTAAATCGCCTACTACTCCGACTTTATAAATATAAACGGGTAAATAACCTTCTACTGAAGGTTTGGAGCGTTTAGAGACTTTTATAATAATTACTTTTTTTGTAGTGTCCCAATATGGATAATTACGATTAGTCGAGTTGCTAAAGGTGTCTTCGGCATCTATTTTATATTTTTTCAAATAACACTCAGTTCCAATAGATAAAGGTTTATATATTTTTAGTTTTTCATTTTTGTATTCTTTTTCTACACGGTGTAACATGTTGGAAGAAAAATTGTTCCCTCGTCTTTTGGCGTTGCGGTATTGATCGATTAAACGAAGCGCTTTACCTTTGGCGTCATCGACGTCCAAATCTTCAGGACTGACTCCGCTGGTTACTTTTTCTTTTTCGTTTAATTTCTGTTCCATATCTTCGATATAAAAACTCCAAATGTTTTTTTGAAGGACGCCTTGCTTTCTTAATTTTTGATAAAGTAATTTTAAACGTCCTATTGCCGATTCAGCCAAATAAGCTTTTCCATAATTTTTGAATGAAAATGATAAATATTTTGCGCTTCACACCATTGGTCCATTTTGTTAATAAAAAATTCACCACCTTGATCTGTTTGTAGATATATAAAAGTTTTATCGTCTCTTTTAATATCTTCAAAAATATGTTTAAAACTACTAAGTACTTTGTCTACGCTTTTTTTACTGGTCACTCTCAAATTAACTTTTCCTGAAACTCCATCAACCACAACTAAACAAAATTCAGGACAATGAGGAGCAAAATTTAAATTAAAACTGTCCATGTCAGCCAAATCAGCTTGAAAATATTGACGATGACTGTCGTATGAAAATTGATGAGTCTCCTAGACGTAGGGTTTCCTAGATGCTTGTTTTTTAATGTTGACATCTGTTGTTTTTTTAAAAAGTAGGTGACATGTGACCAAGCTGTTATTAATCCATTCCATTTGGCATAGATGGAACTTTCTAAAAGTGTCTAAAACTTTCATAAAATTTTAAATCTGTTGAATTTTTTTTTAAAGTGTCAAATTGAAGTAAGACTTTTTTAACTTTGGGTACATCTGTCAAACCAAATAAATGACTTGATAATTTGGTCAGTTGATCTTCTACAAGTTTGTCAATAGCGTCTCTGAAGACATTTCCATTTTTTAAAAGTCAGAATATTTTGTTAGAGCGCTTTTTTCTTTTGATTTTGATCTAGTCTCTTTTTTTGATCTATTCTCTATTTTTTTCTTAATCCTAAACGACCTTTTGTAGGTAATATTGGAGTTTCAGTAGTATCAGTTGAAGTGCTAGCACCTATTGGCTCAGCTGTAGTATCTGTTTCAGGTAAAACGGTTGCGCCTAATAATTCTGGAGGAGTAGTTTCAGGTACAATTTCAGTTTTCGGTGTTTCAGTAGGTTCTTCTTCATTTTTAGTTTCCAATGGTGTATAGGAAGCAGATGTTCGTGGTTCTTTTTTGGGAGTAGGAATATGTAATAACGAGAGTTTTGTTAATGGATGAGTGAATAAAATTCGTTTTTTAAAATTGGTAATTAATTTTAAAGAATTGGCAAAATTTATAATATTTTTAGAATTCATTTCAAGACGTTTTTTATAAGATAATAAAAGAGGATTTAAAGGAGCGAGTTGAGAACTATACATTGCACTCATTATCATTAACATTTCAAGTAAAGTTTTTTCTTTGATTGTATTTTCCGTACTGTAAAACTGATTCAAATTGGATTTAAAACTTTCTAAAAGAGCAGTCATACCCCCTCTAGCGCAAGTTTGTTCTAAATCTTCTTTTAAAATGACTACTTCTGTTACATCTCCATAAGGTAGCGAGAGTACATTTTTAAAAAAAGTTTTAAATGTCAAGTACAGCATACTTTCACAAATGGATCGGTTAGATACAGCGTTCATGTCAAAATTATTTTTCATTCGTTCGTAAACAACTGTATTGGATAATAAATAACTGTTATTTTGAATATATTCTGTCAAGATGTCGAATTTGAAACCTCGAAACATTTCACCATATTGTATACATCTTTGATTAATAATGTCTTTTTTTTCTAATAATATATCAAAAGCTCTCGCTCCTGCAAAACTGGATAAAAAATTTATCCAGTTTTGAGACAACTTACTTTTGCCTGTTTGGCAAAGTAAGTAGTCTTATTTGATAATAATCGGCTGCTATTCTCATGTTGCCTACAGAGTAAGAAGAGGTAAGTAAAGTCAAAAATTCCTTAGCGTAAAAAGAATATTATTTTGGATTGTTTATTTTTTCAAAAGCAAAGTTGGTGACGTTGTTAATAATACTTGCTAAGGATTCCTCTACATCTACAACATTAGCTAAATATAAAATATAATTTTTTAAATTGTTCAAAGTCTCTCTTTCGTTTCTCGGTTTATCAACGCGCAAAGAAATTTGATGAGATTCAAATTAATAATTGACATGATTTTTACACATATCGAGTAATTGTTTATCTAAATTGGGTATTTTTTTTAGGGGGTTGATTTTTATAAAGTTCTTGTAAAACTTCAGCTGTATTGGGTGGTTCGTTAAAAATTAAAATTTTATTGAGAGGTGTTAAAACATAAACTTTTTTATGAGGCGATTGAATCGTGTTTAAAATGGTAGAGCGTGGTTAAGCGTTTAATGTAGATTGAATAGAGGAAGGAGGTGTTGAATCTAGAATATTATCTTGAATAAGAAACTTTTTTAAATTTCTCATCATTCTTAATGATTCGCTTATATTTCTTTGATCTACTTGATTGTTAAATTGTTTTGTTTATTTAAATTTAAAATGGTTTTAAAAGCATAGGCATCTCCTCCAAAGTTGAGATAAGTTTTCCATTTTTCTTAATCGCTTAATAAACTAGTAGCTATATCGTTGTTAAGCATAGTATCTAGAGGTAGTAAACTATTTAAATTTTTTTGAAAACTGACTTCGCCTACAATTTGATTTTCAACATTGAAAGAATCTGCATAAACAAGAGAGGATGGCAAATCATATCTTTCAATGAGTTGAGACAAATCTGTTCTGTTTGTTTCTCCAGATTCAGGGTTTATTTCTGCGTTTTGTTGTTCATCCAATTGCAATAATTTTTTATTATAAATGTTTATATTATAAGCATTTTGGGACAACACTTTACGCAAAGTTAATAATAGAGAATCATTATAATTAAAAGGTCTATATCTATTCATGTTTCATAAAAATACACATTTTTTTGATAATACAATTCTTTTTACTATAATCAACATCAAATTATTGTCTTAACAAATCAATAACAGTTTTTGTAGGCTGTAAAGTATCAAGTGAGATTAATTTATTAGAATAATAATTTATAATTTTGTGATAAAGTTTAAAACGAGTTGAGTTGAAATATTCTTTTTAAACGTCGTAATTATGATAAACAAAGTCAGATATGGCTTGATTTTTATCTTTCATCTTTTCTTTTTTCATAATGACTTTACCATTTTTGTTAAACTTTGGACATGGGTATAAATATTCTTTGACAAAGAGTTTGTTTTCTATGCAAACATATTCTTGAAAAGCATTTTTTATTTGTAGCTTTTCGTGATCTGATAAAAGTTCACATTTTAACATTTTTACAGCGTTAAAACGCGTCAAAATTTCTTTGATCCATATTTTAATTTCATTTTCATCAATGTCTTTTCTTCTGTTCATTTTGGGGATAAAAATTTGCCCTCGCACAGCCAACTTTTGTCTCATAGCTTGACGTTTACTTTTTTTGTTTGTTTGATTGCATTGTTCGAAATCGTTTTATAAAATGTGTAAAAATTCCTCGCTTTCCCAATCATTCAGAATCTAAACTGCATTCTTTTCCGCTATCTAAAGATTCGTCTGAAGAATCACACAATCCATATCTTTTTTGTCTTTTAATTTCTTCAAGTAAAAGTGTAGCTTTCTCGCTTTCACTCCATTTTCTTTTTTGTATAGGATTTTCTTTTTCCTTATTTATATTATTTTTATCTTCTTCGTTGGGTATATTCTCCTTCTCTTGATTATAATTGTTATGATGAGATTTCAAATAATTATAATTTTTCAAATTTAAAGCTTTGACATAGGGAAAAGATTGAAAACTAACAATTTTTTTGTTAACGCTCATGTCTTTATAATCAAAGTCCAATTTACCTTGAGCGTCTACTGGAATAAAAACTTTTTGTTCTTTACTTGTAATCTGAGATCTTAAGCGTGCTACCGAGCAGTTTCTCTTAAATAAAGCCAAATGACCGTGTTGATTAGATGTTTCTTTATTTAACAAAACACTTATGACGTGATGCATTTTACCCGCAGAAGGAAAATCACTTTGAAATATTTTTTTATTTTCGCTATTGTTGTTAAAAGAAAAAATACATTTGTAATGGGAAAATAAATTGTTCCAACATTAAATCGCTTTACAAGGGACTGAATAAAAAACCGTAATGGTGCCCACTCTGTGATGTGATCCGCTAGAACATGCGCTAGTATATTGTTGACTTTTTAAACAAAATACGCTAATATGATCAAACAAATGTATCGTTTTTAATAAGCGATGATCGCTGTTTTGAATACCATATTTATCTTTTGAGAAACTAATAGCCCTCTGTATAACAGAATCTAATTTTTCTGGACTGTCTACTGTTAAGATATCGTATGCTTCCAAATTATTTTTAGTGGAGTTAATAATATCACGCCATGTTTTGTGTTGAGATTCGCTAGGTTCTCTCATTTGTATAACAAATAACATTTCAGCACAAGGAAATTTTCCGCATTGTAATAATTCTCTCGCCATGGTAGATTTTCCGCTGTTAGTAGGTCCTGTAATAATTGTATTTTCAGGATACACATCTTGAGTAGGTTTAAAATTATTAAATTTGACTAGTGAATTGGTTTCTTCGTCTTTTAATTCAGGTTCATTTGATTTAACTTTTTAATAAAAGCTATGAAAACTTTTTTCGTTTAATATTTTAGTTATAGATCTGTCATCTTTTTTTTCTAAAGGTTTTTCTGTAGGTTTTTCTGTAAATTCTAGTTTTTGTTCAATAGGCTTTTTTTCTTTTTCTTCCGTTTTTTTTTGTTAAAATAAAAAAAACAAAATTTTTATTTATATCTATTTATTTACAAAAAAATTTACAAAAAACGGTCTAAAATGATTTTTTTAATATCCATTCTTGGTATGCTATCCATAGCGTATGGTAATTATTCCATTATTCCGTTAGGACTCCATATTTTTAACATTTGGAAACATTTTTCTTCGACATATCTATAATCTTTATCAATAAGATCGAGTTAATATTTGTCCACTTTTAAATATCTTCCACAAGGTTTTCAATTGATCGCCAATCGTCTTGCTAATTCTGTTAGGAATATAGTGTCCTCTATTAAATTATGATTCATTTTTTTCTCTAAAAGACAAGAACAATTATAATGTATTCTATTAAAAACTTCACAATGCTCAAAATCTTCTTTATAACAGCCTAGATGACATACAAACCTCAAATATTCAAGTAAAAATTTTGTACAACAACTTAAAAATGCTTCAGGGATTAACTCGCGTCCGTTTAGAGTGATTTGAATTAAACAAGAAGTATAAAATCCTTTTTTATCGTAATAATATTGAACTTCGTTTTCTGTATTTTCTACTAAACAAAAATTTTTTAAACCGATTTATTTCAACTTGTTTTCGATTGTTAATTTTGATCAAAAAAACAAAACTCAATTTTTTTTATTAAGAAAATTTTTTTTACAAATTTATATTCTTTTTAATATCGTATAAAAAAGGTATCACAGTTTCTTGATTTAACCTTGTCATTGTACGATAACGCTCAGATTCTTTTAAAATAATTTTTTCAATTTGAATTAATGTTTGTATGTGTTTATCACGACAAAATTTTTCCAAATCAGGTAAGACTTTTAAATTAGCTCACGTATTGTCTGCAACCGATAATGATCTCGAATTTCAGTCATGTTACCATTATCAAAAACATAATTTTTTTGTGTAAACCTCTTTAAAAAATCAATAACATGTGTCTCTATTTTGACTTGTTTAAAATTAACACTCCTTATATTTTGTTCAATGGATTGTTTTTCTTTAACCAATGGATAAGGCAATTCTCTAAATAATCTTTCAGCTGCAAAGGTATCAAAACCGTTGACAATTTGAAAATAATAATTTAGAAATAGGCACTCCTTTAGCTCTGTTTTTATAATAATTTTCTTTTTCTTCATCACCGTTTATACTGTGAACACTATAACATTTGGGCCCCATTGCAAACGCTTGAACAATGTAATGGGGAGGTGGTATTTCCTTTTAAAAATGATCCGTATCTTTAGCATAAAGACTCAAATAAAAATAGTGAGTCTTTTTATAATTGGAATAATCCATCCATTGTTGACCCAATTTTGAAAAATAAATCCATTCTTCTACTTTTTTACGAAAATTAAAATCAGTAATGTCTTTTTCTAGTGTAATAAAAAAGCAACCAAAATCAGTATCTGTCACTACTAAATGTTTTTCAGCTCCATGATTTCGTAATACTTCACCGAATTCCCAACTAAAACGCCCTACGTTGAGTTTAGCTTAAGATAAAATTTGCAAAGCCACTATACGTCAAGATTTGTTAGTTAATTTACATTTTTCACTTGTAGTTAAAATGAGAGCATTTTTATGATCTTTTGTTTTTAAAAGTTCAAAGACATCTTTCATTTCATGATGATTGTTTTCATCATGAAATAAAATACTTTTAGTTTTGACATCACTTATGAAATTGAGGATATTTTTTTTAAAATAATCATCATAATTAAAACCAGCAGACTCGTAATAATCTAAACATACTTTTTATTAAAACGTCCAATTTATATCTTTCGGGTTTAACACCACTATACACTTGTCTGTTGTATAATATATTTTGAAAATGAATATAATTTAATATTTTCATCACTTTGTCCTTCTCGAATTAAAACGTTACGAATATTTTGAAAATTTTCAATGATGTTTTGAAAAGCATTTTCGTCGTGATTCATAAAATAGTGTTTAGCTTTTGTGCAATTTGTTGACTTAATGTTCCGTAATGTCCGTTAATTTGTAATTTACAAGAAGCATCTACTACTTTGTCTCCCTTTTTAATGGCTTCTTTTCTTTTTTCCATATTTTCATTTACCATGTTTCGAGCTAATGGATATCGCCAAAGAGGTAATACTTTATAATTTTTTTCAACAACACATCCACAACATGTAGTTAGTCATATTAAAGTGTCTAAAAATTCACAAGTTTCATGTGAACTTAATTTCATGACTAATCTAATCGTTTTTATCTTTTTCTGTATTATAATTTCCATTATTTTTTAAATAACGTTTAGATGCAATTTCAGTAGGAGAATAATCTTGCAATGATATTATTTCTTTTTCAACCATAGGTGAAAAACCTCCTACTCGATCTTGATATTCTGGTTTCATGGTGATTTGACAATGAACTAAAGCGCTTTTTGAAAAACCATTTAAATTCACACGATGATATTTTTGAATAGCATCATCCAAAGTGATATATTCCAAATCAAAAGCGTATTTCATATGAAAAGGTAATGGTTTTAATTGAGCTCCACCATATTGACCATTTTGATCCATAAAAAATAAACAGCCTCTTAATATGTTATTATTTAATTCAAGTTCTTTTATTTTAGGTTCAAAGTAATCTGTATCAATGGCGTATTTTTGTGTGCCGTTGGTTGGCATGCCAACTTGAATACTTTTTTCAATCATTTTTGGTGTTCGTCTGTTGGAGGATATTGAATTTGAATTAAACTTTTAGTAGAATTTAATTTGTTTGTATAACTAAAAATGCTAATATGATTAAAAATATGAAATTTAGTAAATTCAAATGTTCTTTCATCAAAATCCACCATTACAGATCCCAAAACCACGTTATCCAATACAGCATAAATATGTAATAAAAATTTTAAAGTTTTTAAATTTAAAAAATTCCACAACTTTTGAACGCCTTCATAAGTGACTTTTATTTTTTAATTTCTTCTTGTAAATTTTTTGATTTCATTATATCGTTTTGAGCAAATAATTCGATTGGTGGAATAGCTTGCTTGTTCTTAAGAAAAAATTATTCAGATATTTTTATAACGATAAACAAATTCAATTGACAACTTGAATTCGTTTATCGTTATAAACACGAAATTCATTGTGATTTAATCTTTCAATTTCTGAAAGGGTCAAACAAGAAAATTTATTTTTATAGATATCAGAATAACGAATTTTATCTGCTGGATATCTACAAATAGTGCATAAAGGAATTTTTTCTTCCCATATTAAGTTTTTTTCTTCTGTTGTTATGTTTAAATTTTGAAAACGAGGTAAACAAATTTCATAAACAAGGCGAACCAAAGTATCTGCAAACGCAATCAAATCATAAACTCTTAACTCCATATTAAGTATTTCTATATTTTCATGACTTGAGTTTATTTTTTCCCATAAAATACGTCTATGTGTTTTGTGAAGAAAGAAACTCCAGCTTGAAAATAGTGGGGTAAACAGGTTAAAGGATTTCTTTCTAAACTTTCAATTGTATTTTCATAATAAAAAATTCATTATGTAATAACGTGTTCTTGTTCATCTAAACCAAAGCATTCTCTAGCAGTTTTTCATTGATACATTCAATAACAATACTATGACAATGATAAGCGAGTTCAGATAAGGGTTTAACTTTTAACGTGGCATTTGCTTCTGATTTTGTAATACTCGTTTCACAATCAAAAGTCATCAGAAAAGGAAAGATATTTCTTCTAGCGCTCATAAATGATTTTTGTGGATTATAATGAGTGATACAATCTCCATACGTAAATTTTTCAGGTATATAATAACCTTCACATTGATGCTTATCACTAGTAAACTTTTGTCCACTTTCAGAACATTGAAAAAGAACACGTGACCTATTTGCAAAAGAATTTACAGTAGAAAATTTTTCATTCAAAATGCTTACAACATGAAAAAAATTGTATTTTTGAAAAATACAAATTTTTATAATGGTGATAGTTTTTCTACGTTGATTAGCTTTATTTCTTTGTCATCATTGATAAAAACTCTTTTAGAATCTTGATCGTCTTTGATAATGTTTGCACTTTCATATACAAATTTTAACAATTCAGTAAGAGTACTTTTATGTTGAGATTTTAATTTAGAATGTACTAAACGAGTTTTTCTTTAATTTTGATTGATAGAAAAAATTTTAATATTGATACGATCAAAAGTATTTTCGTAAGCAAAAGTTTGACACAAATCTAAGAAAGTTTGAAAAGACATATTTTTAGATTTTTCTTTTAAATCTCGCAAAACATTTTTCCAAGCTGTAATATTTTCTTCGTCTTGATTTTCAAAAAGGAGTTGTAAAATGTTTTTTTCAGATTGTAAATCGGTAATATTTTTTCTAAAATTTTGTGATTCCATTCTTTAATCGTACACACATTCCATTTTCGAATTAACAAAGATATAAGAAAAGCAGAATAAAAGCCTAAACCAGGTTCAAACAAAATACTATAATCCAGAAACATTTTTCTTTTTTGTTCATAAGACAATTTGGTATAAGAAAGACCTTTTTCCGATTTTTCCCATTGTGTTATAGAATGAGGTCTATACAATTCTCCAAACCATTTGTCTACATCAATTTCTTTGATACTTTTTCGATGTTTTTTGTATAAAATTACTTTTTAGTTTTTTTCATATCTTTTTTTCTTATTTTCTCTTCTTTTTTGTAACCACTCTTCGTTATTTTTAAGTTTTTCATATCATTTTTTATTGTATTCTCTCTTTTTTTTAATTGTGTCTTTACTCGGTTCAATTTTTCTTTTATAACCAGACAATTCATAATTTCGTAATTTCATCATTGATCTTTCGGTTAAATTGCTCAGTGACTTGACTTTAAAATTCCATAATCGGATGAGTCTCCAACCACAATCTTTTCCAAAATATTAAAAACACCTCGAAGGTTTGCATCTTGAATAAAACGTAAATTGGTTGGATCTTCTAAAGGTTTTATAAAATAAACAGGAGAATTGTAACAACGTTTCATTATTTTACAATAACCATTTTAATAGATTTTGAACATAAACTAACAATAATATAGCCAATTAAAAAATTTTGAAATAAATCCACATACGTACTAGCATTTTTCATTTCTATTTCAAATCTTTCTAATATTTTTTGTTCCACGTGATAAACAATTTCATCAGGACTTTGAATTTCTGCATTGAGTTCCAGTTCTTCAACAACATCTTCATCTTTATAATTATCTTTGATATAATAAAAATGTTCTCTATACACACTGTTGTTACTAAATTTACTTTCCTCAGTTTTATACTTGAAAATCATTTTTTATAGCTAAAAAATTAAATGTATTTATTATAAAATTCTTTTACATGTGGATTAATAGTTATATTTTTAAATATTTTTCGTAATTCTGATTTATTTTTATGAATAATATAAATATCGTTAATATTACAAACTCGCGATAAAGATACATAATAAAGTGTATTATTAAAAGCATTAGAACTAAAATTAATAACTGCTTTATTCATTGTGCTTCCTTGAGCTTTATGAACTTTAAAAGAAAAAGCTAATCGTAAAGGTAATCCTACTCTTGAAGCTACAATAGCGTGAGAACAATCTAAAATGTCTTCTTTTACAGGTTCAATTTTAACTTCTTTCCCATTTATATTAACCCAAACAGCATTATTTTCTATTAAAGTGATTTTACCTACTGTACCATTACACAAACCTTCTTCTACATTGATATTTCTTACAAGCGTAACAACAGGATTTATTTTAAAATAAATAGCTGCAGGAATTTGAAATGTATATTGAATATTTGGATTTTTAATAACATCTTTGGCATAAAACTAATAACCTTCATCTTTTATATCATTCATTTTCATATTATAATAAAAATCTACTTCTATGTTTTTAAAAAATAACCTTGTGTATTTAATATTGATATTTTCATCTTTTTCAAAATGTCGAGTCATGAAATAATCAATAGTTTGATCGGATACTTTACCAAAACGTACTTCGTTTAAAGCTTCAAAAAATTTTGCATCTTCTTTTTGTCTAAAACATTCTGTTAAAACAAGAACCTCTGTCATTTATTGCTACCAAATCTTTGAGCTAATAACAAATTCTCCTTTGACTTGCGGTAATTGAAAAAAATCACCACAAGCAACAACTTGTATACCTCAAAAAAGTTCATTGTCACATTGTTTAATTTTGCAAGCTATCCAATGTAACAAATTAAATGTTTGAGCGTTAATCATTGAAATTTCATCAACAATCAAAACATCAATTTCCAACCAACGTTTTTTAACATCAGGATGCATATGTTGCATATAATAATCGAAACCTTTGACACCTGTTTCTATACCAGCAAAAGCATGTATAGTCATACCATTTAATAAATAAGCTGCTTTTCCTGTACTTGCTGTAATATGTATTGTTTCATGTATTTGAGTACTTTGAGCTATTTCTTTGACTATATAACTTTTACCACAACCAGCACCTCCAGTAATAAAAAAATTAAGTCCATAATTAAGCCATTGAAGAGCTTTTTATTGTTGTAAAGATAACATTTTTATTATTTTACTGAAAAAAAAATGACAATAAAAAAATTTTTATTCTGAATTTAAATACATAAAAGCATATTTAATAAAAAAACATTGTAAAAAAATGTTTACATCAATGTTTTTTTCTAATTTACATAAAAAACCATTTTCGTTGTCATTGTCTTTAAAATGTAGTAAAAACTTCGCAGCCAATGTTTCATCTTCATTTAATAGGTTTTCTTATTTGTTGTTTGTAATCTGTTTCATATTTAATAATTTCAACAACATTTTATTATTATCATTTTGTCTTATTCTAATCATCTAAAAAAAATGACATGTTTTTTAACAAAAATTTTTAAAAAGATTTAATGTAAATAACTTGTTTAAAACATTAATTACAATATATAAAAGAACAACTTCGTTTACAAATTTCCAAACATTTAACTTCATAGCAATTTTCACATTCGTTTAAATATTGTTTAAAATTTTCAATTTCTAAACATTTTTCTTTTACATGATTTAATAAATTTTCTTTAGATAAATTTTGATAAAAATAATAAAAACTTTCAAAATTCAAATTCAATTGAACGTGATGATGTATTTTAATATATTGAAACACCATCAAAACAGACGAAATATTTAAATTTCGAACTTCACCAATAAAAAAATTATCCCAGTTGTATTTCACATAGGATAATCAACATGATTGAAATAAATATTGTCTTGAAATAAATGCAAGCTGTCTAATCTTTTCCAAAGTTTTAGGATGTTTTTGATTAAATTTATACATGGCTTCCATCAATAAATCCAAATCATTTTCTGCAAGTTACATTTTTTTATTATGTAATCTAAAAAACAAATTATTTAAATATAAAATATTGTAAAATTATAAATTATTCGTAAACAAATTATTCTTCAAATAAATTTTCATATTTGACCTTATAATCACTATCATTTTTTTCAGAAATATGAATTTTTTTCATTTTATTAATACATGGCAAACACATTTGGTCTGACGGACAATTACAAGAAGGTAAATCACAAATTTCATATCTATGATATTTGAAAGTTTTGTTTAATAAAACTTCAGATAAACCAATATTAATATAATATTAAAAACATCTTCTCAGATGTTTTTAATATTATATTAATAAATTCTTTCACTGCTTCCACAGAATATCCACAGCATAAACAAGGAAATTCATCATATTCTTCACATTCGCAAGAACCCAAAAAATCTATCGCTTTTTTTTGGTTTTCATAAATTTCCATCACTTTTTCTTTACTTAATTCCAGTTTCATAGACGCTTTTATGATAATTTTATCTGTTTCGTCTTGTTTTCTTTCCATTTTTTATTATGTAATCTAAAAATATATTTTATATTCTTTTCTTAATTCTATATGAATAAAACAAGCATTTAATGTACAAGTTATACATATATACATTTTACAATCGCAAAGAGCAATTTCACATAAAAGGTCATATAAATGATTACGCTTTTTAAAAATAAAATATAATAAGTCTTTTGGATAGTCAAGTTTTTCTGCTGCTTTTTTACAAATTTTTAAATCGCTTTCATTGATAATCCACCATTCCGTTGTAAATATTTCTAATGGATACTTTATAATCTTTATTTTTTCTGATTTTATTTTTTGCCCTTCTTTTACAAATTTATAAAATTGTTTTTTATTCATTTCCATTTTTTTATTATGTAAATCTAAAAGAATTTACATTTTTTATAAGAAATGTTAATTTATACATAGACAATAACTCTATTTGCAATTTTCTATTGAGATCATTATCACCTATAAATGTGCATACTTTTTTAAATTTTTCTTTACAAGATGCACAATTGTGTTCACCATCGCACTCATTTATATTGCATTCATCCATAGATGTTTAACATTTCTCAATTTCTCCAGTTGCCTCAAATTTCACAGTATAATTTAATAACATTTTCATAAAACTTTCATTAGAGTTTACTTTGTTATAGCCATTTTTTATTATGTAATCTAAAAAATCACAATAATAAATTAACATTTTTTAGTCTTTTTTCTATCAGACATATAATTTTCGTACTCACACAACTTAACAAATTGATCCATATTAAATCCACTTTTTTGATTAAGAGAAATACTTTGTATATAACGAATCATAATTTAAAAATATACGTTTTAAATTCTCTCTTAAACTTAATAGTTTTTTAATTTCGTCTTGAAATTTAAACCCATACATTATTTCTATATGAAATTCAGGAATATTTTCTTCGATATACTCAAACATGGCCATATCTGTTTCTTTTTCTTTTTCTTTTTTTTCTTTTGTTGATTTTTCAAGATTTTCAATAGCGATATTATTTGTAGTAAATAATTTTGTAATGGCTTTCATATATATACTCAAAGTTTCAATTCTTTCTTTAAAACGGTCTTTTTCAGCATCTTCTCGTAATAATTTATTTATTTGATAAATAGCTTCTTTTACTTTATCAGCATAAATATCGTATTTAACAAAATATCTCACTATTTCATATTCCCTACTAATATCAGCATGATGTTGATCGAGTTTCCTTCAAATATTATTAATACATTTTCCATGTTTACATGATTCTAGGAAATCCATTACAATTTGTTAATCTAAAAAGTACAAATTATAAAATAGTTGTAAAAAAACACTTATAAAAAAATTATAAATTTACAATAGTCGTAAACAATACAATAAAATAATTCCTTATACTTTTTTTAAATTTAATCGTTCTTCATGCTTAGACAAGTAAGAAAATTATTTCAATTCGAATTATGGATATTATGATTTTATAAGTAAAACCATAGCATCATCTCTTTTATTAAATTCTTCTTTTTCTTTATTAACGATGAATTCATCTTCTTTAATGGCAATATTAGTCAGAATAATCATGAGCTAATAATTCTGTCAAAAGATTTCGCGTATACAAATTCTCTTTAATTCGATTCTTAGCATTTTCAATTATTATTTGTATCACTTTTTCCATTTCAACTAAAATTCCTCTTTGACCTTTGTCATCTTTTAAAAATATACGTAAAGCAAGACAGTGATAATAAAATCGCGTAGATAACTTATCCAAGTCATTCCATAATTGAAATTGCTTGTATTGGTTTTATCACAATGTTCACAAGTTCGATGGGGCAACTTTTGATAGTAATGTTTATCGGTAATTTCTTTAATATCCTCTCTACTCCATTATTCCATTTTTTAATTAGTTTTCTAAAAAAATTACAATAGTAAAAAAATGACAATAATATTTACAAAAACAAAACACTCTCTGTATATGAAATTTTATGCTCATTAACAAAATTCTTTTAAATAAACTTATAAATTGTTCTCTCAAATATTTTCTACATTTTAAAACTTCTTTCTCTTTTGGTAAAATTGACATTTTGCATTTTTGCCAGCCATAAAAAATATCAATCGACTTGTTACACTCGATAATCATTTTTTAAAAGGTTTTAATATTCATATTACGTATCTTTAATCGTTTCAATGATACGACATTAAACCATCATCTATATCGCGAATACAATTCTTCATTTCTTTTAGTTTTTCTTCACTTATTTTTCAAAATTCGTTATTCTTTAAAAACTGCATCAAAGTTTGAAACAAGTTATATATAGCAACACTCTCTTCTTTAATTTGATCCCAAGTCTTTATTTTTGCAATATTTTACCATATTTTAGCTAAAAAATACTTATATTTCAACTGACAAATCATTAAACATATCTTCTAATTCGTGATTATACGATATATGATTATATGCAAAACTTATTTAAGCTGAAAAATTTTCTATAAAAAATTTTAAATAATATGTAATTAATTCAGCTTTTGTATGCATTTCACAATTAAAATGATATCTTCTAAAACAATCTTCTGACAATTTACATTTGTTAACAATCAAAGCAAAAACGTTTAAGTATGATTCTATTTCTTCTAGTGTTTTATTTTGAATAGTATCTATAAATAAACATTTCATATTATTAAAATCACCAAGTATATTATCTAATGAAAGAAGTGTTTCAGCAAAACCATATATTCTCTTTAATCTTTGATACTGAGCGCGGTCCATGTTTGAAATAGTACCCCATGATTCTATTTTTTTAATTAGTTATCTTAAAAATTTTACAAAATTAATTTATTCAAAAAATTGCTTAGTTTTACATTTAATATACAAGTTATTTTCCAAAATATATTTATCAACGTCTGATTTTTTCATAAAGTTACAAAAACCATAACCGCCATTTACATCATTTTTAGGAGGACGTTGAAAACAATCGTTATCCTGAGGAAGAAAACTTTTTTTAATTTGAACACCTTTAGCACCACATATCGTAACTGTTATCATTCTATTTAAAAAAGGCCATTTTAAAATAGCATCATAAGCTGCAGAACGCATTACACTATACAGACCAAATTCATTTTTATGCTGACATTCGTGCTCCTCTATTTGACATTTCATGTTTGCAGTTAATTTCATTACAAATTGATATATTTTAAAATAAAATGGTGCATTATAGTAAGATCCGCTCATATTGTATGCAAATTTATTATGGAAATCTTTTATAATCCACAATTTACAATCGTCTGCCCCGTTATCAAACAAGTCTTCTAAAATTGAAATTCGTAAATCCAATTGTTTCATTTTTCCAATACCTAACATATCACTCAATACAGCTACAGCATTATTGCTTTGAAAAAAACTTGTCGATTTTTCAGCATTATTGGTTTGAATAATAATATCAGCTCTCGAATTTTCTTTTTTCTTTTCTTTTTGATTATTATCAGATTTTACTTGTGAGCCATCAGTTTGAATTTCACTAGTTCCACCTTGATAATAGTTTTTAGCTGAACCATTATCATATTCAATATCACATTCAATAGCCTCGTCATCTGTCATATTTTTACTAATCTAAAAAAAATTACAAAAAAAATTATAAAAAAAATTATTTTCCTGTAGAACCAAAACCGCCTTTTCTTTCAACATCTTTAATCATCGTTATAGTAACATCACGACTAGAACAACCATCAATTTCTGTAACTATTTTTAATGATTTTAATGTTTTCATAAAACCCATTTGAGCAATAGCATCTCCTCGTTTAATAATATAATCTTCTTCTGAAATACTATAAAGCAACACTTTAATTTCATCTTTATAATCTGCATCTATTATTGCTGGTGCATTGAATACGGCAACACCATATTTATAAGCAATACCTGATTCGGAATATATTTGTCCATGTAAATCTGTATCCATTTTATCGATATACCAGTATTTACTAAAATACGTTCTTTCGGTTGAAGACATAATGTTTTCTACTTCTCAAGTCGAAACAAGTAATATCTTTTGTTTCATAAAAAGACCATTCTTCTGTTTCTCTTATTTTAATCATCTAAAAATAGTTTACTAATTTTTTATATACATTTAAAAAAATACATAAAAAACGTTATAAACATATATATTGTTTAAATTCTAAACTATAAACAACTTTTTCTCTTATGCACATATATACAATCTTTACAATAACTCTCTTTACAATAATAGCAATTAAAAGAAAATAAAAACTTTTTTTTCACACAGATTACAATAACCAAACCATTTATAATAAAATTCACATTGTTTTAAATTGTTAGAATTTAATGGTCTAGTAAAAAGTTCATCAATATAAGGTAAAAGAGGTATCATAGTTTGGTATTCCGTATCTATATACAATTGCTCACATAACTCCTCAACTTCTTTAACCAGTTTTTTATCGTAGTTTTCTTGACATTAACAATCGGCTAAAGGTACAGCTATGTTGTAATGTTTGTATTTTTTTTAACAATTTCCAAACGAGTGTTTTCGTAAAATCGTTTCTCTTTATCTGCCATTTTTTTTATAAACTAAAGTAATGAGTCTTTTAGCTAAGAATCAGATGTTACATAAGTAACATTTGTTTTTTTGCTAAAAGATTTGTTTTATTTTTCTTTTAACAAGAGTACTACTTGATTTCCTTGCTAAAAGAAAATGTTTTTTGTTGTTTGAACAAGACATTTTTTCCTCTTTTTATATGCTAAGGTTTACTAAAGTAGTCAAAACAACTTATCCTACCTCATTAAAATAGAATTAAAGTATCAAAGTACAGAGTTTAAAGTTCAATGGTGATATCATGTCACAGTTTGAACTTTGAACTTTTATTACATCATAATTCACATGTAATTACAATTCTTTAAAAACTTGTTTTGTTATAAAAGGAACACATTTTTATTTTGAAGTTTATTCAAACCAAACTAAAGAAATTGAAACAACTGACTTTGAAGTTGTTTATTGAAATGAAAGCAACTATGTAAAATTTGCAGATTTAGCAGCAGCGACTTTGTGGCTTAGAGATTTTAAAGAAGAAAAAAATATTAAAGATAAACAATGTTCTACTGTAACACTCAAACCTCTTGCTCAATTTAATTATATCAAAAAAGATCTCATCTACGAACCTAATAAAAAAAGGATGTGAAATCCTAATGCCATGGAAATATAGAGACATGTGTGATCTCAATAAAACAAATTATATGTTCAGAAGTGAAATTAAATTAAAAAAAGATGACTCCAAATTCAAAATTTCTAAAGGAAAAATAATAAATAATTTTATTTTTAAATTTAATCATTATAAATTAACAAAAAAAGTGTTGGAAACTTTGATGGTAGATTTGCAAACTGCTCAAAACAGAGCTTATCAAACAGTAGCTTATCCTAAAACTGGAATATTAAAAAAATGCTGATTTTAATAATTATACTATTCGATTGGCAAAAGAAGACGACAGCATTCATTTAACAGATTACGAGAGATTATTATCCATAAAACCTTCTTTTGTCAATACCATAAATAAAAACGGTCATTATAGAAATTTAAACATGAACTTGAGACGAGCCGCTGAATCACTTGCTGAGAAAGAATCGAGCGAAATGAAAAAAGTAAAGGCTAAAGTAGAGGAAGATGAAGAATAATTATTTTATTTTGTAAAATTTTTTTGATTAAAAAAACCTGTTTTATTAATAAAAAACTTGTTTTTTACATAAATTATTCCTTTATAAAGAGTTCTAAAAAAAAATTCTTGACCATTTTGAAAGAGAGAATGACGAGCAAACAACTCGATGAAAGTCTGCTCAAAGCAATTCAACTTTTTTATCCTGATAATGAATTACATGAAATGTTGTATGAATTTCATCATTTAAATAATACGTATAAAGAGTGGCAAGATATTTTATTTTCTTATTTAAAAAAATGGGATTTGAATATAAATTTATCTGAAGAAAAACTTGTTGATTTGTATTATATTTTTATAGCTAAAGACTATGAAAATAATCTTGGTTTATTTGAAAAATCTACTCGTGAATATGTGAGTTTTGCAGAACAGTTGCCCTCATGGATAAACAGTATGTTTGAAGCGTCATATGATCAATGATGATTTTTTAAATATGACAAAAACAACGGTGGAAAAACAACATGAAGAAAAAAGAAAAAATATGGATGACTTTATTAAAATCTATAAACTTTATTACAAAACAACAAAAAGGAATTAAAATAAATTTGCTCATGGAAAAACAAACTTTAAGTGTCTTTAAAATATTATTTTTTGTTTTCTTATTTCAGCGACAAATGGGAATGTGACGAGTTAAAGAAAAATTGTAAAATATTAGAAAATATTTATCCTTCTTGTGTACAAAGACCCTATTTTTCATATCACGACAAGGTTTTTCATAATGGATATTACCCCATTTATACATCTACGCCTAGTTATAAATATTTTCTCAATGGAAAAGTCAAAACAGAAGGAGATAGAGTCTACATTTATAAAGCTTTTGAACGCTGTGATTTCGATAAAACTTTAATAGAAATGTTTCCTACATCACAATGGATTTTTTTCTTTAAAAGAAACTTTAGCATATTAATGATTTTATACAGAAATAAAGACGAATTTTATAATTACGAAAATAATAAAGTGTTACCGAGTCAACCTCTACACAACAAAAATCATTCTGCAAAATATTATTTACCAGAACTATTACAAAGAAGACATTTTTTTTTGTTTTTATTTTTTTTTTTACCTTTCAAAAAGTAGATACACTAAATTATTTATTTTAAATATATTGTCAAAACAACCACAATCGTCTTTTTTCAAAAGTCTCATACTATCAGAGATATTAAACCTACTTTCGATCAAACAGATGGCGATCATACAGATGGTTTCGTAGATACTTTACAACAAAAATAATACCTATCGTCTCATCTTTAAAAGAAAAACTAGATGGAGCTTTAAAAAGAAAAAATTATAAAGGAAGGAACCAGCGATAAAAACACTTTTTTTGTTAATATATTACACGCTATTGTAACACTATTTATGACGAGTTTTTTATAGTTTAGAAAAAGAAGAACAAAAAAATGGCTACTAATGAATCTTTTTCTCGTTATTTTAAAAACTCTGAATTTAAAAATTATTTTATACGAGCTTAAGCTTTTGATGAACTAAGTCAAACCCACACACTTATTCATATTATTAATAATATGAAAAAAAATGGTTCTTTTATTATTTACAACAATGATACTACAAAAGAAGCAGGCCAGCATTTGAGAGCCTTGATCAAAATAGACAATGGTCATTTTTTTTTGTTTTGATAGTTTAGGAGAAGAAAGTGTATTGCAACAAATTCCAAACTATTTAAGATATAATACGCATTTGTTTGAAGCAGTAGAAGAAGTGAAAACCAATGTACAAATCAACACTATTATTATCAACTATAATGAAATTGAAATTAGTTCTTATATACGACAAACAAAGCATTTCCCATCAGAATGGACAGCAGACAACCATGAATTTTATTGGTTTACTAAATTTAATTTAAAATATAGCACCATGACTGGCAATCAAAATGTGTTTTTTTCATATAACAAATTTCCTTTTCAATGGAATGACAGCAGTTTATGTGGAGACAAAATGAATAAAATTTACTTGAACAATTATTCTCAATTAAAGACTGCCAATTTATTTTTAGATAATCTTATCGATGATATCATGACTAAAAAAGAAATAAAAAGACAGGTAGCGCTGCATTTAATATAATCAAACATGAAGAGATCATCATACACGCTTTAAGAAGAAATTGTAGAAGAAAAATGCACAACCTGTAAAGGTTATGGAGAAATATTTTTTATCATTTTCAGAGAAAAAAAAAAATACGGAGCTGTTAAAAGATTGCACTATCCATGTGATCAATAAAGAAGTGTGGGTTTTTAACAGCGCTACAAAAAGAAGCACGAAAATATATCTTTATAAAACCACTTGTTTAACTTGTAATGGAAGAAAAACAATAACGATAAAACGTAATAAAAATAAAAAAATAAAAGAAAAGCAAGATAATAATTTATTTGTATATATTTATTCTTTAGATGGATTTATATAATATTTTTACAAAATGTCTTTTTAATACACTTCAAATACTTTATCGGGCGGCATATAAGGGTTGCCGGGTTTTGTAACAACAGGTTTTGAAGCTGCGTTTGTTTTTTTAGCCTTTCCACGCTTTTTTTAAACCGTACAACAGCGAACCCGCTTGCAATGCGTTTGTTACATTTTTAGGAGTAATGTAATCAGCTATTCCTCTTCCACGTCGTATTTTTCGAGTCTTTTTTTCTATAAACTCTCTGATTGTTTTTTTTATTTCGTCTCAGATTTTTTCTTCTATAAGCCTTGTTTCAAAGATTTTTTAACAAAACGTGCAAACTTTTCAAATGATATTTCAAAATTTTTTTCTTGTTTATTTTCATATATAAAAACAATATTTATTTTTTCATATAAACAAGTAGCTTTAATATATTCGTTAGGATTGAAAATCCGAAAATTACTATCTTTATCACAACTAGCTAGTACTTCACTATAAAACTTTGCTAAACGTGGATACGGATAAAACTCTTTTACATAGGTTTCAAAATCCATTTTTTATATAAGGCTTTCTTCTTCGAGTAACCAAATATCAAATGACTCTTTGATTACGTTGACAAAATCTTCATATATCATTTCAAATTCGTGTTTATTTTTATCAAAAATAAAATCAATATGTGCTTTATCATTAAAACGAGTTACTTTAGTTTGTTTACTAGCGTCCAATCGAAAAATTAGTTTAAAATTGCTCTGAACTTGTTTTAAACTATCATTGCCTCAAAAGGTGGAAGCTTCTACATTAATAACCGAATTATAAAATTCTTGTAAACAAGTTTTAAAATTGATTTTTTTTTTTTAAATGAATTTTTTATATATAAAAAAACTAAATTTATGGTTTTTTTAAAAAAACATAAAAAACACCAGTAAAATTTATTTTTAAATACATATTTTTGGTATTTCTTTACCAACATAAAATACTCCATTTTTTACATGTGAAATCGTATACAACTTATTAATAATATCAAAATCTAAAACCAGTCCACCTAAAAAAGTAGATATTTTTGTGTGTCCGTTGTCTTTATTTCCACTTATAATTTCCGCTGCACCATCTTTGTATTTATATGTTAAAATATATTCGCCACGATTGCTCGTATCAGTTCGTAAATTTTTAAGAGTAATTCTTTTTGTCTTTTTTATATCTCCTAACAAGAGAATGTAATCATTCAAGTTGTCTTATACATGCTGATAAAAAGTTTTTGTAAAACATTTTTTACAATAGTTTTTAGCATGCGTTCTTCTGTGACTTTGTTTGCATGCTCGCAGTGAATTCATTTTTTTATTTAAACACTCTACTCTGTCTTTTTTTATACTCTTTTTTTATTCCGCCTAAAATATTTTATTAAATACACTACCAAGTATGGGTATATTTCCTAATAGGCTGCCAAGGAAACCTTTACCACGTTTTCTAAGTATGCATTTTTTACCTTTACCGATTAAAGCGTGATGAAATCTAGGGAGTGCTGTAGGTCTTTTATGAATAAAAGTGTATCTTTTAGTTCTCCTATATTTTCTCATTTTTTTAAAAATATTTGATTTCTTTGTTTATTACGATTAACAGTTGTTAAAACAAAACGATATATTGGTTTACCCACTCGATTTAATTTTCGATTTTGTTTATTACTTATATACTAGCTTTTTATTTTTCGGTAGCATATGAGTGCTTTTCTACAAACTTGACGCTTTATTTTTTTTTAATTCTTTTTATATCATCTGCGTCTTATACTTCGTATTTCCGTATTATTAGGATCTGTTAACTCATTTTCATCAAAAGATGATCTATCGAAAAAATCAAAATAGCATCTCTAAGAAAAGGATATTTCCCATCCACTGTATTTTTGGTAATTTAGTTGTATATTTTGACCTTAAGTTACTTTTATAAAGAGGTTTTGAAAATAAATTTTGTCTTACAATCATTTGCGAAAAATCAATATCATCTGCAGCCATTTTTTTTGACTTGTATCTTTTTTTGACTTTGTTTTTTTATATCTTTTTTACATCATAAAAACATTGTGTCGCCCTGACACTACCTTACTTATTTATTTATTCTGTCTTTATTAACTATACCTTAATTATACCTTAATTATTTACTTATTCTGTCTTCATTTTCTCTTAGCAGGCCTACTCACTTATGTTTTTTTTATACTGCTTATTTTTTTACGGCCGTTTTTTTATCTTACTTTCTTACTTAGCCTTACTTAGTCCTTACTCAACTTACTTAGTCCTGCCTGATTTTCCTTAGCCTGCTTACTCAAACACTCGTGCGCTCACATCACTAATTCTTGCGAGTTAGTGTTTTCACTCGAAACACTCACTAATTCAAAAATCTAATGGCTCGAACAAAAATCATTAGTTGGTCGATTAAAATGACAGAAAAAATTATAGATAACGAATTTGTTGGGCAAAAATTGGAGTTTAGCGAAGAGGACATTACAATCATCGATGATATTCATGAAGTCATCCTCATCGAGGATGAGGACGAAAATGCGCACAGAATTTTTAATGAAAAGCAAAAAAATCAAGAAAAACAAGACGAAGATAAAAGAATCCATTTTAATGTAAAAAAAAAATTTAGCTTTTTTACTTTCTTTTTTTAAAATTAAAAATTTTTAATTAGTCTTTTATAATGTTTTTTTTTATTTTTTAGAAAAAAAAAGCTAATCTTACAAAAAAAGAAACGCAATAAGAAAAATGGACTCTTTTATAAAAAGAAATTCTTATAATATATAAATTTTATATAAATATATTATTTATTTTTTCGACTTATGTTTGCTTCTTTTAATTGATGTTTAATATCGACATACGATTCAGCAGTATGAACCCAACGTTTTATTCTTTTACCCACTCTTCCAAGTTTACGGTTTGTTTTATTATATTTATATCTATTATTTGTTCTTCGTAAACATGTTAATATTCTTTTGCAATTACTCGGTAAATACTCGCTTGCAGTTTGTGTCGATGTTGAACTCTGGTTTTTAGAAGTTTGTGTTTAAGTTGATTTTTTTGTACTAGGAACTGTTGTTTTTGTGCGTGCCATATTTACAGTATTTAACGATCTAGGAATATACTTTATTTTAGGCATTTATTAAAAAAATGATATTTTTTATTTAAAGTTTATATATATTTTTTTATTTATTACAAAACAACATGGCATTTATATATAAAATAACCAACTTGAAAATTTTTTTTAGTTGAAAAAATGAGATATATAACAATAACCCTTTAAGACAAAACGCCGTAATAATACGGAGGACCGTTTTAGGAGTTAAGGAGCACCGCCGTAATAATACGCACTGGTATAAGGTGTTACTTATAGAGTTTGTAACACCTTAAAATTAGTCATACACCCTTCAAACCACGATTTTACTATTCTTGAATGTTCTACGGAACTAATAAACACAAATTTCGTTTAGAAATAAAAAAAAAAAAGGTAGATAAACGACGATCAATATCTGTTCAAGACGCTGTAAATTTTGTCTTGGAAGAAGACTCAGATCTTTCTTCGTTGACAGAATCTTTATCTGACAGTGAAATAGAATTTTTAATCGAATCAGAAATAGATGAAGAATTATATCTGAGTGATTACAGTGACGATAATTTTAAGAATATTCCATCAATTGAGCAAAATATCAAGAATATAAAAGTAGTTCCAGCTCTAAAGAAGAAGAAAGTTAGTTGCTATGAGAATTTAAATTGGCAAAAGGAACCTCCTAAAGAAGGAATGAGACGATTTAATTTTATTTCTGAAGAAAAAGTCAATGGAGATATAAAAAACTCTGACCCTCTTGAATTATTTGAATATATTATTACAAACGAACTTTTTGAGTACATTGCTGAACAAACTAACATATACTTTAACCAAATGACAGGAGGTAAAGTATTTCAAAGAAGCTCTCGTATATTTAAGTTTATCAATAGTGAAGCTATATTTACATCTCGTGACATACGCCTTCATTTTGCAGTGATAATCTACTGTGGTATTATTCGAAAGCCCAAATTGCGAATGTACTATACAAAAAGCAAACTGTTTGAAACAGCAGGCTTTAAAAGTATACTATCGCAAAACAAATTATTATTGCTAGAGAGATTTCTTCATTTTGTAGATATTTCTAGTTTTGTGGACAAAAGTTATACAAAGAATATAAAAATTAAATACATTCAGGAGTACATTGTTAACCGCTGGAAAATTATGTTACAACCAGGACGTGATATATCCATAGATGAATCATTACTTTTGTGGAAGGGAAGGCTGTCGTTTAAACAATCGATACGATCAAAAAGTGCACGCTTCGGTATTAAGACGTTTGCATTGGCATGTGGGAAAACAGGATATGTCTGGAATCAAATTATATACCTTGGTGCTGGCACAGAAATTTCTCAACAATACAAATATCAGGCCACCGATGTAGTAATGTCATTATCTGAAGAACTGTTAGATGTTGGACGGTGTATATACCTTGACAATTGGTATACCTCATTGGAAATTTGTGATTTTCTTGTTCAAAGAAAGACTGATGTGGTGGGAACATTACGAAGCTACAGAAAGTATCTACCAAAAGATGTTATTAATGCAAAATTGAAATCAAATGAAAGGTGTGTTGCATACGAGCAAGGATATCAATTCATGGTAATGCATTGGAAGGATAAACGTGATGTTTACATGATAACCACCTGCATACCTGATACTTTAGAAATTGTCTTACGTAAAGGTGCAAGGAAAGAAGTACCAACTGTTATCCACATTTACAACAGCAAAATGGGTGGTGTTGATCTTAGTGATCAAATGACCACCTCCTATGCTTGTGAGCGAAAAAGGGTGAAAAAGTGGTATAAGAAGTTTTATTTTCATCTGATTAATCTTTCCATATTTAATGCACAAGTCATTCACAAAATGTTAGGAGGTAAACTAAAGGCTTTAGAATTCAGAATGCAGCTTGTTAGTGCTTTAGTTTCTTTTTATGGTTATGACATAGTAACATCCGGACAGGGTGGGAGACTAAGTCTTGATGGAAATCCAATGCGATTAGTGCATCGTCATTTTCCATCATATGTTCCGGAAACAGAATGTAAAACTGCATCTCAACGGAGGTGTGTTGTATGCAGAAAAAAGGGGAAAAGAAAAGATTCTCGTTATGAGTGCACCCCTTGTAATGTAGGGTTGTGTGCTGCACCATGTTTCCAACTCTATCATTCAAAAAAATACTACTAGTGTTAAAATATATATTTTTTAGTATTAATAACATGTTTTCTCACTAATACTGTGTTTTAAATGATATTTTTATACATTATTTTCATATTAAATTTGAATTAGTAAAAAGTTGAGTTTTATTCAAAATAACCCGCGCATTTGGATGTACGGCTAAAAAAAAAAGGTGCCGCTTAAAGGGATAAATAAAATAAAATACCAAGTATTTAATGTCGTAGATGGCGATTTTTATTACATCGTGCAAAACGATACATTTAACACAAAATTATATATAAAAAATTATATATTGTAAAATATTATAAATTTTTTTAGCATTATGAATATTTCACAAATTAAATTAAAAATAACAGAACGTTTTTAAAGTCGTTGGTATACCTTGGCAAAATATCTTGATTTTTAAGAAAATCAAATTAAAACTATTAACTCGATTTCCACAACTCAAATGAAAAAATGTACAAAGTATTACCTATAATATTTCAAAAACACTATTTAGAAAACGATGCAGTAAGAGGATTATATGACGCATTTTGGTGTTGGTCATTAGACGTATTAAGAAAATAAACAAATAAAGAGCTTATAAACAATATAAAAGAAACTATGGAAATGTTAAAAAACATTATTTTAGAATAGTTTTTATATGTTTTTTTATATTTGTAAATTTTTTTTCAGCTAACAAATATATTAAATAATAAATATGAAACAATTTGTTAAAGCCTGCGGCTGGTAAGAATTTTCTTTATATTTTTTTGAGTAAACATTTTTTTAATTTTATTATTTTTTTTTATTAATTTATATAGCTATGGAGAGTTTATAAATGAATTTACAGTTGTATGAACGATTTGTTTTCGACGACAGAAAAAAAAAAAAAACAATAGAAAAAATGGAATTTGAAGAAGAAATGACTGATGAAGATTTTGAAAAATACATAGAAGAAATGTTAGAAGAAATATTAGAAGAAGAAGAAGCAAACAAAATAGATGAATACTTAGAAGAATTAAAAAAACAAATGATAGAAAAAGAAATAAACAATATAGAAGTAGATATAAATGACATTATAAACAATATAGATATAAACGAATATAAAAATAATGTTATGATTAGAATGGATGGTTTACCCGATTTATATTTGTTATAATTTTATTTTTGTAAATGTAAAATTCTTTTTTTAGGAAACTAAAATAATGGATAATAATAATGATGATTATGAAAATATGTATCCAGATTTTAGTCAATTATTAGAAGAAGATCTGACAATAGAAACGCTCTCGTTTAACAATACAAACATTAATGAGAATATTGATGATGAAAGTATTAATGAAGAGATTAACAATATTTTTTTGTTACTTTTTATGATTTTAAATATTGTAAGTTTTTTTATATGTTTAATATTAATTATATATTTTAGCTACTAATAAAAAATGTCTAAATTTTTGAAAAACCAATTATTATCTGCCACTGATACAGCCTTTCTTTTTTTTTTAATTTTTTTTTTATTTTAGGTGCCCCAAGAAGTCCTAACGGTCTTGTCACAGAGCACCGCGGAAGTGCATTTAACCAGGAAGTTCACGCCTACTTCCTTACCGTGACGCGAAAATTTGTCCAGAGCTCGTTTCGAACCTGGATCTCCTGCTTATAAAGCAAGCGCTCTTACCACTGCGCCACGGCCGCACGAAACTGCCTTTGAAACTCTCAACTCTATAAAAGATCAACAAGAAAATTTCAACACTGAAAATCAAGAAGATTATTTAAAAGCATTTGAAGAAAAGTACAAAATCATATATCAAGAAATTATAAAAAAAAAAGAACTCAGAGAATTGATTTATAAAGATGAAAAAAACGAAAAATTAGATGCAACTACAAAATTAATCAAGCTTGGTTTAGAAGAAATAAAAAAAATTTATAATTTGTAAACGATTTATTTTTTGTAAAAATAGACTTATTTTTTTTAATATCTTGTAATGTTTTTTCCTATAAATATATCTTATTTTTTTAGCAACTCATAAAAAAATGTCTGGTAACATGTATCCATGCTGTTTTTGCGAAACAGAATTTCCTATGGAAGAACTATTGGAACACCAACAAGAATGCTCTACCAACAAATTCACCTACGAATGCTTTGTGTGTAAGAAAAAAGTGAAAAATTTATTAAATCACGAATGTGATTACGAATTTCTAGAAAAAGTTCAAAAAAAATTATGGTTTTCTTGCAATACTGCTGTTGATAAGAATGACTATTATGAACACAGTGTAATATGTTCCCAATACTATAAAGATGCACAAAATAAATATTGGGAGAAACTATTGCAAAAAGAAAAGAAAAATTTAAATTATTTAAATCTTTCTATTAACAATGTCATGTTTACTTTGAAAAATTATCATGAAATTTTAGGAAAACAAATAGCTGATTACAAAGAAATTTTAGCCAAACAAATTGATGATGACAAAGAAATTAAAAAACTAAAAGAAGATAATACCAAAACACATGAAATCATCGAGGAAAACAACAAAGAAATGTTAGAATTAAAAAAACTCGTTTATGATAACATGTATGCATTAGTCAATCAAGAAGATCATAAAGAAATTAAAAAACTTAACGAAGAAATGACAAAACTTTATCAAATTATGGAAGAAAACAACACTGAATTCTTAGAATTAAAAAGATTTACTGCTCAACAGTTTAACAAAGAAAGAAAGGTAACACAATACACATTTAAAGATACGCAAATTATAAAACTAGATCAAATGGATGTAAGAATGTTTTCTGACGAACCTTATTATACGCGACCAGTTTACAGCACCAAAGGATATCTTTACGGTACAAAAACTTATTCCCGTAGTGAGAATGTAAACAATATGGCAATCTATTTCCAATGAAACCAAGGTGAAATTGATAATGCTTTAAAATGGCCATTTACTAAAAAAGTGGTTTGCAGTATTGGAAACGACGATAAATATTATGCTCATACCATTTCAGTAGAAAGTCATATTCAATTTTTTACATATAGAAGTTTTGATAAACCTTAAGAAGAGTTGGTTTTCCAAATTTTATTTCCCATGAAGAACTGAAAAGCTTTATAATAAACAATACTTTATTTATTATGATTTCTATTCAATAAAATATTTTTGTTCTAAAAAAAACTTGTATTTTTTTTGTATACTTTTTATATACTTTTTATATAAACATTTTTTATATTATTTTTATACAATAAAAAAATTATTTTTTAGATTAACTAAAAAAATCGAATCCATCTGATGTTTTGAGACAAATGGCAGACGAATTTACTGCAGACAATGTTAGAAGTATCAGATATATATTAAAAGTTCCATTTGGAATAAAAGAAAAATTAAAGAAAGCTATTGACATTATAAAATATATCAAAGAAAACACTTTTGAAGATAATAATGGAAAAATATATGAAAGTATGGAGAGTAAATTGTACTACTTACTTCAAATTTGTGATGTTATTGGTCGGAAAAATGTTTATAAAAATTTTTATAATAAGATACCTCGTTTACCTACCTACGAAGAAACGATGAATTTAGCTGTTAGCTGTGAAGAAACTAAAAATTTACCACCTGTATACTCGCCAGAAGGCGAATATTATCCAGCGCAAGTCATAAATACAAAACAAGAAGAACTTTTTAATTTTTATAATCATTAATATTTTATATGTTATTTTTTATTTGTAATATTTTTTTTAGATTACTAATTAAAAAATGGGTTCTAATTACAATATCATTGATAAAATAAACAATTTAGAATTGCAAACGTTTCACAAACTCACGATTCTACCTTCAAAAAGAAAACGCAAAGAGATAAGTGAAGAAAGTAAACGAATATCCGAATAACTTTTGAATATTGATCATTGTATTCGAAACTTTAAAAATGAAACACTAATTTGGTTTAAAAAAAGAGAAAAAGAATATTAATATCTTTATCATTACGATGCTCTTCATTTGGATTATATACATTTAAAGAAATACAATCAAAATTGGCCTTAAAAGATCTATGCAAAAGAACATTAGCTCACAAAAGGTTAATATACGATTTTACCCAGTGAAAAATAAAACCGCGTCCCACATGGGTTCCGCGTGGGTTCCGTGTGGGATTGATGGGATTTACGTGGGACGGATTTTCCCATGTGGTATCCGTATGGAAATTTGTCACCTTAAACCCATGTGGGTAATCCCACATGGGTTACATGTGGGAACGATATGGTATTTACACACATGGGAAATCCCACGTGGGTTTCCTGTGGGATTTGCATGGAAATTAATTTGAAAGCTGGAAACTAAAAAAAAATTTAAAAAAAAAAACAAAAAAAAATTTTTTTAAATCGACATTGCATTGCGTTACATTTATATTGTGTGAAAATATTTTATATTAATATAGAGAATGGCAAGCAAGTATGTAAGTACCACGAATAATGTTTATCTTTCTTTATAGAAATAAGATTAGGATTTGTGCAAATAGACGTATTATTAGGATAATATAATAGTTATTTGAATATAGATCTTGAGTAAATTATTTACAAACAATTAACTGATGCAAGTTGAAATGTTGTCAAAAACCAATCTCGCATGCATGGGACACTGCAGTGTCCCACAAAGAAATGCAGGTTTGGAAGTCAAAGAATTCCCAATTTTCTTTATTAAAAAAAGAAAAAAATAGAATGGAGATGGGTTTCTGTAACTTTTTTTATGCTCCAAAACTTTTAACTTTAGATATAATAAGGTCCTTAAGATTTAAGGGACTTACGAACTACATTGAGGAACAAAAACAGGATATTTACAGAAACTTTTTGATTTTTAATCTGGAGTACCACAGTGTTATTGAGAATAAAGCCTCTGGGTCCAGTTTTCAAAGTTATATGATCTAAAGTAATGTTTAAATAAAATGATATGCTTTAAAATGCATATAGTTATACATATAACTTCTGATAGTTAACTATATGTAACAAATTATGTGTATATACATATAATTTGTTATAAAAACTTATTTTTTAAGGTTATGCTTGAACAAATTAGTACCAATTAATTCAAATTCAAGATTTAGTTCAAGTTCAAGTTCTTATTTATTCATTGTTTTTGTTAATTTTATATTTATTTGTTCAAATTTATCAGTTAGTACTATTTTTTACTACAGTAAGAATGTTTATCATTGTTGAACCGTGATTTTATTAGTAACTTAATTTTATTTTCAACATATTTTGACAACACCCTTTATATTTTAAATGACGACAGCTTTACTTTTCTATTGATGTTAAATTTATTACGTTTCAATAACTCAGATTGAATCTTAACTGAATTATTGTAAGCTTTGTAGGGGTTTGTTGTATATCAAATGGTGTTGTAAATAAAGTAAAAATAATATATATATATATATATATATATATATATATATATATATATATATATATATATATATATATATATATATATATATATATATATATATATATATATAGTATTTAGGCTATGGGATCATCCATTTAGGCTATGGGATCATCCAACAATAATTGACAATGGGGAGGGGATGTTGAGACCAAAATAATGTCAATTAAAAAATTGAATTAAAAAAAAAAGTAAAACATTTTATTTAAAAAAAAGTAAAACAATTTATGCTAGCTATGAGCAGGTTTTAGAGGTATTTACACCAACAATGTGGTGTAAAAACTTCTTGCTTTTGTTGCTTAAAACTGTAGAGGATCATAGGAAAAACAATTTAAATTCAGAAATTAGCTTGCTTATCTGAAAAAACAATTTATGTTTATTTTTTTTACTTTTAGTACAGTTGAGAATAAATGTATAATTTAACCAGAAAAAAAAAATGGTTAATATTATTTTTACTTTATTTACAACACCATTTGATATACAACAAACCCCTACAAAGCTTACAATAATTCAGTTAAGATTCAATCTGAGTTATTGAAACGTAATAAATTTAACATCAATAGAAAAGTAAAGCTGTCGTCATTTAAAATATAAAGGGTGTTGTCAAAATATGTTGAAAATAAAATTAAGTTACTAATAAAATCACGGTTCAACAATGATAAACATTCTTACTGTAGTAAAAAATAGTACTAACTGATAAATTTGAACAAATAAATATAAAATTAACAAAAACAATGAATAAATAAGAACTTGAACTTGAACTAAATCTTGAATTTGAATTAATTGGTACTAATTTGTTCAAGCATAACCTTAAAAAAAAAGTTTATATAATAAATTTTATGTATAACTAGTTATACATATAGTTAACTATCAGGAGTTATATGTATAACTGCATGCATTTTAAAGCGTTTTATTTAATTTATATATTACTTTAGATCATATTACTTTGAATACTGGACCCAGAGACTTTATTCCCAATTACACTGTGGTACTCCAGATTAAAAATTGAAAAGTTTCTGTAAATATCCTGTTTTTGTTCCTCAATGTACTTCGTAAGTACCTAAAGTTTTATGAACCTCATTATATTTAAAGTTAAAAGTTTTGGAGCCTAAAAAAAGTTACAGAAACCTCCCTATCTCCCCCCTATTTTAATATTTTTTTTTAATAAAGAAAATTTGACTTTCAAACCTGCATTTCTTTGTGGGACACTGCAGTGTCCCATGCATGCATGCTTGGTTTTTGACAACATTTGAACTTCATCAGTCAATTGTTTGCAGATAATATACTCAAGAACTGTATTCAAATATCATATGAACATGTTAGAGAATGTTCATATGATATTTGAACATCACAAATTTAATAATATTGTTGTGACATGTTATATAAATAATACCATAATAGATTATGATATGAAAATGAGATAGGATATAAAGGCAATGATCAAAGAATAAATTTACTTATAGAAATATAGATGTTTGTTTATTAGTTTAATAATATTATATTATGTGTGACCGCGGCCTTCTATAATAACAGGCCTTGACATCGCGCAACAAATTTGTTAAACTGAAGGCCAATTCCTAATACTGTGTTTACATTTTCAATTTTTAACATTAGACGAAAGTTTGTGTTTGCGCTTTTTTAATAAATCTTTAAAATTTGATTGGTTTATATATTAGATTGCGCAACTTCAAGACGATAACGTTGTAAGGTTTAAGGCGTTAACATTGTAAGGTAATAATATTGTCAAACTAACAATAAGTTTTTTTAATAATTAAAATGCCTTAAAAATGCATTTAAAATGCAGTGTATCTCTTTGCAAGTCGAACTATCTCAACTACAACAAAAATATCAATTTATACAACTACAACTACAATATCAATTACAACTACAACAAAAATATCAATACTCAACTATAACAAAAATATCAATTTATAAATTCCCGAAGAACCTAGAGGAGAGAAAAAGATGTAGTGAAACTATCCCAAGAACTGGTTTTATTGTTACAGACTATACAGCAGTATGTCAACTGCATTGGCCAAATGAAGCACCTTTTGAAAGCAAATATGGCAAGCAATGACCTTTAAACCCACCATCTGTTTTTAAAAATATTCCGCCTAGTTGTTTAGCCACACCAGCAAGTAAAGTTAGAAAAACTGTAACTTCAAGCGGTTTTCGAAGCATTTTACCAGATGAGTTAAATGATTTTCTAAAAGAGGATGAACTTATATTTGACGATATTCAATCTTTGTTAAGTGATAATAACGATGTTATTGTTTTCCAGCTTAATAAAAAAAGTTTACACATACAATCAAAAATGTACAAACTTGGTGTTCCATTATTTATTTTAGTAATTTTCAATGATTATTCATTTGTAGCTAACCATAATAGCACAACTTGTAGTATTTCATCTTTAGCTGTAAACAAATAAAAGTTAATAAAAACAAAATCAGCTTTATTTGAAACAGTTAGATTTTTAAAAAATAAAGAAAGTTCGCTTCAGTCAAATATTCTATTCGAACACCTTAATGCTATGAGAAAAGTTAATGTTGGTGGAGTTTTATATACTTCAAATATTATATGTAGAGCATATGAGTATTTTGCTATGCGACGAAGTTTATATGATTGTTTGTGTATTGACTACAAGTTGCCAAGTATAAGGACTTTAACACGATTGACTTCAAAAATAAGCTCAATGGAGGACCTAAGTTTCATAAATAGTATTTTTATGAATTTAAATCCATTGAAAAGAACTTCCATACTACTAATTGATGAGGTCTATGTCAAAGCTTCATTACTTTACCAAAGAGGTGCTTTGTTTGGTCAAGCAGTAAACTACCCTGAAAAGTTAGCTAAAACAATTTTATCATTTATGATTAAATGTCTTTTTGGAGGTCCAGAGTTTATATGTAGAGCTCAACCTGTTGCAAATCTTTCCTCTGAATTTCAGTTTGCTCAATGTCAACAAATTGTTGGTACGATAAATAATATTGAAAATAGTAAGACACTGGTAATAATTACTGATGGTAACCCTGTAAATCAAAGATTTTTTGGAATGTTTAAAACAGTTGATAGTAAACCATGGTTAACAACATCAGGTATATATTTATTGTATGATTATGTGCATCTCTTAAAATCTATACGAAACAATTGGTTGACAAAAGAGACTGACGAACTTCAATTTTTGAACAATAAAGAACTGGCTTTGGCTAAGTGGAGTGATTTAGAAACTATATATAAAACTGAGTGCAATAGTCTTTTTAAACTCTCTAAACTTACGGCTAAATCAGTTTATCCAAAACCAATAAAGAGACAATCTGTAAAGTTTTGTTTAACTGTTTTTTGCGAAGAAACAGTAGCTGCATTAAGAACGCATCCAGAGATTAAAATAAAGCATTTGATGGTACTGCTGTATTTATTGAAAAAAAAAAATTTTTTCGAATGTTGTTAATGTTAAAGCACCTGGTGCTGGCATTCGGTTTAGAAATGAATTATGCGGAGAAATCCACTCAGTTGGTGATCAACAGTTACAACTGCTACGAGATATTGCTGAACTGTCAAATTTTATGAAACCTACAGGTAAGCGTGTAAAACAGCTTACGCTAGATACTAGCAATGCAATAGTGCATTCATGTTATGGCTTTATTGATCTCGTAGAAACTTTGTTGAGTAATGGAGCAAAGTATGTCTTATTAGGTTGGTTTTCAACAGATCCACTTGAAAAAGCTTTTTCTAAGCTTCGACAGGGATCTGGAGGTACTTACTTTATAAACGCTAAATCTGTAATTGAAAAAAATAATATTCAACATACTAAATTGATATTACAACTTGACATTCCTGTTGATGGTATCGATGGTCATACTTGTGACATATGTTTTAGAGATATTTCTACTGATAAAAAGAACTTCTGGATAATATACATGATCTTGAAAGCTCAGTTAATAAATCTACATTAGTGGCTGTAGTTTACATAGCTGGCTATGTGCAAAAAAGCAAAATAAAAATTTATGATGATTCTACCAATTATTATTATAAATATGGAAGTTATCTGTATAGCCTAAACAGAGGCGGACTTGAAATTCCTTCTGATGCTCTTTTCTAATGGTCAATGTTTTGCTTTTTTTTTTCAAGGTGCTACTGACCCTTCATGCAGAACATTTTGTGTTACTCAGTTTCAGTTCATTGCTGCTAAATATAAATTTAAAATCACAAAAAAACAACGCAGAGTATATTCTAATATTCTGCTAAAGAATTACTCACTAATTACCACTCCCAAAATACTAAAACTATCATAATTTACGTGAAAATTAGTTTTGTAATTTATTATGCTATTTACTTGTTATGTTTTTTATTTTCTCATTAGCCTATATGTCTCTCAATATGTTTGGATTTGTAAATATTTACCCTGTTGAGATATATTGATAAAACTTTTTTTTTGCTTGAATCAACTTTTGTTGGTGTTTTATATTGTTGGTGGTTTTTATTGTTACCATTTTTAGCAAAAAAAATTGAAAATACAGTTATCTTTCTAATATATAGATATATACTTTTTTATGGTTCTAAAGTAGGTTTTTACATTTTTGTTTTTGTTTTTTTGTTTAACTACTTATCCTATTTGATCACTTTTTTTCAGGATTCTCCTCATGGGTTTAAGCTCATTACACATAATATGTGTTCAATTACCCATAATACGTTAGTCATTGTAAGTAATAAATTAGGAAATAATTATTTGTGAAATATTGTAGTCATTAATGACTTCAACCTGGCTAATAATTAAAATTGCTCGACTAGTAAGGTTCCTTATTAAAATTTCTCTCACTCTCTCTCTCTCTCTCTCTCTCTCTCTCTCTCTCTCTCTCTCTCTCTCTCTCTTTATATATATATATATATATATATATATATATATATATATATATATATATATATATATATATATATATATATAGATATATATATATATATATATATAGATATATATATATATATATATATATATTTATATATATATATATATATATATTTATATATATATATATATATATATTTATATATATATATATATTTATATATATATATATATTTATATTTATATATAGTTGTATTTATTTATTTTTTTTAGAAAATGTTTGAAGAAAGTTAGAAGATACTAAAAACCTTGGTATTATGCAAGCCGAAGCGATTTAATTAATTCAATCGACAAAAAACGGCGTGTAAATCGCAAAAGAAAAAATAATATTTTTAATATTCATTTTGGATGTATTGATTAATAGCATTTATTTTCAAATAAATTCATTTTGCAACACGTTTTTTAATTTTATAAAATTTCGTCATAATAGTTTAAGGTAAATCCCACATAGGTTATAGGTGGAAAACATCACATGTAAAAGATCAAAAATGTTACATATTTTGAATACCAAATGGGATAAATTAGTAAATACCAGATTAAGTTAAGCCTCTCTGAAAGCTTCGATGATTAATTTTAAATAATTATTTAAGTAATTTTTAAATTAAAAGAATTTTAAAAATTATCATAGAAGCATTCGGACTTTCATTTGTCTAGTATTGATTACTTTTATACCATTTGGATTAAAATATGTGGCATTTAAGATCTATAACATGTAGTATTTTCCACCTATATTCCATGTAGGATTTACCACATAAAACCCATGTGGGATTTACCATATGAAACCCACATGGGACAAAATAATAATCCCCATATGGGTTACATATGGTAAAAACCCACGCGTATCCCATATGGGAATTACCATATGGAATCCATGTGGGATTTACCATATGAAACCCACATGGGACAAAATAATAATCCCCACATGGGTTACATATGGAAAAAATCCACGCGTATCCCATGTGCGGTTTTTCACTGGGTAATCATTTACTAGAAAATATTATTGCCGTATGTGACAAAACCAAAACTGTTGACACTAAATGGAAAGATGGAGATTATATTAGGCTGCATTTTTCTACATGTAATAAAAATCAGTTTTTTGAAGACATATTGAAAGAAAAAATATATTTATTATTTTTTCATCTTCAAAGACGTTATCTATACAATTTATTTCATTTACTTTTTACAGAAATTTCTTGTGTTGCTAATCCAAAGAAACGGCTAGAAGTGAATTTAATTGAAGAATTACATTTATTAATATTACAATATACCCAGTGAAAAAGCGCACATGGGATACGCGTGGATTTTTTCCATATGTAACCCATGTGGGGATTATTATTTTGTCCCATGTGGGTATCATATGGTAAATCCCACATGGATTCCATATGGTAAATCCCATATGGGATACGCGTGGGTTTTTACCATATGTAACCCATATGGGGATTATTATTTTGTCCCATATGGGTTTCATATGGTAAATCCCACATGAGTTTTATGTGGTAAATCCTACATGGGATATAGGTGGAAAATACTACATGTTATAGACCTTAAATGCCACATACTTTAATCCAAATTGTATAAAAGAAGTCAATTCTAGACAAATGAAAGTCCGAATGCTTCTATGATAATTTTTAAAATTCCTTTAATTTAAAAATTACTTAAGTAGTAATTTAAAATTAATCATCGATGTTTTCAGAGAGGCTTAACTTAATCTGGTATTTGCTACTTTATCCCATTTGGTATTCAAAATGTGTTGCATTTTTGATCATTTACATGTGATGTTTTCCACCTATAACCTGTGGGATTTACCTTAAACTATTATGACGAAGTTTTATAAAATTCAAAAACGTGTTGCAAAATGAATTTTTTTAAAAATAAATGCTATTAATCAATACATCCAAAATGAATATTAAAAATATTATTTTTTCTTTTGCGATTTACACGCCGTTTTTTGTCGATTGAATTAATTAAATCGCTTTAGCTTGCATAATACCAAGGTTTTTAGTATCTTCTAACTTTCTTCAAACATTTTCTAAAAAAAAAATATAAATACAAATGTATATAAATATATATATATATATATATATATATATATATATATAAATATATATAAATATATATATATATATATATATATATATATATATATAGATAGAGAGAGAGAGAGAGAGAGAGAGAGAGAGAGAGAGAGAGAGAGAGAGAGAGAGAGAGAGAGAGAGAGAGAGAGAGAGACAGAGACAGAGACAGAGACAGAGACAGAGAGAGAGAGAGAGAGAGAGAGAGAAAAAGAGCAATTTTAATAAGGAACCTTATTAGTCGAGCAATTTTAATTATTAGCTACGTTGAAGTCATTAATGACTACAATATTTAACAAATAATTATTTCCTAATTTATTACTTTCAATGGCTAACGTATTATGGGTAATTGAACACATATTATGCGTAATGAGCTTGAACCCATGAGGAGAATCCTGAAAAAAAGTGATCAATTAGGAAAAGTAGTTAAACAAAAAAACAAAAATAAAAATGTAAAAACCAAACTTTTTCAATGATGTAGACGTAAGTGCAATAGCCACTGGATGCAAAAGTATTTTTACTTTTTCGTCACACACACGGCCTTCTAGAATAACAGGCCTTGACATCGCGCAAAATGCCGTAAAAACTGAAGGCCGAATAAACTTTTACTTTTACTTATATTGATATATTTTTATATTAGGTAGGGTGTAATGGTAGTCTATGTTTTCTAATAATAATCTCTAGTAAAGACGGAAATAAAAAAAGAAAACCAAAAAATTGTTAAAAGATAATCATATTTTTCGTATTTCAAAATTCATTAGAATATTTATGTAATATTAAATAGTATTAATAACAAGCAGAACTACAACAAAGTATATATCTATATATTAAAAAGATAACTGTATTTTTAATTTTTTTTGCTAAAAATGGTAACAATAAAAATCACCAACAATAAAAAACACCATTAAAAGTTGATTCAAGCAAAAAAAAAGTTTTATCAATATATCTCAATAGGGTAAATATTTACAAATCCAAACATATTGAGAGACATATAGGCTAATGAGAAAATAAAAAACATAACAAGTAAATAGCATAATAAATTACAAAACTAATTTTCACTTAAATTATGATAGCTTTAGTATTTTGGGAGTGGTAATTAGTAAGTTATTTTTACCAGAATATTAGAATATACTTCCATATTTATAATAATAATTGGTAGTGTCATCATAAATTTTTATTTCGCTTTTTTGAACATAGCCAGCTATGTAAACTATAGCCACTAATGTAGATTTATTAACTGAGCTTTAAAGATCATGTATATTATCCAGAAGTTCTTTTTCATCAGTAGAAATATCTCTAAAACATGTGTCACAAGTATGACCATCGATACCATCAACAGGAATGTCAAGTTATAATATCAATTTAGTGTGTTGAATATTAATTTTTTCAATTACAGATTTAGCGTTTATAAAGTAAGTAACTCCAGATCCCTGTCGAAGCTTAGAAAAAGCTTTTTCAAGTGGATCTGTTGAAAACCAACCTAATAAGACATACTTTGCTCCATTACTCAACAAAGTTTCTACTAGACCAATTAAGCCATAACATGAATGCGCTATTGCATTGCTAGTATCTAGCGTAAGCTGTTTTACACGCTTCCCTGTAGGTTTCATAAAATTTGATAGTTCAGCAATATCTTGTAGCAGTTGTAACTGTTGATCACCAACTGAGTGGATTTCTCCGCATAATTCATTTCTAAACCGAATGCCAGCACCAGGTGCTTTGACATTAACAACATTCCAAAAAAAATTATTTTTTCAATAAATAAAGCAGTACCATTCAAATGTTTTATTTTCAAGCTCTGAATGCGTTCTTAATGCAGCTACTGTTTCTCCGCAAAAAACAGACAAACAAAACTTTACAGATTGTCTCTATTGGTTTTGGATAAACTGATTTAGCTGTAAGTTTAGAGAGTTTAAAAAGACTATTGCACTCAATTTTATATAAAGTTTCTAAATCACTCCACTTAGCCAAAGCCAGCTCTTTATAGTTCAAAAATTGAAGTTCGCTAGTCTTTTTTGTCAACCAATTGTTTCGTATAGATTTTAAGACATGCACATAATCATACAATTAATATATACCTGATGTTGTTAACCATGATTTACTATCAACTGTTTTAAACATTCCAAAAAATCTTTGATTTACACGGTTACCATCAGTAATTATTACTAGTGTCTTACTATTTTCAATATTTTTCATTGTATCAACAATTTGTTGACATTGAGCAAACTGAAAATTAGAGGAACAATTTGCAACAGGTTGAGCTCTACATATAAACTCTGGACCTCCAAAAAGATATTTAATCATAAATGATAAATTTGTTTTAGCTAACTTTTCAGGATAGTTTACTGCTTGACCAAACAAAGCACCTCTTTGGTTAAGTAATGAAGCTTTGACATGGATCTCATCAATTAGTATTATGAAAGTTCTTTTCAATGGATTTAAATTCATAAAAATGCTATTTATGAAACTTAGGTCCTCCATTGAGCTTATTTTTGAAGTCAATCGTGTTAAAGTCCTTATACTTGGCAACTTGTAGTCAATACACAAACAACCATATAAACTTTGTCGCATAGCAAAATACTCATATGCTCTACATATAATATCTGAAGTATATAAAAATTTACCAACATTAACTTTTCTCATAGCATTAAGGTGTTCGAATAGAATATTTGACTAAAGCGAACTTTCTTTATTTTTTAAAAATCTAACTGTTTCAAATAAAGCTGATTTTGTTTTTATTAACTTTAATTTGTTTAGAGCTAAAGATGAAATATTACAAGTTGTGCCATTATGGTTAGCTACAAATGAATAATCATTGAAAATGACTAAAATCAATAATGGAACACCAAGTTTGTACATTTTTGATTGTATGTGTAAACTTTTTTTATGAAGCTGGAAAACAATAATAACATCTTTATTATCACTTAACAAAGATTGAATATCGTCAAATATAAGTTCATCCTCTTTTAGAAAATCATTTAACTCATCTGGTAAAATGCTTCGAAAACTGCTTGAAGTTACAGTTTTTCTAATTTTACTTGCTGGTGTGGCTAAACAACTAGGCGGTATGTTTTTAAAAACTGCTATATAGTCTGGAACAATAAAACCAGTTTTTGGGATAGCTTCACTTCATCTTTTTCTCTCCTCTAGATTCATCGGGAATTCATAAATTGATATTTTTGTTGTAGTTGAGTATTGATATTTTTGTTGTAGTTGTAATTGATATTTTAGTTGTATAAATTGATACTTTTGTTATAGTTAAGATAGTTCGAATTCCAAAGAGATACACAGCATTTTAAAGGCATTTTAATTTTTAAAAAAACTTACCGTTAGTTTGACAATATTATTACCTTACAATGCGTTACATTGTACCTTACAACGTTATGGTCTTGAAGTTGAGCTATTTGATTTATAAACCAATCAAATTTTAAAGATTTATTAAAAAAGCGTGAACACAAACTTTCGTCTAATGTTAAAAGATGAAAATGTAAACACAGTATTAGGTATTGGCCTTCAGTTTAACAACTTTGTTGCGTGATGTCAAGGCCTGTTATTACAGAAGGCCGTGGTCACACATAATATAATTTTCTGAAACTAATAAACAAACATCTAAATTTCTATGAGTAAATTTATTCTTTGATCAATGCCTTCATATCCTATCTTATTTTCATATCATAATCTATAATGGTTTTATTTATATAACATATCACAACAATATTATTAAATTTGTGATGTTCAAATATCATATGAACATTCTCTAACATGTTCATATGATATTTGAATATAGTTCTTGAGTGTATTATCTGCAAACAATTGACTGATGCAAGTTCAAATGTTGTCAAAAATCAAGCATGCATGCATGGGACACTGCAGTATCCCACAAAGAAATGCTGGTTTGAAAATCAAATTTTCTTTATTAAAAAAAAATTAAAATAGGGGGGAGATAGGGAGGTTTCTGTAACTTTTTTTAGGCTCCAAAACTTTTATCTTTATATATAATAAGGTTCATAAAACTAAAGGGACTTACGAAGTACATTGTGGAACAAAATAAGGATATTTACAGAAACTTTTCAATTTTCAATCTGGAGTACCACAGTGTAATTGGGAACAAAGTCTCTGGGTCCAGTATTCAAAGTAATATGATCTAAAGTAATATATAAATTAAATAAAATGCTTTAAAATGCATGCAGTTATACATATAACTCCTGTTAGTTAACTATATGTGTAACTAGTTATACATAAAATTTATCATATAAACTTATTTTTTAAGGTTATGCTTGAACAAATTAATACCAATTAATTCAAATTCAAGATTTAGTTCAAGTTCAAGTTCTTATTTGATCATTGTTTTTCACTATTTTATATTTATTTGTTCAAATTTGTTAACTAGTACTAATTCTTACTCTAGTAAGAATATTTATCATTGTTGAACGTGATTTTATTAGTAACTTAATTTTACTTTCAACATATTTTGACAACACCCTTTACATTTTAAATGATGACAGCTTTATTTTTCTATTGATGTTAAATTTATTACATTTCAATAACTCAGATTGAATTTTAACTGAATTATTGTAAGCTTTGTAAGGGTTTGTTGTATATCAAATGGTGTTGTAAATAAATTAAAAATAATATATATATATATATATATATATATATATATATATATATATATAAATATATATATATATATAGTATTTAGGCTATGGAATCATCCATAAATGATACCAGTAGATAGAGGGGCAGTGTGAGTTTAACAATAATTGACAATGGGGAGGGGATGTTGAGACCAAAATAATGTCAATTAAAAAATTGAATAAAAAAATAACATATTTTAGTTTAAAAAAAAGTAAAACAATTTATGCTAGCTATGAGCAGGTTTTAGAGGTATTTACACCAACAATAAGGTCTAAAAACTTCTTGCTTTAGTTATTTAAAACTGTAGAGGATCATAGGAAAAATAATTTAAATTCAGAAATTAGCTTGCTTATCTGAAAGAACATTTTATGTTTTTTTTTTTACTCTTAGTACTGATGAGAATAAATGTATAATTGAAGCAGAAAAAAATTGATGGTATATGCATTTTTTATATTATATTAACAATTCATATATACCATCATAATATGATAACAAAAACTGACATCATTTTCAATGGGAGATGGCAAAAAATTGACTGAGTTTGATTAACGGTGAAGGTGTTTAATAAACGGGTCATCATTTGACATCATAATGCATAGATGACCCTATGATTTAGGCAAAATAAGTAATCAATTTGCCATATTTCTCTTTAGAAAGTGTAAGAAAAATGCATTGTTATGCTGAGAACCTACCTATTGAGCAAGCTTTGAGCACCTATTTTATAAATTTGAGAGACAGAAGTGGAAATGTGAATCGCAAAAGAACTAATAACAATGCTCTAAACTGGTTTTAACTTTGTAGACTAACATTAATATAGTATTTAGAAATAATAAATGAAGTTTACATAATTTTTATAATTTGAATTTATTTCGATTTATTATCAGTTGTCAGTCTCTATTTTATAAAATGAATTTAAAAACTATTTATTTATAGTAAAATAATAATACATAAATACAAGTTTCCTAATGCTATTATCATCACAATGTTAATGGTATTCGTTTTAAAGTGAAATTTTGTATCAATTTTATTGTTTTAATGTTATATATATATATATATATATATATATATATATATATATATATTATATATATATATAAATATATATATATATATGTATATATTATTTTTACTTTATTTACAACACCATTTGATATGCAGCAAACCCCTAAAAAGCTTACAATAATTCAGTTAAGATTCAATCTGAGTTATTGAAACGTAATAAATTTAACATCAATAGAAAAGTAAAGCTGTTATCCTTTAAAATATAAAGGGTAGTAGTAGTAGTAGTAGATGCTGTAGCCGCCCGAAGACGACGAGTGTGTGTATTAATACCACACTTAGACAGCCGTGTCAGTATTAATTTTATTTAAAAGGAGCCAATTGTCTAATTGTGCTTTAAAACTGTTTGCTGATTTTGCTATAACTACATCTTTAGGTAGTTTATTCCATGGTTTTGTTATTCTGTCAGTAAAGAATAAGTGTCTTAAGTTGCACTTTGTTTTTTCGCGTTCAAACCTGACACCGTTTCCTCTAGATAATTGAAAATCATTAGGCTTGAAACCGCTTATAAAGTCCACATTTTCAATCTTTTTATTAACTTATAAGTCTGGATCAAATCTCCACGAAGTCTGCGTTCACATAATGGGCTGAGGCCAAGAATCTCCAGTCTTTCCTCGTATTTCATTTTTGCCAGAGTCGGATTGAGTCTCGTAGCCCTGTGTTGAACTTTCTCGAGCAGTTCTATTTCTCCTTTAAGCTGAGGGGACCACACTGGAACCGCGAATTCGATTATTGGGCGAACAAACGTCACGTATAAGACTTTAAGAGTCTGCACATCCAGTTTCACAAATGTGTTTTTAATCATTCCCAGCATTTTATTTGCCTTCGAGCTGCAAGATATAATTTGCTGTCTCCATTTCATGTTTGCTGAAAATAATACGCCTAGATCTTTTTGAATAGTAGTTTGTCCTAGGACAACATTATCCATAGAATAATCGTGTTTTGAATTTGTTACTTCCATAATGTGTAATTTCGCATTTTTGTTTATTGAATTTCACTAACCATTCTTTATACCAGTCCCAAGCACTGTTTATATCTCGTTGAAGACTGTTTATTTTCTCTATTGAGTTCACATCGATCATTATTTTTGTGTCATCTGCAAAGAGCTTGGCTACATTTTGTATTCTATCCGGCAGGTCATTTATGAACAAAACAAACAATATCGGGCCAATTACCGATCCCTGCGGAACTCCGCTGTAGATATCGCGCCAGCTCGAAACAGTATCATCGTTGACTACGCGTTGCTTTCTATCTTTTAAAAATTCCGCTAACCACTTTAGCAGCTTTCCTGTAATTCCATACGCTTTTATTTTTAAAACGAGTCTTTTGTGCGGCACTGTGTCGAAAGCTTTTGCAAAGTATAAATAAACCACATCTACCGGACGATTCAGTGCGATATTTTCTGTTAAATAATTCACAGTTTCCATGAGATTTGTCGTGCATGATCTAGATTTAACAAATCCATGTTGACACTTCAATAAAAATTTATTGTTCATAAAATGTGCCAAAAGTGAGTCTTTTATTATGCTCTCCAAAATTTTACACGGCACAGAAGTCAATGATACTGGTCGATAATTATTCGCTTCTAGCTTACTGCCTTTGTTCTTAAAGATTTGGGTAATGTTCGCAAATTTCCATTGCTTAGGTAGTTCGCTCTTATCAATCGAAGACATAAATACCAATGTGATTGGCATTGCTAGTCCTTCAGCGCAATTTTTTAAAATGATAGTACTCAATTGATCAACTCCACATGATTTCTCAATGGATAATTTGCTTAATCTTGTTACTACGTCACTGTAATTAATTGCACTCTTGTCAAAATCTAAATATTTACACCCACATCTCGATCCGAATTCTGGTAATACCTGGTCGCCCTCTCTAGTGAAAGAGTTTTGAAAATTTTCGTTTAAAATGTCAACAATCTCACTAGTCGTATTTGTAACATTTCCTTCGACGTTTTTTATCGCTTTAATTGAGCTCTTTACATTTTGTTGATCGTTCACATATTTAAATAGTATCTTCTTGTTTCTAATCGATATGTAGACCAGTTCGCGTTCGTATTTTTTTCTGGCTTTTCTCGTTTCAATTTTAACTGTTTTACACAATGCTTTGTATTCGTTTACCATATTTTTGTTTTTCCAATTTGTGCAACAGTTTAATTGTCTCATTCGTCTTTTGTTCTTCACAAGTTCTTTTAGTTCATTGTCAATCCAAAAAATTCTTTTACAAGTCCTGTTTTTCGAGCTATGACACGGTATATATTTTTGACAAGTTTCGTTAACATAAAAAATGAGCGTGTCGTACATCTCCTGGACATTAATTGCATCAAAAATGTTTACCCAGTCTGTATTTGTAAAAAAATAGTTCATTCCTGCAAAGTCAGCTTTTTTTAAAATATATTTCCGATTGCTAGCTACAGTTTTTGTCTCATGGTGATTGAGTGCATATTTAAAGCAAATTACAAGAAGTCCTTTGCTTATATTCCTTAATACCGCATTTGCCTTAACTTGAAATAATCTTTGTTCGTTTACTGTGAACAGTAAATCCAATGTATTCTCATACGTTGATTCGTTTAGTTGAAAAGTAGGTATCGCGACGTGCTGAATTAGAAATTCGTTGTTTATTATTTCCGAGAAATGATGTTCTATCAAGTGTTCACTGGAATTTATTGCATGAACTGCTCCATCTGACCATTCAATTTTCGGAAAATTAAAGTCACCCATTATTAAAAGATCTTTAAAACCCCGTTTGTCCACATATTCTCTTGCAGTTCTGAAAACATTTCTGAACAGTTCCATATCTATCACATCGTTTGGTCGGTATATGCATCATATCAAATGTTTGTCGTTCCCGAAAACTAGTACAGTCCAGATTTGTTCTAAGTCAGCCGTCAATAGCCATTTTTCATTTACTTCATAAGACGTTATTTCGCTATTTACGTAAATACAAACTCCTCCGCCCACGCAGCCATCTTTTCTGTCGCTACGATATAAGCAAATATTTTCCACACACGTAATTGAAGTTTCACTAAACCATGTTTCCGCTACTCCGATTATGTTTGGTTCATTCAGGTGATACAATACTTTAAATTCCTCAAACTTGTTGTTTAGTGAAGTGGCGTTCAAATATATACAGGATAAATACGATAAATTTTCGCTTTTTTTTCGCTTTCATTTTTTTTTCTCTTTAGTTATTTTTTAAATCACACAATCTCGTTTCCACGAATCGCATATCGAAAGGGCGAGTTGGCGTCAAGCTTCGAATTTAAGTCGTTTCGTTTCTTCCTCAACTCAAAGTCCTGTAGTCTCTCGGCCTCTGTCAAGTCTGGGCATATATAGACTTCTTTAAAATCTTGCTTTTCTCTTAGCTTTTTTGACGCGAGTAAGAGTGGATTTCTTTCGCCTAAAAAAGGGTGTTGTCAAAATATGTTGAAAATAAATTTAAGTTAATAATAAAATCACGTTCAATAATGATAAACATTCTTGCTGTAGTAAAAAATAGTACTCACTGATAAATTTGAACAAATAAATATAAAATTAACAAAAACAATGAATAAATAAAAACTTTAACTTGAACTTTAACTAAATCTTGAATTTGAATTAATTGGTACTAATTTGTTTAAGCATAACCTTAAAAAATAAGTTTTTATAATAAATTATATGTATAACTAGTTATTCATATAGTTAACTATCTGGAGTTATATGTATAACTATATGCATTTTAAAGCAAGTTATTTTATTTAAACATTACTTTATATCATATTACTTTAAAAACTGGACCCAGAGGCTTTATTCCCAATAACACTGTGGTACTCCAAATTAAAAATTGAAAAGTTTCTGTAAATATCCTGTTTTTGTTCCTCAATGTAGTTTGTAAGTCCCTTAAGTGTTAAGGACTTTATTATATCTAAAGTTAAAAGTTTTGGAGCATAAAAAAAGTTACAGAACCCATCTCCATCCTATTTTTTTCTTTTTTTAATAAAGAAAATTGGGAATTGTTTGACTTTCAAACCTGCATTTCTTTGTGGGACACTGCAGTGTACCATGCATGCAAGATTGGTTTTTGATAGAATTTCAACTTGCATCAGTTAATTGTTTGCAAATAATTTACTCAAAATCTAAATTCAAATAACTATTATATTATCCTAATAATACGTCTATTTGCACAAATCTTAATCTTATTTCTATAAAGAAAGATAAACATTATTCGTGGTACTTACATACTTGCTTGCCATTCTCTATATTGATATTGAATATTTTCACACAATATAAACGTAACGCAATGCAATGTCGATTTAAAAATTTTTTTTTAGTTTTTTTTTAAAAGTTTTTTTTTTAGTTTCCAGCTTTCAAATTAATTCCCATACAAATCCCGCAGGAAACCCACGAGGGATTTCCCATGTGTGTAAATACCATATGGTTCCCACATGTAACCCATGTGGGATTACCCACATGGGTTAAAGGTGACAAATTTCCATACGGATACCACATGGGAAAATCCGTCCCACGTAAATCCCATCAATCCCACATGGAACCCACGCGGAACCCATGTGGGACGCGGTTTTATTTTTCACTGGGTATAACATGGTCAAAAGAACAATACTATTATGTAATGGACAACTGTTTGATTCGTTTTAATATTATTAATAAATTTTTTTTGTCAACTAGTCAAAAATTGGATGACATAAACCTTCTTAGAAATTGGAGAATTTGGATGTTAAGTAAACCAATAAACAGAAGAAAAGCCTATAATGAACACATTTTAATATTGAAAACACACAATGGTTTTGCAAGCAAACAAAGTTATATGGTTCTCAAAGAAACCAAACATTATCATCAAAAGACTTGTGCAAAAGTTATTTAGCATGTCAAAGAATTAATATCGAAATACAATCCTAAAAAGAAAATCTTGGAAATATATTGTATTACAATTATTATAATGATAGCGAAAATTTTTTTGAAGAATTATTTTGTGATATGGAATTAAAATTTTTTTATGTTCAACGTCGATTTATATTTTTTTTATTTAGAATGTTAAAATTACATTATTAAGCTTTCCATATTATTGATGAACAACTTGATTATTTTTACGAGTGTTTAATAAAATATACCCAATGGGCTATAAATCAGTATCAATTTGTTATGTATCAAAATTTTATACATGTAAACGATATTTTTTTTATTTATAGCTAAAAAATGATAAATTAGAAAATTTACGGCTACGGTAAAAAACAATGAAAAAATAAATATTAAGAGATATATATTAAGAGGTGTATTAGTTTTTTATTTTTTTATTTAAAAAAAAAAAATAAAAATAGTATTTACTCTTTTCTTTTTTTCAGATATGAATCATTATTACGCAGAAAATATCAAAAAATCAAAAATACTAAACCAAAGATATTTTTGCTTAAAGCAATGTGGCGTGTGTGAAGTATGGTTGCTACAAAAAAGAAATAAAATTATTTTGTATTATATTTTTTATAGAATATATTATTTTATTACTATTTTTCCTCTTTTTTTATCAATTATATTAACTATGTTGTTACTATTTTTTTATAAGAACATTTTTTATATTAACTTTTTTTAATCATTTTTTTTAGAAAAAAATGACAAATTTAATTAATAATAATGAAACGGAAGAAGTGTGGGAATGCGCCAATGAAAAAACGTTTGAAATTAAATTACCACAAAAGAGAACAAAAAGTCAAAAAAAAGAGGGATCAAAGGATTATATTTTGTAGCGTGTTTTTCGGATATTTCAAAAGAAGAAGAACCTATAAACGTTATTAAAAAAACGCCTTTTCATTGTTCGATAAACGAATTTATCAAAATAAAATTTGCAGGTAATAAATTGTAATTTTTTATATTTTTTTATATTTTTTGTTAATAAAATTATAATTTTTTTTAGTCAACTAATACAATGTGTGGAAATTGTTTGGTTGGAAATTGTTTAGTTGGAAAGAAAATTGAACTTACAAGAAAAGACATGCTATTTATTATCGATCACGCTAGAAAATACAAGACTTTTGTTGATGAACTCAAGATCTACCATCATTTTTCCGGCATTGGTAAACAATTACACCCATGGATAACATTCAATAACTTTATCAAAAGAAATTAACCTATATTCAGAAAAAACAATGATCATTTATAACAATACCTTTGTAAAAAAATTTTTTAATAAAGATTTAATATACATAACATTTTTTATAACCAAGGGCGAAGTTGCGCTAAGGCGAGGTCAAGGGCGCTAAGCCCATATCTAAAAATACATTTGTATATACTTTTTAATAAACCTTTATTTCATAACCTTTTATTACCGAGGGCGAATTGGCGCGAAGGCGCCAAGGCCCATTGGCGCTAAGGCGCATGGGCGAGTTGACAGACAGGATTCAAAAAAACAACATTCATATATCATCATATATATATATATATATATATATATATATATATATATATATATATATATATATATATATATATATATATATATATATATATAAATATATATATATATATATATAAATAGATAGATAGATAGATAGATAGATATCTACGTATATAAAATTTATATATTTCATTTATATAAATTCATAAATTTACCCATATACACATGCATAAATACATATTATTGAAATAAATGAAAATATATGATAAAGAATAAATGTTAGAATTAAATATACAACACCAAATCTATAATTAGGATTTAATAGTTTTCCTACTAAAATTAGAAGCTTTTAAAAAAATGGAAATAAAGTTGCTTATCCAAACGTGTTTCTACACAAAAAAACTTATTAATGCATACTTTCATTATTGGTAGAAAATTTTTTACTAAAGTATTTGCTTGATAGTTAGGGTAATGTGTTTAAAGTTTTTCAAATAAATAAAAATTTATTCTGTTAACGGACTAAAATTAGTCTCACTAATTATGTTGTATTAATTTTGATAATACTTTACACATCTGAGCCTTATTAAACTTAAGTGCTCTTTTTTACTTAGAAATAACTTATTTAAAATAATTTTGCACCTTATTAAAATGATCAACTTAAAATAAATCAAACATCAACAAAAATAACCTGAATAAACCGCATATACCATGAGATTTGTGTATATTATATACAATTTGATGTAAAATCTTAAAGTTTTAAATTAGGCGCAATGAAAATAAGTTATAAAACATAACTTGATTAAAATATTTTTGTTGTACCATCTGCATGCATTCTATTAAGTTTTCCTTGCCTTTTCTTTACGGCTAATTATTTTTGTAATGGCTAGTTAATTAGACAATAATTTTCAATTTGCCACTTCCTCAACGATGTCAAAACAACGTTTTATTAACGTTGACAAAGTAACACTTTTTCAACGTTTTTCAATTACCAAATTTTCAACGTTGGTATATGTAACGTTGAATAAACGTTGTTTTATAAATAGCTTAAATACGTAGAAAAAGCTGCTAATGTCTAACGTTAAACTTTGCAACGTTTTTACATAGATTATTTGCGTACTTTTATTCAACGTTGAATAAACGCGATTTTTTGAGAAGATAATATACGTTGAAATTTAAACGCTTATTCAACGTTGAAAATGTGACGTTAAAAAAGTGGTTTATTTTTTAACATTGATAAAGCATAGATTTTGAATCGTCTTTAAAGTGGCTTTTTGCATAAGTTGATTCCTGAAAATTATGGTTATTTGAATAAGCTAGCTTATGGGGACTCAGTTATGGCAGATAGAGATTTTAATATTGATAGTATTGTAGGGTCATTCAGAGGGCACCTGGAAATTTCTGTATTTACACAGCTTAGTGCTATGTGCTAAGCTAAGTGCTAAGCTAAGTGCTAAGCTAAGTGCTAAGCTAAGTGCTAAGCTAAGTGCTAAGCTAAGTGCTAAGATAAGTGCTAAGCTAAGTGCTAAGCTAAGTGCTAAGCTAAGTGCTAAGCTAAGTGCTAAGCTAAGTGCTAAGCTAAGTGCTAAGCTAAGTGCTAAGCTAAGTGCTAAGCTAAGTGCTAAGCTAAGTGCTAAGCTAAGTGCTAAGCTAAGTGCTAAGCTAAGTGCTAAGCTAAGTGCTAAGCTAAGTGCTAAGCTAAGTGCTAAGCTAAGTGCTAAGCTAAGTGCTAAGCTAAGTGCTAAGCTAAGTGCTAAGCTAAATACTAATGAAGCTATCATAATACGTCAATTAGAAAACGTTAGAATACATGTTGAGCGCGTTATTAGTACTTTGCAACAAAAGTTTTCATTTCATTCAAGCTTTCATTTCATTCAAGCTTTCATTTCATTCAAGCTTTCATTTCATTCAAGCTTTCATTTCATTCAAGCTTTCATTTCATTCAAGCTTTCATTTCATTCAAGCTTTCATTTCATTCAAGCTTTCATTTCATTCAAGCTTTCATTTCATTCAAGCTTTCATTTCATTCAAGCTTTCATTTCATTCAAGCTTTCATTTCATTCAAGCTTTCATTTCATTCAAGCTTTCATTTCATTCAAGCTTTCATTTCATTCAAGCTTTCATTTCATTCAAGCTTTCATTTCATTCAAGCTTTCATTTCATTCAAGCTTTCATTTCATTCAAGCTTTCATTTCATTCAAGCTTTCATTTCATTCAAGCTTTCATTTCATTCAAGCTTTCATTTCATTCAAGCTTTCATTTCATTCAAGCTTTCATTTCATTCAAGCTTTCATTTCATTCAAGCTTTCATTTCATTCAAGCTTTCATTTCATTCAAGCTTTCATTTCATTCAAGCTTTCATTTCATTCAAGCTTTCATTTCATTCAAGCTTTCATTTCATTCAAGCTTTCATTTCATTCAAGCTTTCATTTCATTCAAGCTTTCATTTCATTCAAGCTTTCATTTCATTCAAGCTTTCATTTCATTCAAGCTTTCATTTCATTCAAGCTTTCATTTCATTCAAGCTTTCATTTCATTCAAGCTTTCATTTCATTCAAGCTTTCATTTCATTCAAGCTTTCATTTCATTCAAGCTTTCATTTCATTCAAGCTTTCATTTCATTCAAGCTTTCATTTCATTCAAGCTTTCATTTCATTCAAGCTTTCATTTCATTCAAGCTTTCATTTCATTCAAGCTTTCATTTCATTCAAGCTTTCATTTCATTCAAGCTTTCATTTCATTCAAGCTTTCATTTCATTCAAGCTTTCATTTCATTCAAGCTTTCATTTTATTCAAGCTTTCATTTTATTCAAGTTTTCAACAACAAAATACCGAATTACTATTTGTTTACTAAAAACGGAAATTGTTCATTCTGCCTGTGCTTTAGTTAACATATGTCATCTTTGTAGCAATTATTTAGCATTTACTTTCAATATTATTTTGACAATATGTTATCATATTAAATAATTAATAGGTATATATTACATAATATAATATAATATCTTAAAATGAATGTAAAATAACTCTATGTATATAACAAAATTTAATATGTAAAAAGATAGAATATATAGGTATAATATATATATATATATATATATATATATATATATATATATATATATATATATATATATATATATATATATATATATATATATATATATATATATATATATGTATATATATATATATATATATATATTTATATATATATATATATCTATATTTATATATATTTATATATATATACATATATATATATATATATATATATATATATATATATATATATATATATATATATATATATATATATATATATATATATATATATATATATATTTATGTGTGTGTAAAACTGTTGATGAAATATAGAATTGTTTGCTTTTTTAGCAAGTTTCTTTTTTACTTTTAAAATATTTCTTTATCATCTGCATTCTGGACAAAACCAGTTGCCTTGAGGCATTTTATAAATTTTCAAACATTTCACATGAAAAAATTTAATTTTTCAATGTTTATAGTACAACTAATCGTATCGTCGTCTTTTGAGCTCATGTGACAGTAGCAAATCTTGCCTTAAAATAATAAAACATTACTTTTAATATGTTCCAGTTCACTATAAAACTTTGATATCAGTTCAGGAAGGAAAATCCTTTTAAGCAAACTTCTTCGATCTGTTAAGAATATTTTTTATTAAATTTTCATCGCGAGGATTTCTAAGAACTAAAACGTCCTTCACTTTTCATGCAAAAAAATTACAGACTTCATATTCAGTAACTCTTGTTACTGAATATGAATTCTGTGAGTTGAGTTTGAACTTGATAGTAATATGCATGGTGTTTCTCAAGAGATAGTTCACCACTTTTTCTAAATAAAAATAACTTGTTTTTTTCATTTTTAACTGTATTTTGTAATATGTTGTTTCTAAGGTTGTATGGACTGTTAATTTCTAAACATATTTTTCCATAACGAGAACACTAAAAAACACCATCTGGTGGGGCACCCATATAACTAAAATCTGTTTATTATTATTAATAAAAAAATCTAAAAAACCATTATTATTAATAAATACCATAAAACCATTATTATTAATAAATAAACCTGAGTCAAGAAATTTAAAGTTTTTTCAGAGAAAAACATCGATTTCGACCACATCGAAATTACAAACAACTAGAACTTGATTGTAATGTCTTGCTATCTATTTTAACTACTTACTCAGTTGTTAAAGTTAAATTAGAATAAATAAATTTACAATAAGATTGCAACTCCAGGTAATTAAGAGTTTTTTCTATCTAAAAAATATAAATCACTCATTAAAGGTACTTTAAGATGATCAGATTTTGTAGAGTATGCATGAGCATATTAAGGGATTGTTTTTAAGATTGTTTTTAACTACCTTTGATTTTGATTTGTTAGGCTTATTAAAATATATACTTAGTTCTTTATGTGTTGGTTTTTCATCAGATTTCTTAATAGTAGAAAAAAAAGCAGAAATACTGCAATCATTTGGGTCATCTTCCAAACTTTTGTCAAATATTCGTTTTCTGACTATGATTGATCAATAATTGATTTTACATAAATGTTTTGGTGTTAACTGTGCTGGAGAGTTTGAGGGTAGCCAGTAAGATTTTTAATTAGTTACTGTTTAGATTCTTGCATTTTAACAGTTACGTCAATCCAAAATAGAACTGCAGCAACATGTGTGTATGCTTCAGCAAGACAAGCCGAGCAATTACTTTGTGCGCATACAATTTTACCACTACATTCTGCAACAATCCATGCACTAAGTGGGGCCTTATTAAGAAGTTGTAAATGAAGCACCTTAAAATACAAGTTATAAAGTAATAAATAGATATAAACATTGAAAAAATATAAAATTATATGTACATGCTTTATCAATATTTTGTTTCTAAACTTTCCCAAAACAATTCTCAAACTTCCTATTCTAATAACTCCCACATTCCTTCCCCTTCCTTCTAACACTTGATTAAACGCTTATAATTTATAGGCCTTCATATCCTCAGCTAAGAACTTGGTGAAAATACAAGATAGTTTACTACATCAGCGTAAGTTACAGGTGGAAAAGTTTCTTCACTGTTTTTGAATTCGCTGTCTTGTATTGAGTAAGGATCTATGCCATTTATAAGTAGACTTTTTATTATCATATCTGCTTTTGGAAAACAGATCAAGTGTTTTGTAATAAGACATTTCTTTACAGTAGATATTTAAGTTGTTAAACTTGATATTTGTTTTATCTAAATTCAAAAAAGGTTTATACTAATGGAAAGTAGATTATTAAGCCACGCCGATACTAAAATAATTACAAATCACTTTTAAAAAGAATATCGTAACAGTTTGTTTACATTTTTATCCTCTCATAATGGCAAAATTTTCAAAGTCACGTGTCAACAGGAACACCCAAAAGTGCAGCCTTATCTTACTCCTCAGTGAATTTTGGTTTCTTTGGATAAAAAACTATTTATTTTTAAACTCGAGTTAATGCTATAGTATTTCATTATAAGTTAGTCTTTTAACTATATTAATAAAATGATTACTAAAACTACAAATATATAAACAATCAAATAAAAAAATCTTACCTTCTCTGAAGAATGCTTTTGTTTAATTTATTAATATTATGGATGCGTCTTGATTATTTTCATTTGGTATATGAATGTCTCTGGTGTCGAATACCTATGCCTCTGGTGTCGGATAAATTTTCAAATATTGTTCTATGAGGATTGCAAGCAGTTTGTGTGTCTTTAATAATAAATGGAAGTATGTTTTTAAGTCCGTTGGAAAAAATTTTTGTATGAGTTTTATAGTTTGTAGAAGAATTGGATCTCCATTTGCTGTATTTGATGTGTTACCTTTTGCATAAATGCACGTTATAAGGTCTTCTTTATGTAAGGTTGGGAGCTTTAAAAAGAGTTAAAATATGAAAACTATTGAAATATGATCTGAGAAAAAAAGTATATTTTGGTAGTGGCTTAATGAACACTTAGAGATCTCCTACCCTGTTAACATTAGATTGTGATCTATAAATAACTTTGTAAAATTCTCTTGATTACAATTCTCTTGATTTAATAACTAAAGCAGTTGATAATAATAAGAATAATAAGCATGACACAAAGACTCTCAAAAATGAATTTAAAATCCAATGCATAATTTACTTTACCAAATTTGCTGGATGAATAAGGCAATTAAATACACTAAAAACCTTTTAGCACATTTTTTCTTTTTGTAGAAACTTTTTATCATAAGATTCATATGAATGCCACATGGATGCAAAATTATGGCGTCTTTTAAATCTTCAAACATTGATCAGGCTATTATTTTCAATGGATTATACTAAGTTTATTCAACCCCTTGATATTTCATAAAATACTTCTTTTATAGAAATGTTATTAATTATCTTGTTAGAAATCTCTTTTCAGAAGCGACGGTCTGCGGAATTGTATAAAGAATGACATCCTTGGCAAAACCCTAATTATTGTGTTAAAAACTTTGATAAAAGAAAATATGATCTGATAATTAAAATCACAACATCTCCCCCAACTCAACAAGAGCTCATACATAATCGTGATACTTTCGGTTAGGAAGTACTCTTCTCCCATAGCAAGTGAACCAAACAGGCTGTAGCTCTGTCTTACAATTTGTTGGATAGTTTTGTCAGCTTCGCCATCATGCAGGGACATTATGTGAGAACTTGGATCTTCAATTACGACGTGATTTAAGTATTTTAAGTGTTTTAAGTATCATATTAGTTAGAGATTGTTAATCTTTGTTAGAAATTATTTTCGCTTCTGGGTGATTTGCTCGTTTTCACAAATTGAAGATTGAAGAGCAGCTTCAGGGTATATAGTTTAGGGTTATAGTTTGGTCAAATGTTTGTCATTGTTGCTGGGTGATTCTGGTAATATCCGTGTTTTCTAGTAGTATACTTTTATGATTTACGCTGTTTTCACTTTTTTTATACAATGTTTTTTTTGCAATAAGCCTATAAGTCGATAAGAAGTGCTTTTGTTCGGGCGTAAGTTTTCTGGGATTTTTATATTTTTCGTATTCTTTTTATTTCTTTTTCCACTTATTTTTTATTTAAGCTAATCTTTCTTTTTCTGGTATTGCTTCATCTTATTTCTAATTAATTATTTTTCTACTTTTTAAAATTATAATATTATATTAACTATATTTGACGTGGCTAAGACACTGTTTTTGTTATAATTGCAAACCAATATTTATATATACCTATACTTATATTTTATTATATTTACCTTTATTTATATATTATTATTATGAAAATAGTCATAACCAAGATTTTATTCTTGCTTCAGTTTGCTTATATTCTTACAGAGTTTTAAATTTTTTTTTATCTTTATCAATTTTAAAGAGTTTTACTAAATCTTTCAGTTCAACTTTCTTCTCTTGTAGTTTTAAACTTACCGTCAACAGCGCACGCACCGCACGCACCTGGACGCACGCACCGCACGCACCTGAAAGAGTTTTACTAAATCTTTCAGTTCAACTTTCTTCTCTCATAGTTTTTAACTTACCGCCAACAACCGCACGCATCTGATATTTTCTAACCTCTTTGTGCTATTCAAATAACTTTTGAGAATAATTTTTCGGCTTTTTTTTTTCTATATAGTTTTTTCTCTTTTATTTATTTATTTTTGATATATTTTTGACAAAATCCAAAACTTATATAAAATGCATATATGCTTTATTAATATTATTTTTCAGCTGTCAATTATGTCCACAAAAATAAAACTGGTCAAAGCTAATACAACGCTCACCACTAGTCTATATGAACTCGAAGGATTCTCAAGCACAGAGCCCGGTAAAACAGAGCAACTAAACCATATAATATTTGCATAATTTCTAACTGTAAAAGCACGCATTGCAATTCTAGAAAACAAAAGTCTTGAACTTAGAAGCAGAAAACAAAAAACTCATAAAAATCTTTTTGCAAACTAAAAAAAACCTCAACCGGTATCATTCTCATCACATCAACCGCAAATCTAATGAAAGTAAAAATGATCGGAATCTATTTCTAAATAAAGTAGCACATTAGAAAAAATAAATCCACACCAAAAAGAATCAAGTGTTATAATGATGGGTTTAGAGGTCTCAGAAAAATATGACAAAAATAAACAGGCAGCCGAGAATTTCTTTAGAGCTGTTGGTATTGACACCTCAATTACCTAGTAGTACCAATTGAAGTGCGAAATTTTAATTCAGTAAAAAAATTTAAGAGAACATGTTTTTAATGCAAGAACAATTGTAATATATACATATTATATGCATGTTATGTTTTAGTTAAAATGCTAAAGTACACATTAATAAAGAGAGTCCTCGAAATAACCCCCTTTTGCCCGTATGCACGCCTCCAGTCTTGGACGCCATTCCTCGATTGATTTACGCACGGTATCCATGGATAAAGCATCCCATTCTCTGAGAAGTGATCGCTTGAGGGCATCAACGGAAGTGTGAGGTTTGCAGCACACCTTCGCCTCCAGTTTAGACCAGATTGCATAATCCAATGGATTAAGATCTGGTGATGCTGACGGCCAGGCATCCGTAGAGATAAAATCGGACACATTGGCTGTCAACCACCTCTGTGTTGTCTTCGCTTTGTGCAAAGGGGCACTGTCTTGTTGGAATGACCATTGTTCCCCATTGAACAACGAGTCATCTAGAATCTATTCTAACAATACAAATAAATGCGGGAACTATATAAAAAGCACATGCCTGTTAACATGACAAGTTCAAACAAACTTCGCACTTCAATTGGTACTACAGGGTATAATGTCAGAGTTTTTAATCTTAAAAAACCCAACACAGAACTCAGAAAAATCAAACTCATGCAGGTCACAGTTAAAGACTCTGAATCGCATGCCTCGGTCTTATCGAAAGCCATTCATTACAGTCTCATCCCAGTAAATACAGATTGGTTCAGAATTGGTCAATACTTAGTCGAAATCGGTCGAAAAATGGATAAAACGTTTAGCGACTTATTATTGACTAAAAATTGACGCTTGAGTCGAAATGTACATTTCAAACTCTTTTATATATACGTTTACTAAAAGTCGATCTAACGTTTAGAATATTGACTTACATAGGTCAATATTGTAAACCTTTAATCGACCATAACTAAACGTAAACGTATAGATTTAAAATCTACGTTTTAAATCTTTAAATATATACGTTTATCAAACGTCGATCAAGCGTTTACAATATTGAATAATATAAGTAGTTATTTTAAAAATGTTTTATTGACGTTTAATAAATGTTTATTATATTATAATATAGTAATAAAGCAATCAGTCAGAAGACTCATATAACAGCTTAAGTCACGCGGTTTTAATAGGCATTACTAAAACGAAATAAAAAACTAAGTAAAAAATTATTTTTTATTGGCCAAATAGTTAAATTAGACTTAAGCGTTTTCAAGATTCACTTTCTTTCAACAATTAAAAGCAAAACGACTGATAAATAAATAATAAGCGAGTTTCGGGTGCGCCATTTTAATTCATGGAAGTTAAAAAGCTCTTATCGAAACAATCTACCTTCCCTAATGCCAACAAATCAATGGACACTGATGTTTTAGAAACTATTAATGGCAACATTGACACGGGTAAAGTTATGAAATTCCTGCTGCAAGAAATTTTTTTAAAGATTTATAAACAGTTTAAATTCATTTTGTAAACGCTAATATGATTGTGTAACAGTAGGTATTCATCGTTGCAATACTCGAGGGGTTTAATAACTATATATTCATTTTTTTGTTTTAGATGCAATTTAGCTTATTTTAGTTACATTTGCTAAAGAAAATTGGTGGAACAGAGCGGTAAAAATCACTGCATATGTTATGTCGTGACGTTACTAACTTTTTAATGTCAAAAATAAACATGGATGGTACAGAAAATTTCGGAAACTTCCGATGTACCATCCATAAGGCTTGGTAAAAGGATCAGGCCTTTATTTATTTCCATAATCTCTTAATAGTCGTTTGAATAAATTACTAAAAAGAAACGTTTCAACTTTTATATAACTTCTATCCCATTGTATTAAGCTAAAACTTGAAATTCGTTAATAATAACATCACCAAATATTTGTAAAGAAAATAAAACATGATTTTTTGCAAAAATTAACCAATCAGAATGCATACAACATAAAATGGCATTTTTAGAAAACGAAAACACTTTGAACCACAGAGACCGCCAGATTTTATGTCGTGGCACTCAAACCAAATCCTTACCGTGTAATAGTATTATCCATATTATTTCAAAAAAAATGCGTTGCTTTGTTACAATTTCAGATATAACTATATTCAAAAATTATAATAAATTTTTTTAATTTTTTGCCGAATCTAAAACTTAACAAATCGAATAAAAATTTTTCTTTATCACTGGAAACCGCAAAAAAAATTTTTAATAAAGGAGGTTTTATAATTTATTTTATAAATTATATTTTATTAAAAAATAAATATATTTATTTTTTAATACAATGCATCCAAATTTATACATCATTTATAATTATATAATAGAAACTTTAATAAAAATGGTTCAATCGCTTAATCTAATTGCTATCAGTATTTTGTTTTTGAATAACTATGAATTCTACTTGTTGTTGTTGCTGGGAAAAGTATGGCGAAAGATCTAAACCATTAAAAAATATGAAAAAAACTTAGAGGAACAAATTCAGCTTTTAATCTTCCCAGGATATTCGATGAAAAACGAATGCTATCCACCAGTTATTTGTTCTGGGTGCAGAAGAAATCTTTATAAACTTAAGAAGGGAGATTCGCCTCGTGGTGAATGAGAAGCTAAAGTAGCCAAGGTATATTTAATGATTTTTAAGTCCTAATTTTTATTATTCTTACTTTTTTTTCATAAAAGTTTCTTTATTTAGGTTGAGTGGAAAACTCTTTTAAGGAGTTCTTCCAGTGCCAATGTCACTCTTCAAAATGAGACAATCAATTAACCTAAATCTGAATCATGCTTATGTTTTTTTGTTATACATATCTTGCAATTGCTTATCCTCGAAATTGTAAACCCACCAGTGCAGTGACTAATATTATTTTATTGGCATTCCTACTAGGTTCTCTTCAAGCTGAGCAGGTAAAAAAAGTTTTTGGTGATATTACATAAATATTAACTACAAATGTTATATTTTAGTACAAATTATATTTAGATTGCTTCTGGAATCATAAAAATTAAAATGGCTTCAGAAAGTTTGGTTGATGGATCTACTTTTTATTTATCGACAGGAGGAAATCCTCTTAAAGTCACAATTGTTACACTAGAAAATAAAGCAAAATGAAGTTCCATCCAACATCCTTGAAATAATTAAGCAACCACAGGTTGTGCTAGAGCTGTCAAATAGAAAAACAAAAGAGATGGTTACAACTCAACGCAATGGTTTAGGAAGTAAACTATCCATAGAGCCCAATTTATTAATTGGCTTTGTTTCACTGATAGGAAATTTTTTGTTGGATGCCTGGCCAGGATTTGATGATTGGCTAAAGTCAAAAAATGTCATTCAGAGAGGCTATCAAGGTAGAGGCTGGGATGGAAACAATTCAAATAAAATATTAGAAAACTTATATTCCCTTGAAATAAAAATGTTAGAGTCGTTTACATTTTTCATTCCAATTGTTCAGTGTTTAAAAGATTTTCGTAACGTAAAAGATAGTTGTTTTTCTAGCAAGTTACAACTTGGCTTCAAAGAAGCACTAACAAATTTAAGAAGTTCATTTCTTTCTGCACAAGAGGTTGCATTAAATTTAAATCAAAATATTAATACAACATTGAAAGTTCACATTCTACTGTGTCATGTACAGCCATATGTGAAATACCATAACCAAGGATTAAGAAACTTTGCCAAACAATGTGGGTAAAGTATTCATGCAAAGTTTAAACCAAAATGGACTAGATTTAAGAGACAAAAAGAGCATCCAGATCATGGCGACAGGCTACTATCAGCAGTGGGGGATTTTGGATGTGTATATTTGTATAAATATATATATATATATATATATACACACATACATACATACATACATACATACATACATACATACATACATACATACATACATACATACATACATACATACATACATACATACATACATTGTAAAACATATTTATGTGAGCATTTGCTCACTTTTTTATTTAACTAATTTGATGCAATTTTTTTTCAGAAAAAAAATAAAAAAACGAAAAGTAATGAATTAAAAGATTACTTCTCCATGCCTAATCCTCAGTCAATGTAGCAGCACTCCGCTGCGAGTCAGGCTATTTGTCAATCGATGTATGTACTGAAGCCCCAGGCAGCAGGCTATCTCAGTACAACGTCACACTGCTCACCTAAATCATCAATATAAGATATATATGTACATATATATATATATATATATATATATATATATATATATATATATATATATATATATATATATATATACACACATGATATTTACAAATAACAAATAAATAATGTATATTTTTTATCTATGGAAATCATGTATGCACATTTATTAACATATTAGGTACATTAAAAAATGTAGTTGTATCTACATATATACTTATATATCTGTGGCTTATTAAAAGAAGTAGAAGAGATACTTTTAGTGGAAGAGATTTTTTGATTTTCACTTCTTTTATCAATCCACAAATATAAGTGTGTGTGTACACTTATATACATGTAAATGATATATAAACATATATACATTATGTAAATATGCAAGTATATATTTTAATGCATACATAGGAATATATGTATATTCGTGTCTGTGTGTACATTTATTTAAGTGTTTAAGTAGATGTATATAAATTCATATATTATTCATAGGTGTATACATGTATTGATATGTATGTACTGTTACAGATGTTTGTAACTATGCTGTTGTAGATGTTATTTATGTATAAAGTTAAATAAAAACATTTGTGCTTATTTTTTTCAGAGCACAATTTACTTTTCAAAACCTACAGAACAAATACTGTTATGTTCAAAAGGTTTTGCATGAGTGCCTTGAGATAAAACCTGGCGGTCTCATTGGCTCACAGTGAAGAGCCTAAACGTAATATTTTTCTTTGGATCTTTTCTTAACTACGCTGAACTAGCGTGGCCGAGTGGTTTGCTTGCAGAGCTTCTGGATGAAAACGCTTAGGTTCGAATCCGACCATTTTTTTTTTTAATTTATTTCTTTCAATTTTTTTCAAATGCAAAATAAAATACTTTTTAAGTTTTATAGTTATAATATCGACAAAATATGTAAATATATTATACACTATAACAAAGGAAAGAATTTTTAAAAAAGCTAAAAATTCTAAAAACATTAAAACACCGCACAGTGGCTCAAAATCCTTAAAAGTGGCAAAAAAGGAAAAAAATAAAGCCTTTAGTTTTTAAATACAAATAACTTTTAATGATGGTAAGGCCAGATGCATAACAATTTAAATATTTTTTTGAAGCCTTTGCAAGGTTATGTATTAAAAAAAAACCGGAAATGCTCGATAAAATAGTCAGTTTTAAAAATTTATTTTATGGAAACATAGTAGTTAAAGTGTCAGTATTTTTTATTAATTTTTTAAAATTGTGTCAATTCACAATGTAAATGAATGATTTTTTCTAAAGACTGTTAGGTTTAAGCTATTACTCAGCATGAAGAAAAATATATAATGTCACACTGATTTCAGTGTTTTTGAGTACTGTCAGCAATACACCATTTTAGCGATTCCACGGCTCAACAAAAAACATTTGATGTTTGACGAAAAACACGTAATTTTCATAAACTTTACTCTCTTATATCTTTTTGTTTAGTTAAGCAAGCACCTTGAGGTTTTTTGCATCAGTTAGTGTTACGCAACCTCTTTCTAGCCATATATAGAAAGTACTATGGTTTTTATGGCTTCACTTAAATATTATCTATATTCTGAGACCACTTTTAAGAAAAAAACTTAAAGCGGGAACGTTTCTTTAGAACGAAGCTTTTGGAGGTAAGGTTTCCTTAGTACTAAAATATATCCAATTTTTATAAAATTTTCCATATATATTAAAAAAGAGATGAGGAATCTAATGGAATGTGAAATCTTTTGACCATTGATACAAAAAATTTTAATTTTCAGCGTTTAAAAACATCTAGGTTGATTTATTTAACAAAGAAAAGTGTTTTTTGAAAGACTCCAGGTGTAAATGGCAACTACAGCCTTTACTCATTTTAAAACAGTTATTTATTTACGTTTTCTTGAAAAATTAGTAATAATGATTTGCATATATAAATTGTGTGCATTTCATACTTCGCGTATTTTATGACGTTTTTGTTTTGATTTTTGCGTTTGTTTTGGTTAAGTCGTGAAAATAAAATTGAAAGTGAAAGTATAATTCTTTGAATTTTTCGGTGCCATAACACTGCAAATTTTCCATACTTATACAATTTTTGCACTACAAAAAGTTCAATAACTTTGGATCCGCTTATTTCAAAGGCCGAATGAGCCTCATTTTCAAGTCAAGCTCTATACAATGATATAAATTATACATGCTTATTTAAATTATAAAAAATCGTCTGGAATGGCAAACCATTTAATGGAATAAAATTTACATGCTCCAATTTGCTCCAATCTAAAATAGAGCTTTTATCATTTAATCGCTAAGTATTATATTCAGCAAGTATACGATAAAAAGTTGTACAAATAGTTCAATTGTATTCTACGAAATAGAGTGTGCAATGTTCTTAAGAAAACAGAGCTATTATAAATTAGCAGAAAATCACTCATCAAGTTTTTTTAATCCTGATGAGTCTTTAGAGATGAAAACACAGTGTAAAAAAATTTGATAAGTAATTTTTTTATAGCTCATATATACATATATATATATATATATATATATATATATATATATATATATATATATATATATATATATATATATGGATTTTCAAAATACTTGTAGCTATTAAGCTATAATGACAATAAGATTGTTAAACTATTGATAACTTTTGTGTGTTATGTTATAGATAATATATAAAACATGAAAAGAATTGATCTTCTTCAAAAAATTAAAGAGCTAGGTTTCAATAAAGTTAATCTGCTTGAATCTTTGTTTAAAGAAGTTTTAAATGTTGCAACCTTCATGAAGATGACTTCGATAAATCAGAGCTTACCAACTTAAAGAATAAGTTGTCTGTTTTTTTATTTTTATAATAAAGAAGACTTTGGACCCAGATAAAGCAAATGAAATAAGGAAAAACATGTCTATGCTTGAACCTGTTAAAATGAAAATTGAAGATGCTCTCAGCCTAAAAATTCAATGTGATCTATCCGATGAACAATACCAGATTTCAGAAATAGCTCCTTATTCCAAAATGCAAACATCTATCCGTCTCTTCATACAATTTTAATTGAAAAAAAATACTCTCCTGATAATATGGCTTTTTCAGAAATTTCTGCAGTTTGCTCCCTTTAATCTCTTTTTAATAACACACTGTGTAGAATCTTGAGTCTAAATAGTTGCAACAAAATATTTTCTGAATTATCGGTTAAAGATACCAATCAACATGGAATGATGCATTTCAATGGCGGTTTTGATGGAGCGTCAAGCCAGAGTCTGTATAAACAAAAATATTTAGATACAACTCTAGATGAAGTTATTATAAATAAAGAGAATATTTTCCAAACATCTATTGTGCCTCTTAAACTGACTGTTAATGATTCAATGATATGGTGCAACAAAAAACCATCTAGTACACATTTCTGCAGACCAGTATGTTTGCAGTACAAAAAGGAAACAGATATGCTGATTAAAGAAGAAGAGGAACGATTACGAATTGAGATTCAGTAACTTGAACCATTTGTATTAAGTTTAGAGTCAGAACCGGCTGATTCATCTATGATGACAGCAATTATAAAGTATAGTTTGGATTTGACTATGTTTGATGGAAAATTTGTTGATGCACTGACAAGTTCTACCTCTTCTCAAAGCTGTAATGTATGTTCAGCAAAGCCAACAGAGATGAATGACATTAAATTGATTAGATCTAAACCTTTCAATAAAGAAGCTTTATCTTTTGGCCTTTCACCTCTTCACCTTTGGATAAAATGTTTTGAGTACATTCTTCATCTTGGATATAAATTGAAAGTAAGGTCGTTTTATGCTAAAACCTCTGAGCAGAAAGAATCAGTTAAAGAAAGAAAAACATTTATCCAAAAGAAGTTCAGGGAAGAACTAAGTTTTATTGTTGACATGCCAAAGCAAGGTTTTGGAAGCACTAATGATGGTAATACTGCCAGAAGAGCCTTTGAGGAATCGAATACTTTCTCTGAGATAACTGGTGTAGATGTTGACATCTTTCCTAGACTTAAAACAGTTTTAAAAGCAGTTTGTTCAGGATACGATTTAGATCCAAGCTCTTTTCAAAATTATTGTAATGATACAACAGATAAAATTCTTTCTGAATATAATTGGTATGTTATTGATCCAAGCGTTCACAAACTTTTAGAACATGGTTTACAGATTGCCGATGCAATAGAACTTCCCATTGGACTTTATTCAGAAGAATCACTAGAGGCTCTTAACAAAGAGATTAGAAATGCCAGATTAAATCATTCATGCAAAATTTCAAGGATAAATGTTATGAAAAACCAGTTCAACTATCTTATGATAAGGATTGATCCATTTATATCGAGCATCCAATTCACTAACCATAGATGTGAAAATGGGAAATTGCTTCCAGTAGAAGTTCTTTCTCTTCTTAAGCAGTCGTGATTCTTTTGTGAAATTTTTTATTTATAGTTAAATTTGCCATCAAAAATTAAATTTTTATATGAATTAGAATTTACTAGAGTTATATTAGTAATGCTCGGAGCATTCTATTATATACTCTTTGTTGATGACTAAATTATTTTTATTATTATTTTTTTTTGAAAATTCTTTCAATTGTTGGTTTTAGCAAAAGGGGAGGGGACCGGTAATAATTATGACTTAAATTTGGATGGTAGTGTACTGTGTGATCACGCCTAATTACAAGTTGGAGTGAGTTAAAAAGAGATTTAAAAGTAAATTATGTATTATGCAAACTATTACTTGATTCGAGAAGTAAAAAAAAAAAAAATCTGCTTGCGCGCGTAAAATTTCATACGCGCGTGTTTTTTAGATACGCGCACGTTTTGCTGGTTGTTGCGCGTAAAAATAACTTAAAATCCCATAATTCACATTTAATACATATTAAACTGCAATGGTTATATAATTTTTGCTGTTTTTTCTTTACTTTGAGTCACTGTGCACCGGGAGAAATTTATTTCGTCAATTTGTGTCTTGTCCTGCGAATGATCTGAAAAAATATTATGATTCAAAAGCTAATTAAAAAAATTGAATAAGACAGAAAGGTGCTGTGGAGTAGGGTGTTTCATAATTTTTTTTAAGTTTTAACAAAAACCTGGTATAAAGAAAACTTGTGTACAACTTATTTAAAACTAAAACCAAAAGTTAAAATAAAAGTATGTTAAGCGCCCGGGAAATGTGTTTTAAAATTAAATATTTGTGGCAAATTTTTCGTAATTAGCTATGAACCAAACCACAGATACTGCTTTGCGTCCACGCATTTTTTAACGCAAGAAAATGTTTACTCCTATTCATTTTGATTTCTACGTGTGATATGTGATATCAAAACTATAAAAAGTTGTCAACTTATAAATTGTCAAACTAATAGTTTTTATGTTATTTTTTTACGTCAAAAAAAAGTATTAAAAAAAGACATTGACGCAAAAGTTAGGTTTGTAATTCTATGCTATATTTTTAATCCCGGGATTTCCCCATTACAAATACTACTTCCCGAGATCCTGGGACTTATGAATACTTGTTGTGGAAAGATTTTAACATATTATTTAAGTAAAGTTTTAATAAAATTATTAACTTATTCAAAATATGTTTAGAAAAAACTAATTAAATTACAAGGAAATTTTTTGGTTTTTTAATACTAAACATACTTAATTATTAAATTAAAAAGAACTCGTTGTTTTCATAGATATAATATAAATATGTAAATATTTTTTATTATATTTAAAATAAGTTTTTAGGGAGCAGAGTACATCCAAAGTTTTATCGGCCATCGAATTATTATTTTTATTGCAAAAAGACACAAAAAACTTCAGATTACACACTGGTTCAATAGTCATTAAAAAATTATAAGCTATTTGCAAAAAATCACCGCGTGTTCCTTTATTTTCAAACAACAGCTTTCCTTTTGAACTTTCATTGACAGCCTCTCACATCAAATTGGTATGCAATTGGTATTACGCAAATTGTTTTGCAAATTTGCTACTTAATCATGACAGAGTCAATATCATCAAGAAATAGAAAAAGGAGCGGATCAAATCATTCTGAGTATATAGATTATGGAACAGATTTTCTTGTATCGGAGTTACCATTGCTAAAAGATTTACTTTGATATGGTATAGAAAGAAACAATTAAAACGAGTAAGAAAAAACAATAAAAACTATAGAATTTATCTGATAAAATACTTAATGATTGGTTTATTGGTAAATGAATCCATGCAATTGCTTTATTTTTATATCCTGTAATACATATCGAACAACAGTAATACAATATTACTGCGAGATTGGAATGCAGTCAGCCTGGTTGCTAGGGTAAAAGGAAGCTTCAAGGATAAAGAAATTTAAGACTAAACTTAACAAATTGTTTGATATACTGAATGGTAAATACCAAATTATTACTTGTAAAGAGATTTTGGAAATCCTCTTATTAAAGGTTGAATTAATCAAAAATTTATCCTCCGATTAGTTTAAACTAGTCTCTGCCTCTAGAAGTGGAAATATACCTGCAGACTTGGCTTTACTTGAAATTGGGTTATTCATTCCGGATGGTTGACAACTGCCAACAGAGCATCAGATTTCGGGTCTCAACCATGTGAATTTAAAAAACCTTAAATTAATAATTGAGTTTGTTGTGGGAGAGTACATGGCTGAAAAATGATTTAAATGTTTAAAATTTAAGTTGCACACATGTTTACTGAAGAACCGAGACACATTCTTTACCAGCTTAACCTTTTAAAACATCACTCAAGTGAAGTAGTTGCACTAGTTATGTCAACAGTTTGATGTTGACCTTTGTATGCTTTTTCTGAGTTCATGCTCTGAGAATGTTGAGGAAAGAAAGAACGGTATAGAGTTTATTAACGAAAAATTTATCTGATAAAAATGACTTCATAAATAAAACCTGATTCAAAATTTCTACTAATCGGTCGAAGAAAGAATTGACCTTCATGACAAAAATAATAAAAATGTGTAAATTTCGTTTTATTAAAACAATTATATAATAATTATAATAAAATCATAATAAAAAGAGTTCTCACTTTATTGAATAATAATAATAACTAAATAATGGATAAATGAATTTAGAAACTATTATAAAAGTTTTAATAATAATAGATGAAAAAAAAAGATTAAATAAAAAAGTTTAAGCCGTCAAAAATATGTAGCCACAAGCAAAAATTCATCATTCTTGAAAAAAATTTTTTTGCAAACTTAAATGAATCCCTAAATCCTAAGTTAGGATTTAGAAAATTCGCGGAAAAAGCTACTGGGAAATACGATCATCATAATTTCTGGTAGCTTAAGCAGCTGATTGCAAAGTGCAATTAATGAATTAATTGCAACTTGTCATGTTGAAATTTTTTATTTTTTATTTTTAATAAAAAAATATTAGTGTTGTGAATAATTCTTTGTTTTTAACTGAGTAAGTAAGATCGACTCAACGCATTTTTTATAACTTATTTTTATATATCCTTATTAAGAAAACAGCGTTATTTATACTAAATTGGACATAGTTGGCAATTATCAGTAACTAAAATTAAGATAATAGTTACCAACTTTCTACCATATATTAATTACTGTAAAAATACTAGACGTCATTGCGTGGTTTAACAAATGCTTATGACACACTCCCCCAATTTGTAGAGAATATCTACAAATTCTTATCAAAATGTTCATCAAGTGATGCTATTTTATTAAGTTCCTCAACTGATTTTGCAATTCGTGAAGGTCTTTGCTTCAGAGTTATTGTTTGCTCTGCTGATATGTTTTCGCTAGGCTTAGAATCATTTAGGAATTCCTTGATCTCAGTAGGATCTTAGCAAATTTCCAACGGATAAAGCATCTGAATTGGTCTTTCCACTACTTGATTATTTCCCGTTCTTAATTTTGCACCGAGGATTATATTATTTTCTCCGCGTACAAGTTTCGTTACCATATTAATTTTCCACTCACCTCTATTCTTTTCTTCTCCTTTAAGAAAGAAAATCTCTCCCACTGCTATGTTCTTTTTGTTATAGCCTTTGCACTGGTGATTTTCTCGTAATGATCTTAAGTACTCGTTTGTTCATCTTTTCCACGATCCAAATGGATTGCTCTTGAAGTTGCACTAGTATAAAGCACAATGTACGATATTTTTTATAAAACTCTTTGCTTACTTTATATTCGATTGGGCCAGCGAAATCCAAACCAAAAGTTTCAAAGGAGTATTTACTTTTAGTTCGATACTTTATTAAATTAGCTGTTAATGGAGCTAGTAATGGTTTGCACCTGAATCTTTTACACCAATTGCAATCGTATATTATTGTTTTTACTTGGCTACGTAAGGTATCTGTCCAATAATGCTCACGAAACTTGGACATTATTCGACCAACCATCCCAAGGTGAGTCTGTGCATGTGCTATTTGAATAACCAAGTTTGTAAAGGGATGTTTAATATTGGGTATTATATTGGGTGTATATTGGGTGCTCACCTTGTATACGACCCATGCAAACTAATAGCCCATCGTGATTTCTATGTAATCGTAATCTTTCTAAAGTTTCTTTATATTGTTCGGATTTTTCAAATTCGTATTGAGCAATTTTGATCAGCTTCTGCATTGCGTTGTTCTTTTCAGTAGCTGACAGCACACCTCGACATTTTCTTTTACTTTTGAAATTGATAATGATACTTTAGATCCATGCCATTATTCTTATAACTTTTGGAAGATGATACTTGTTCATAAGTTTAAAGTAGTTAAACCTCCCGACTGTGGCAAGGTTATGCATTTTTGTTGGAATGACTTCTTTCATTTCTTCTTCCATTTGTGTATGAGCTTTATTGGGTGGCTACTCATTTTTTTTGGAAAGCCATGTTGGACCGTTGAACCATATTTGGAATTTTTCCATTTTTAATTCTTTTACTTCCAATATCAGCTGGGTTCTGATTATTTGGGCAGTGGCGCCAGATAATCCAACTTCGTTTATTAATTTCTTTGACACGATTTGATACAAACTACTTCCATTTACGATTGTTATTAAGGATCCAATGCAGTGCTACTGAACTATCTAGCCAGCCGTATATCTCTATAACTGGGTGTCCTTCAAGTGCCAATTTAATGTTTGTAAGAGCATTAGCTACAATGTGTCCTGAAATCAATTCAAGTCTGGGAATAGAACAACCTCGCTTTGATATACGTGGTTTGGCTGTAAACAATCCTTGAGTTACTTTGTTTTCTTGATGTACTACTGCATCTATTGTACTGCAGTAGCCATCTTAGCTTGCATCACCAAATCCATGGATTTCCACCTTTTTTATTATATGATTCAAAACTGTTATACTTCTTGGTATTGGTGTAAGATCTTGTAAAGTATTTTTCCGAAACATCCATTCCTTTGTTAATTCAGGTGAAAGTTTTTCGTCCCAAGCATACTTTAAATCACCAATTTTTCTATATATAAATTTTGCTGTTAGTGTTTTGGGGAAATCACACCAAGTGGATCAAAAACTCTAACCAAACTTTCTAAAATTCCTCTTTTAGTTGTGATGTTTGTTTCGCAAGTTGGTCTACAATCCATTAATTAAGTATCCTCATTTTTGTCCCAAAACAAACCAAGAATTTTTGAATAACGTTTATTTTATTCATTGATGGTAACTTAATGATAGTTCTCTTTTGAATCATTGGTTTCCAATAAAGAAAAGTTTAAGTGCCATTTGTGAAGCTGGAATCCTCCCTTTTTGAACAAATGAATTGCTGTTTGTTTCAATTTTTCGACACGTTCCAGGTCAACTTCCCCAGTGATTATATCATCAACATATTGCCCTTGTCGATTATCTGAATTTCATTCTTTTTATGCGAATAATGTTTTTCATATGCCAATAAATGTTGTTTGATTACTCCTCCAAGAATAAAGGGATTAAATGCACAGCCAAACGGGATTCGAGTAAATCTTAGAGTTGTTTCTTTTTACTTTTCAAGTCCAGTATCCAATAGAAACGGAAAACATCACAATCTTTATTATTAACTCTTATTCGTAGAAAGGCTTGTTTAATGTCTCCAGTAAAACAAACATGTTGCAATCTGTTTTGTAAAATAACATTGAGTAGTAAAGGTTGCAATGGAGGACCAATATATAAACAGTCGTAAAGTGAGGGTGATCCGTACTCTTTAGCTGACGCGTCAAAAACAATCCTTACCTTGGTTGTTTCGGAGTCTTTTATCACTGTTTGATGAGGCATGTAGAATATTCGCTTCCCAGTTGGTTTGTTTGGTTCAAACTCAATTATCCCATCCTTGAGTTGTTCTTGAATAATAGCGTTACATTTTACGAGATCATTTGGTTTCTTTTCCAGTTTCCTTTGTAAACTATGCAACCTTGAGATGCTCCCATCTGAATAAGATGCCAGTTTTGAACATTCCTCTTTCCATGGTAATCCAGTGTGATAAAAACCAGTTGAGTCTTGTTGTAGCTGTTCTTTAAATTCTTCATATACTTTATTTTGATTCCATTTGCTTTGATCTTCTAGACCAAGAACATCCAAGCTATATAGTTCTTTCTAACAGTCGTTGGTTGACTTTGTAAAATATAAACAGTCTGAGGTGCTTTGTCCTGGTCGCTAAACCGTCCATCCAAATATGGTTTCTTCTGCATTATTTGGCTCTAACTTTAGGTCCTTAATTAGCGTAGATGAAGCATACAAACTACCAGCTCTCGTATCCAAGAGTGCTTTAAGTTTATATTTTCCATCGTTCACAACAACTGTGGGATGAATAGTTTGCCCTTTGTATCCAGTCATAAGGATACCTTTTTTTGATTCGTCTTTTTTAACCCCAGTGCATATTGATGAATGATGCCTTCATTGGCAATGGTAACAAGAACGTTTGCTACGACAGTTGGATACTGTGTGGTTTGTTGACGTGCTGTTGAAGCAGCGATGGTTTTCTTTAAGATATTGTTTCCTTTGCTGTGTTGAATGAAGTTTCGTACATTCGTGACTGCGATGATTTTGCGAACTGCAGTAGATGCAGCCAATGTTTCTAGTTTCGTTATGCTGGAAGTGTTTTTACATTTGATTTTTGTGCTCCCAATTATTGTGGGGTTTTGAAATTTTTTTCTGATATTATGTCTTGGTCGTCCAATAGATGATTCTGGGTTTCGTAACGTATATTCACGTAGAGCTTCAATTAGCTGTTCAAAGCCCCATTCGAGCCATTTTGGATCTGTTCGAGTAATATCAGCTTTAACAAAATCAAGTTTGTTGAGAGTTTCGCGTACCAGTATTTCTGCTGTCTCCAATTTGTTTAAAGTTTTCAACGAGTTTATGCTTACATTTAATTTTCTGTAAAAGTTATGTATTTGATGCACGTCGGTTTTTTTATGTAGGGAAGATCCATGATATCACGACCATGCTGGCGTATAATTTCAGAAGTAATTCCATATTTTTGATTTAGAATAATTTTTGCTTTTTCATAACCATTTGCATTAAAAGGGAGTCTAGAAATTTCCTCTTTTGGTGTGTTTGATAATAGTTCACGTAAGTATGATAATTTAGTTACTGGAGGATAGCTTGTGCTGTCGATTTCTGTGCTGAATTGTTCCCAGAACCGCACCCAATCCAGAATAGTCCCATCAAATTTGAAAATTTGTAGTCTGGGAAGAGTTGCTTAATAATCATTTGTGTGTGCACTGTGCATGCTTTTAGTTGTTTCTTGCTTTCGTTCATTTAGTTCTTCTTTTACACGAGCAATTTCTTCGTGCATCTTCTTGTTTTTTGTAATTTCTCTTTCTATACGGTATTCTTTCAGTGAAGTCAGAAATTCGCTTTACTGTTTAATTAAGTAGTTCTGTTGTTCGTACCAGTTGTCGATTTCTTCATTGTCGGCGTTTTCTTCATCTCTTTTTAACTCTTCTATGTTTTGGATTAAGTTAAAAGTCTCCAACAGTATTTCTTTGATGGTTGGTTCTAATCTATCTAATGTGTGTATATCATTATTGTTCAATGACATTCCAGACCATGTTGCTCAATTATTGTTAATGTTAGCTCCAATTTCCTTGATAGTGTAGCGATTGGATGTTCGCGTTGCTTAGGAGGCATTTTAAATTCTATTGTAATCTTTGATTCCTTACGTCTGTTGATAGCTTGTAGAGTATTCAGTAGATTCCAGTGTCCTGGCAGGGTCGCCACATTGTGTTGTGAATATTTCTTTATTTTTAACTGACTAAGGAAGATCAACTCAACGCATTTTTTGTAACTTGTTTTTATATATTCTTATTAAGAAAACAGCGTTATTTATACTAAATCTGACATAGTTGGCAATTATCAGTAACTAAAATTAAGATAATAATTACCAACTTCTTACCATATATTAATTAGTGTAAAAATATTAGACGTCATCGCGTGGTTTAACAAATGTTTATGACATTAGTACGACATTAGTACTAATATTTTGTGTTACAAATTAAAAAAAACAAACAATATTACTGTTTCTTTTTAAACTTAAAAAGTGTAAGCTTAGATGTAACTTAACGTTAAAAAAATCCATATTTTAAACAGAGTTACAATAACGTTTTGCTCGGTTATACTTTGTAAATTTAAAAGCTTAAAAAAGAAAAATCTTTTTCAAATGAAACTCAAAACCGATTTGATTATAATAAAGCTATTAAATTTATCAAATCTTAATCAAATTAGTTAAAGAGCTTAGTCTCTATTTGTAGCTCATTTAAGGGATTATTTTTAGCTGCTTTACTAGATAGCGCATTCTAAAAATGTTATACTTTTCAATATATATTTTTATATCTTTTATTTTGTTTTCGTAAAATATTTATTATTTGTTTTTCTTTGTTTTTTATAGTGGCTTTAAAATTTTTATTGTTTATGTAATTTTTATTGTAATAAGTACTTTTATTTTTTACTACTATACCTGGATACATACCATATATAACGGGCGAGGTGAAATTAGTTACACAAAAAATAACTTAGTTTTTCTTGAAATCCATAAAATTATATTTTAGCATTCGAATGTAATTTGTATTTTTAAATATTCTAGTTTTATTAGAAAAAAAATTACTCAAAAAAAAAAAGTTAAACGGGAAAAAAAGAGCAGTTCTTCAATATAATGCCGAAAATTATTTTGTAAAAAATCCAAAAGCTACCAAAGCTGAAGTTGCTAACCATTATATTAAAGAAGAAATCTGTCGCAAAACAGCATATAATTATATAATTCGACACCTTACAAGACAGTGCTTATAAAAAATTAAGGACGCCCATCATCGTGGACTCGAGAAAAAAATCAAAACTTCGCAGGTTGACCAACAATCAAAAAGGTGTAAGTCAAAGAAAACTCGCACGTAAATTCAACGTCAATCAAGAGACAATTTGTACACAATTGGCCAAAATAAATATTAAGTACCGTAAACGTGAAGAAACACCCAAATACAATGATGGACAGCGTCTAAGGGCACAAAAAAGAAGCCGAAAACTCGTAAATCACCTCTATAAAAAACAGAGTGTTTTAATTTTAGACGACAAAGAATACTTTTGTATTGCCCGCGATGAAATGCCTGGAAACGCCGGATATTACACGGACGACAAAGACAAATGTCCAGATAATGTTCGTTTTGCGGGAAAAGAAAAATTTCCAAAGTTTTTCAGCCCGGTTAATCGAAGACTTTTGGGGAGTATTGGCTCAGAATGTGTCTGAGGGTAGATGGGAGGCCAAAAGTTCACAATAACTGATTGGGCGTATCAATGCGTGTTTGAGAAAAATTGAGGCAACATTTTACAATCACTTATAAAGAGTATCAAGACAAAGTTAAGATTAATAGCCCACAAGGGTGTGCTATCGGTTTATAAAAAATAATTTTGATAAAATAAATATTGTAGTAACTTAAAAAGTAATATTAAAAAAGAATTTGTTTTTATTTCATTAAAATTTACAAGGCTTTGATTTTTGTGTAACTAATTTCTTCTTACCCGTTACCATAGTTACCATAATATACCATATAATAATATACTATAACACGATGAAGAGATATTAGTACCAATTAATGCGATAGTTGATGTTTGTTTTTGCTTTTTAATAGTTGATCATCATTTTTTCTTTTTTTTTTCTTTCTTTTTTCCTTTTTTTTTGTCTTTATAACTGTTCATTCACTTGGTCTATTTCTTTCCTTTTCATGCTTTTATATGTTAAACGCTTCTCGAGTTTTAGTTTTTTATATTCAGCATTTTTTTTATTTCACATATATTAGTAACTCTATTTTTTTACAGTTATCTAATTTAAACTTATTTAAGTAGTTATTGTTGCATACGGTTATCTCATCGCTATTTTTAATTTTGAATATGATTCAAATTCACTGGCATCAATCAGTTGGTTTCGTTCAAAATGGTTGAACTCGTTTAAATTCACTCACATCAATCAGTTGGTTAACCTTTTCAATATCTGTAATAACATCAATCGTATTTTTTTCGGTTAGTTGGGTTATTGAATTGAATTCTGGTGGTTGTGTTTTATTCGTTAGTTCTTTTTGTTTATTTTCTTCAGATAAAGTTTTGATAATGTTATATTTTTTTTCAGAGTCTATTTTTGAAGTTTTAATTTTTTCGGTAGTTTTCAACTCTTGCGATTCTTCCATTGCATTGTCATTATATACTATATTTGTTTCATTATCGACAACGATATTATCACCCTCTAATATACTACAGTCAATTGGTATTTGCAAATTTTCTATATCCATATTCAGTTGTTTTGGTTGGCTTTCTTTTGCCATTGGTTTTCGTTTATATCTTTATTATTTTCGGGTACACATTCTGCTTTCGCCTGAGAGACACTTGTCCTGAATGTATTCTTACTCTAACTTTTTTTTTTTTTCTTTTTTTAAATAATCATTTACAGTTTTATGAAATTACATTGTCTCAGGATAATATAACAAAAAGGTTTTACAATATAGAATATCTACAATATAGAAGTTTTACTGTTTATAATATGTATACTTTTTTATTTTTTATTTTAAATTTTTTTAAATTTTCTTAGTATGTTTTGAATTTTAATTTTAAATGTTTTTGTGCTTTTTGTGTTTTTTTTTTTTTTGTGTTTTTTTTTTTTTTTTGTCTTTTATTTTTTTATTTTGAACCTTTATGCGGAGAGGAATCCAAAAAAAGAAGCAATTTATGATAAAAAAAAGGACATTTAAAAATTAAAATAAGCGTTTGGAAAATAAAAGTTTCCAACAAAAATGTTACACTCACAGCCCTCTTACGACACAGCAACACTGACGAGCACAAAACTAAAATTATTATAAATGCCATAAAAACATTTATATAAGTTATATATTTTAAACAATTATTGGCAGTGATTAATTAATAAGCATAAATAACAATATTATGGTTGGTAAAATATAGAGAATACGAAACTTTACTAAAGTTTACTAAGCATGCATATCTTACTTAAAGCCGTTGTTTTATTTAGCGCATATTTTTAGATTTTCCTATTCTCTACTATTCTCTACTTGACAAAAAACGTTTTTAATAGAAAAAAATTGACAGAAATTGGTCTTATCATCAAGCCCCTTAGTCCTTACAATAAATATAAGACATATTTTAATTAGCTATATAAAAGTCTTTTATTCTAGATAGATGTATAAAAGAAATTTAAATTATATCCTAAATTATCAAACTTCTTACTTAATTATTATTCCAAAAGTTTTTTGTTTAAGTATTGTACTGTTTTACGTTTTTGTTTTTTGTTTTTGTTTGTGTGTGTGTGTGTTTTTTGTATTTTTTTTTTGTGTTTTTTTGTGTTTTTTGTTTTTTTAATTTGTGTTTTAGTTTCTTATTATGGCGTTTACATAAAATTAGTACTTGTACTATATGTAAATATTCCATGAAATGTAAAATCTATTTCAGAATACATTTAATTTGAATTTTGACAACAAAATTCAAAAACGTAACACTATATAATATAAAACGTTTTTTTAAATACTTAATAAAATAAAAATCAATCGGTCCTAAAGTCCTACTTCAACTTTTCGTTTTTGTATTAATTAAGAAAAATTAAAAAAAAAGAAAAAAAGAATTATTACAAAGAAACTATGTTACTAAAAAGCATGCAAGCAAATACATGCAAGCATAATACTGAAGCTTTCCTTTTACACCAGCATATACCTTGAAATATGTGAATAACTCTTATAAACCATAATTTTTTATATACATTTTTTATAAAAAAAAAAAAATTTAAGCAATAACAAGTGGCACAATCCTTTTTTAAGATCGTCAAGCTCATAATGACAAACGTAAATTAGTTGGGTAAGTTTAAAAGTAGCAATCATTAAAACTTCAGAAAAAGCTGAGCGTTACGTCGTTCATCAGTAGTTTTTGCTTCAATTTGTTCTTAAACTCATTAAGCATTAAAATTATTTTAAGTTTATCAGTTAATATTTTGTTCCATAATTTCGGCCCTCTAGTAAAAATTGAAAATTCAGTCGCCGCAAAACAACTTTTGGGTTGATTATAACTGTTATTTGAAAATAAAATCTGGTTAAATATCCATTCCGATTTATTTTGAATAATGGGTAAAATATTTTAGGAGATATATTTTTATTAATTTTGAAATAAATATAAGGATTTGAAAGACATTTAATTGATAAATATTCATTATATTTGATCTAACAAAAAATGCTCGGGAATGTGGATGACGGCCCACATTGGAAATGGTTCTGATTGTTTGCTTGCTTTTGTTTATTAAATATTTTTAATTTTTGTTTATTTGTGCCAAGCAATATTTGCATAATTAAGATGGCAATGAATGAACGAGAAATATAAAAGCTTCAAGCTGTTTTAATCAAGAAAATCAAATTTATCGGATAAAAATTGTTTTGGGATGTCAAAGAGTTATATATATGTTTAAAAACCTCCCATATTTCAACAAAAAGAAAACAAAAAGAAAAGATGTGAATGTTGTCCTTTATTTTACCACAAGTTTTGCATATGTTATTTTTAATTTTACCACAAGTTTTGCATGTTATTTTTAACGATCTGTTGCCTTATGATTTGCCTAGCAGAAGGTAAACTGTTCTTTAAAATACAAAAGAGGGTATTTTAGTTCTGCTGACACGACTGCCATTTTGTTTTTTGCCTAGATTTCAATTGTTATTTGTAGTACTGAGATGTTTTGTTGTTCCAGGGTTTTGGAAAATTAATTTGCCTTCAAAAAGTCCAGCTTTGGTTTTGCTTGGTAAATTTTATAAGTGAACTTGCTAACCAATACTTTGAAAGGTAATAATCGTGGGTCCGCATTCTTTCAGTTTCACAAAGAATGTTTTAAGACTTTTGACGGATAAAAAAAGTTCTTTTCTTCTGACCGGATTGAAAATGGTATTTTGCATAATTTGTTAAAAATATTACTAAACAGACGTTTTATTACTAAATCAGGAATGGGCAACATCTTTGCCAGAAACCGTTTGACATTGACATTGCTAATGTATTTATCATCGTTGTCACTCCGCTGACCGACAAAGTACAAAACATGAGCTTTTTTATTACTTGAATAAGATCAAATTGCCAGTTAAAACTGGTAGTTTTACACTGGTTTTTACTCATGGTTTTATATATTATATAACATATATAACATAAGTTTATTTTATATACATAAATTTATTCTTTCAGTTATTTTTTTTTAACCTTCAATTTAGAGACACCTGTAGCCGAAACCAGGGCCCTAGAAGGCAGTATTATTTTGGAAGACAAGAGTTTGGCCCACTTAAGGGTTTAGTATCGCCACTTAGCTGAAGTCAAGCGGCACGGTTTATCTCCATTTAACGACCGGAGTGGACGGAATCTGAGGTTTCCGGACGTAAAAGGAATCTATCGGTTCCGGACATAATTGGAATCAATCTTTTGCTGTTTCTGTTTTCTAACAACACCGTAACCAATTAAAAGAGATGGTCCGGAGCCGAGATAAGAACAGACACTAGACTTGATCATAACTATTAGGCTGAGAAGCGATTTTAGCCATTAGCCTAAAGCGAGTTTTTTTTTAATTTTTTTATTTAACAATATATATACATTTATCTTATAAAAAGAATTTACATGTTGGGTAGTTTACAAAGACAGAATGGTTTTCTGCTATATTTACATATTTTTATTTTTATTTTTTTTACTTTTTACTAACTTTATTTACATATATTTATGACATATTATAATATACTATTTATATATATTTACAAGTTTTGTCTTTAAGAAATACAGAAAACGAATATTTTACGGGTTCCATAAATTGAGGGGTTTCATAAACAAATTTACAATATGGGTAGCTCGCATATATAAGGGGGGGGGTTATATGAAACGTTATATAGATTGTTTAAGGCTCAAAATAAAAAAATAGTCTGTGAGAGTTTTCACTCAAGGGTCACTAATAATATATTATATTAAGCTTTTTTATATAGCAAGAAATTTTAAATTTGTATTGACAAAAGTTGATTTTTTAATTAGTTATCAAAACATTATTTAAAATAAAAAAACATCTAGTAAAAATTTTGTATTAAGCTCAAAGTTTGAATGTAAAGGTTTTAAACTATATAATACTTTAGTTTCAAAAGGAGTTAATAGCACTTATCTAAATTAGCTGCTTGTTTAAAATATAACTTAATAAAGAGCTCGTGCGTTCTATATGATAAAAAAAAATGTCTAATATATATATATATATATATATATATATATATATATATATATATATATATATATATATATATATATATATATATTATATATATATATATATAAATATATATATATATATATATATATATATATATATATATATAAATATATATATATATATATATATATATATATATATATATATATTAGGGATATGACAATTTTTGAAGACCCTGTTCCCCATGCTATTTTTTGTGGAGTTTTAATGCAAAGATCAAGAAAAATTCAATGGCAAGTGTCAACAACAAAAAAATGTCACCCCCCTTATTTAAATTAAAAAACTATATACAATTATGCATTGTACAAAATGGTTTTTTTTAATCAGAAATACAAACATACAGGTTTTAGTGTTCATTTGTCAAAAGAAACTTAATGTTAATTTTTTCAATGCTTTTGCACAATGGAAGTAAATCCTGCAGAACTTTAATTGCACGTTCAGCACAAATGTTTGACCTTTGAGTTGGGATTGGAGTCGGCTCAACCAATCAAAAAGTCCTTAAAGTCTTTATTGCCTTTGAGTGATCTTTGCAAACGGCTGCCAAATTATTGTAGTTTTCCTGATTGTAAACCTGACCAGAAAACCAGATGTCACTCCACATGCCACTAATATAGTCACATGATCACTGACCTTTGGCTGACTGTCGAAATTCTGGAAGTAAAATATAGCTAGCAAAGCATAGATTGCTCAGCTATTCCATCTTGCATTGCTTATAATTGGCAAAGTTCTGAAATTTACTTAAGGGAAACATCCTGTTTTCTTAAACTGTCTGTAACAAGCGATCAAGTGATGAAGGAAAGTCATATCATCTCTCCGAACAATTTATTCTTCTTCCTTCAGAGCATCTCCAGAATTGTCAAAAGATGTTTTCAGTTGCTGGTACTCTTCTGTTATTCTGCAAATGAACCAATAATTGAGATAAGGTGAGGTTGTTGCTGTTTCAAAATAATCATTCATCACATGATTTAGTAATGTATCAAGAACATGTTGCTGGCATCCAATATAAAGAGGTTTGTCTAAGCCAAGCTTAACAAAATGCTTCTGTATTAGTGTGACTGCCCCAACAGATTTTCCTGTATTTGCAGAGGTTGTATCAGAAATAATTAACTTAATTGCAGGCCATAGCTTATATTCATCAAGAAAAGTTTTTATTCCATTGAATATTGTTTCATCTTTTCCATTAATCAGTGCAATAACTGCTTGTTTAACTTTTCTATTTTCATTTTTTAGAATTACAATCTGGTACTCTGTTTTTTTATGTGCTTCCCATCAAAATGCAAGCTCCAGTTTTCGTTTCTTAGAGTTTCAATAAAATGTTCTTTTAATTTTTCTCCTGCTTTCATTGTGGCTTCGTAAACAACACTTTGACTTGGAGTTTGAATAGAAATTCCATTGTTTGCAAGAGTTTTGCAGACTGTGTGTGCCTTTCTTGAACTCAGTTTTGCTTTTGTCACCAAATTTATTGCATAATAAGTTTTTTATCTTTAACATGTTGTTGGAGCCTCTGAATCTTGAGAACCACTGTCAGAATCTTGTTTCTGTTCTTCAGTGCTAAAATGTTCTTCATCTTTACTGCTTGAATCATCCTTAGTATCTTGACTAACTTTTTGCTTAATTAACTTTAGTTTTCTAGGATGAACTCCTCGTGTATCTTCAATTGTGGTGCAGTAGCCAGCTCTACCATTTGTTGACATCTGAAAATTATAGAAGGCTTTATCTTCCTGGCACAACCGTTCTCCATTTTCATCAGTTACGTTGAACAAATTGGTAAAGTCTTGCGTTCCTGGTTTTCTGCTGTCTTTTTCATACTTGTTTAGTACATTCTCAATTTTTCTTTCCACTGTAGATTTGCCTTTTTGAATTGGAAGATTCAGTTTTTTCCATAAATTTTTACTTCTTTGACCACTATCACAACTCTCTCCTATCTACCCTTCACATTTGCAGCCAAACACTTAAATCTGTCCAGGATATGCTGTTCTGTTGGCATTTTGTTCATTTGATCAAGACTGTCAACAATCTTTGCATACTTTCTTGAATTCTTGGCTGTTTCAAACCTCACCAAATTTGATTCCCATAGTTTCTTATTCAAATCTGAAGGAAGACTATTTTTAGACATCTTGTCGCATTATTATTTGAGTGTAAATTTAATTATCTACAAATAAACAAATCTTATGAGTTTAGGTTATCAAAATAAGTTTTTAAAATATTAAAAGTCAGGTGATGATAACAAATACAATATTTAATATGAAAGATTATGAAATAAAAATGCATACATTTAGCAAAATCACACCAGCAATAAACTGAAGCTGTGATGCCTTAAACTGTACTGTATCTAACAATAGATACACTATGAGTCATAAAAAAACATGCCACTGAACTTATTGCAATAACTTTGCTCATTGTGAACCGATTTTAAAAATGGTGTCTTCTTCAAGTAGAGAACTAGAACAATACTTGACTACAATAAAATATTACTTTTTAAATTCTTTTTTATTGTCTCAACCTAGAATTTTTAAACTAATTTTAACTTCTATATAAGAAATCAGACAATTTTTCTGTAGTTGAAGTTTGGAGTGTTCGTGTACGTCAGTTTTTAGAATTGGGTCGCCATCGGACGAATGTTTTTCTGCAATTCAATTCTTAACAAAACCTGAAATTTTGTTAGGCACCAGACCAAATTTGACAAAGTTATGGTAGAAAGTTCAGTTGCATGTTTTTTTATGACTCACAGTGTAGATGGGAAAAAACAGTTTTCAGCTGAGGGGGGTGAACTTTTTTAAGATTTAACACTTTCAAATGGTATTTCCAGATTTAAAATGTATTTTTTCCACTCATGGTGGCATAGGAAACCAAAAATTGCCAAACAAACTTTTTAGTCATACCTCTAATATATATATATATATATATATATATATATATATATATATATATATATATATATATATATATATATATATCGTGGCAATTAACCCTTAAAATGTACTCACACAACCAACGCTGTCACTGGACGGCCAGGGTTATGCTCGTTCCCGTATTCAACTATGGTTGAAGATCCGTTTTACGTTTCTTTTGATTGTGTTTGTAATTCATTTCACTATATTTATACAGTGAATGTTAAATCTTGATTGTTGCCATTGCTTATTGCACTGTTTATTGGGAAAATTTTGAAGTTTTTCTATATTATTTTCTCTAAAGTATTTATTATACTGGAGTTTCCAGGTGGATTTAACTTCTTTTAGTATATTTTTTGCACGAATATATTGATTATTTTATTTTTTGGCAAGAGCATTATGATTTTCTTTAATTTTGGAGTTTCTACATCTCCATAACTCATTAGTGGGAATGTGTGTTAGGGTTGTAATATATTATGCAATAAAAATATTTTAGTAGGTCCACTATGTTTATTAAAAAGAAGACATGTTCCGAGTTAAATGGTTTCAAAGCTAGAAGTTTTTCTTAAATGTTTCTTATTACTTTACACACAGCTCTAGTCTTGCTACAGAAGATAACGAGGTGAAGAGTGTCAGTTTTTACAACTTTTGCACTCGGAGTTTCCATGGAATTGCCCACGTTTAATTTTCTAAGTGCTTGTTCCCTGAGCGCAAGAGTCAAAGTTCTTTTCCCATATTTGTTTCCATCGGATTGTTTTTTTGAATTTTGCCTTCCATTTGAGTTTAATTAGTTTAATGTTCATGTTTTGTTTTTGTTGAGAGATATGGGTATAAATATTTTTTTCTTTTTTTTTGGGTAATGTTGAAGATCTCAACATTACCTATTTCAAATAGGTCTTTTTGATAAAACTGGAGTTGATTTATGGATTTTGTATTACTTTTTCATGTAAATAATAGCCATTGAGGATATTTAGTTTAGCTTAGAGAGTATGCCAGAAAGTATTTTTGCAAGAAAATACTTTCTGGCAGAAAAATCCTTGGTGGCACTTTCTTATTAACCTATATTATCGCGTAATTTCAAAATGTCTCTTTTAATGGGTTCAGAGAATATGCTCTGCCAAATATAGGTAGAGATTGTTTTATCTATTTTTTTGAGGTCTTGTTTTTAGATAGGGAATACGTTTGCCACATGTCACACCATGACAGAGCAAAGGTGTTGACAAAGATTCGTTTGCGTTTCAAGGAAAGGCAACTTTGGATATTTTTTTGGAACTTTTCTTCGGCAGTGCACCATTTTATTCTGACAGCTTAGGCAAAATCTGTGTGGAATATAATTCCGAGTATTTTTAAACCTGCCGTCTATAAACCTATTAGACTGAATTTCGCGAGGAAGCGTTTCCTCTGCCAGGCAGTACAGCATTAGGGATATTGGGTCTCCTTGACAGACACCCCTTTTAATTTTAAAGAGTTTGCCCTTCATAAACCTTGTTGTTTATGATAATGGATAGAGTGTTATTCATAAATTGTTTAATTGCGTATATAAAATTTTGACCCAAATTAAATTTTTCGAGGATTTTAATAAAAAAGTATCGATCAATTTTGTCAAATGCTTTTTCCTGATGGATAGTGATCAGGCAGCTTCCAATACATTTGTGTAATGAATAACATCTCTGACAAGAGTTATGTTTAGGAGATGTTTCTTCCGGGTACTGAGCGCGTTTGTGTGGATCCGGGTAATACGTTCAGGAGATTTGAGAGTCTCAGTGCTGGCGCTTTTGTGAATCTTTTTTAGTCTGCGCATAGCAGTGAGATTGGTCTCCAGTTTCGTATTAGTGCTCGGTTCCCATATTTGGGTAATAGGGAGATGAATACCGTTTTTTGCGTTCAAGATAACTAAGTTAAAAATGTTTTTGCCAAAAAGGTTAGTCAGCTCCTCACCACATGTCCCAGTATTCTTGGTAACGTACAATTAGGATGCCTTCAATGCATGGGTTTTTCCCTTTGCCTAAGGATTTTGCGGCATTGTGGATTTCCTCAATGTTTAAAAAAGCGTTTCGGTCATCGTTCAGAATATTTAGGAATGTTTGCAATTAATTTTCGTGTCTATTGATTATCTCTTTCCATTTAAAAAAGAGATTGTGGGTTGCCTTCTTCATATTTAATTTGCTTTGTTCCACAAATATTCCTGTTAATGCAGAGTTTTTTTTTCTCCTTTTGGAGTTGCTTAACTTTTTCATTAACTATGCTAGTTTCACTTTTTTTAAATTCTATTCTTTTTTCTAATAACGTCTCTCGTTGTTTTCTTTGTGCTTTTTCATGAAGAAGCGAGCTTTTTAGTTTTATGTAGGTTTTTTATTGCTAACAATAAAGAGTGTGAGGAAATAAATTATAAAATTAGATTACTTATGGCTTGATTTAAATTGTAACTTTGTGTAAATCTTTACAACGACGTTAATTGTGAATATCCGTTAAGTTGCTCTGACGTCAAACAAAAACCATCACAACCAACAAAAACGCACAAAAATACATAAGTTAGAGTAATATGTAGATTTATCTTAACCACATCTTTACTTTTTTCGACTTTAAAGTTTGAATTTTATGCCACTTTTGCGTAAATGAACCGCCAAAATGTTTATAATAAAGTATAGATAACTTTGATACGGAATTTATGTCGTTTATTTTTTATTATTGACTTTTACATATATACAAACATACATGCAACATAAACATACAATGATATCACAAATTATCCGTTAAACCATGTTTAAAACATTTTACAAAAAGATTTACTTAATAATTAAAAATAATTAATTATTTACTGAAGCTCAATAAGGTACTTAGAAACAAAAAGCAGCGTAAAAAATGTTAACATTGTTATTAAAACTTGAATGAATAAAAATTAGGGTTTGGAAAATGTGTCTGCGCAGATCTGTGCAGACAAAATTGCGCATATCTGCGCAACTTTTGTTCGAGCTACGTATAATCAATCGATATGAACTTTTGTAAGTGTTTCTTACTACAATTTAAAGTGATTTAGAATCAAGAAAATGTGTATTTTCATCATTCAAAGTGTTTAAAATGGAAAACATCCCAATTTCGAATTATTTGACAAATCTTGATCGAGAGAAGCGTTCTGGCACTTGTTTAGCATGTAACAAAACTATTCAATGGTTGAAGGAACGCCTTGCAGCGCATAAAAGATCAACATGTCCAAACGCCAGTGTCGAGGAAAAAAGATTGTTTTCTAAGCGTAATTATAAATTGTCACATCTAATCAGTGATTCTTAGCAACTTAGGTCTACGTCTGATTCACCGATGCAGCGTGTACATCCAACAATTAATGAAGAGCTCAAAAATAATATCGACACGAAGCTTGCTAATTTCTTTTACCGTACGGGTATATCATTTCGTTTAGTCGAATCGGAGGCCTTTGAGGTTTTCGTTAAGTCGCTCAATCCATAGTACGCATCTGTCATCTCGAATGCTAAAGCCTTATCAGGATCTCTGCTCGATAAACAATACACAAAATGTTCTACTTCTGTAAACGAAATTTTGAATTCTGAAACAAAATAAACACTGATGTCTGACGGCTGGACGAACATAAGTGGCGATCACATAGTGACTTTTTGTATTGAAGCGCCGGATCATAAGCCTTTTTTTTTTACACGTCAATAAATACATCCGAACTCATTCAACAATCATCTGCAGTTGCCGCGGCAATCTTACAAGTTATTGAGAAGACTGGCTCACAAAAATTTGCCAGTTTCATAAGCGACAACGCTCCTGTTATGAAATCAGCGTGGAGGATCATCGAGGAGAAATATCCACACATCTCGGCTAGAGGTTGCGGAGCTCATGGGGTCAACTTGTGAGGACAACTTGTGAAGGACATAGTTTTTACTGAGGCCACAAAAACAGTCAAAGATGCAGAGAAACACATCAAATATGTGAAAAATTATCACATCGTGATAGCAAAGTTTGATGAAAGACGAATTGCAGCAAATATTTCTCTTTCGTTGTCCGTGTCTGCATATACACAATGGTTTAGTTATTATAAATCAATGAGCAGCCTCCAGCTATTAAAGTACGTTCTTTTTAAGTTGGTAGACGAAGAAAGTACATTACTGAAGGAAATTCAACCAAAGAATACATTTGCTGATGTTTTGGCGTTGAAAAAATCTAACCCATTTTGGGACCGTCTCTTTAAGCTTGTCAAAAGCACTGATTTTCCTTCCAACGTGATCGGAAAGCTGAAAGTGATGAATCTCCATTGTCTCTCGTGTATGATTACTTTGGTCAAATGTACAATTCCTATATGGACGATAAAGACATACAACAAAAAGTGCAATTTTGCCTTGATTTTTTCTTTACAACAGGTATTGGAATTGCTTTCATATTACCGCCCAAAAATGCCGCATAAGGTTTATATTTGAATGAAGATAAAACCGATTTTATCACTGCTACAGTTGAATTCGCCAAAAAGATTAAACCTGAAATTGCTGACACTGCTGAGGATAAACTGATTGCTTTTTATAGGAGAAATGGCTGCGCTGCCTAAGAGAAGAAAGGAAACAATATTCAAAATGAACGCGCAAAATTATTGGAACATTATCGGCTGCGATAAATATCCTGCTCTTTACGAAATTGCTAAGCCTATTAACGAAATGATCTGCTCATCGACTACAGCAGAAAAAGCTTGGTCGACCTTGCGATTTATTCACTCCTGACTAAGAAATCGTCTTACGAATGAGAGAGTTGAAAAGCTGGTACTCTTGTTTACCAATAGCGTGCTGATGGACACAAATGATAAGACTGTATACATTCTTGAAGAAGGTGCAATTCTCAATGAAATTGAATGTCGAGAAATCATTGAATAGGCCCCTGCATTATATTTTTTTATTAGTGTAAGAATCGTGGAAAACTCTTATTGTTACTAATCACTGAATTTATAATAAAGTTAAAATATTATTTAAAACATTTTTTAAGTTTAAAACTATTTTTGTTGATTTCAAAAAATCGTCTGCAAAGCAGTAAATTTTGTCGGCACCGACGTCTGCACAGACGTCTGCGCAGACAAATTACACTGTCTGCGCATATCTGCGTAGATCTGCCCAAACAGTCCGAACCCTAATAAAAATAAACTAAAGGATTTTTTGAAATGGCTTCTTAATGTTTACGTATTCAGAACATTTCTATCATTTTGAATGGGGTAATAACAATACCATCACGTGTAATATGCGTGATCGTATCAGTTGTGTAATTTATAAATGATCTCCATTTATTGCTGATTGTTCCTGTTACACATTATATAACTCTTTATTTATAATGTATCGTACTCCAACCATCTTCGAGAACAAAAAATAGAATAGTATATCATGCGGCTTTACGACTAAATAGAAATCTAATCGTAGAGCTAAAAAATCTGACTTGTATTGGCTTTTGCAAAATTTACCGCTAAAGTTATAATAATTACTCACACAGATAGTAAATAAAAGAGTTTGTCTAGTTAAATAGACTTTTGCCATCAGATTTAAAAAAAAAGAAAAAAAGAAAATTCCATTAAGTAGTCGAATAAGACGAATATACATTTCCCACCTACTTTTCTTAATTACCCCCTGTACATCACTGAACATCTGTTCAAATAGGATAGCGTTCAAATAGGATTACGTAAACACTCTTTCTAATATCTATTTGTATTATTATCTATTCATAGTATCATTTTTTCTATCAGGCATTTACCGGTTAGGTAAAGACGTACTAAATTGTTTTTTCGTTATTTGTCTCTATTTTTGTCATTTTTTTGATTTTTTTCTTGATGGTTGATATGGAAAATATGGATCGTAGATATGAAATATATGGACGCCCTAGTTACTTTGACTAGAGCTTGAAAGCTCTTTAAATTTGTGTATTTTAATCTTTATTATTGTGTTCTTTATGAATTGTTATCTTGTCATAAATATGCAATTTTAAAACACCGTTCTCGGTAGCTAAACATAATTTTTTTTGTTTTTGGCTTTATTTTTAAATTAGCCTTACGCAAGTTTTCTTTCTCTGGGTTTTGTTAAAACTTTTTTTTTTTAAAATCTTGCAGTATGACACACCCTATTTGTTATTTCGTTGTTGTTTGGAGTTTTTGCTTTGTTTTACCTTGACGAAATCCGTTAAAAGAGTTATCTCAAAAAGGGATAGAAAATGGAACGGAAAAAAATGGATACTCTGCAAGGGATATGGTAACTTATAAAAACTTTTTTTTGTTTAAAACACGAAGCGGTTGTTATACAGATATAATTAGGGCCCATTATGAGCGGTAACGGCACGTTTGCGCAGCTGATTTTTATATATGAATTTATCTAATACAGCAGCAACATATTAAAGATATTAAAGAGAAAACTTGGGCTGGTTAACTTCCGAAAGTCTTACAGATTTATCAGCAGATACTGGTTTCTAAAAGTTTTTATAAAAATTTCTAAAAAAGAATTAGAAAACTGTTTAATACTAAGACTTTTAATACTTTTTAATACTTTTATTACTTTTAATACTTTTGATACTTTTAATACTTTTAATACTTTAATTACTTTTAATACTTTTAATACTTTTAATAATTTTAATGCTTTTAATACTTTTAATACTTTTAATACTTTTTAAAGAATTAGAAAACTGTTTAATACTAAGACTTTTTAATACTTAAGCCTTTGGAGTAAAAAGAGGGAGTTTATCCCACAAGTAGAACATTATTATGAATATATAAACTTTTTTTGCATTTCCTTGTGGAATGTTAGCACTGAGCCAAAGTGTATGTGATGGAGAGCGGGAACCGTATAGTCTTTGACGCTGTCCATTACGTCATTGAGGAAATCATTTCGATCGACGGAATGATCGTCCCATTCCTCCAGTGTGCCGTTTTTTAATGTATCGAAGCACCACTCGGGGTTGTTACATGGGTGGGGTATCCATGCTGGCGTTTCGTAAAGATGAAGAAAAGGGATAAACCGTTGCTAAACAAAAAAAGTAGAAAACAATGAAAACAATGGTTAGGATGGATTTTGGGGGTATTTGTTGCCGGAATGGGGATTCGGGAACTTGTTTTGGGAAGCTAGTTGCCGTTTCCAACAGTGCTACTACTTGTACCTCAGAAACTAGGGGGATATTGGGCTTTGTTGCTTTAAGGCAACCCTATGCAGTGATGATAAGAATTTAAAACCTTTACAATTTCAAAGAATAATGTATTATGTATGATCATAAATTAGCCACAAACTTATTCCAGTACGCAAAAATACATTAAATCACATAATCCTGGGGTTCAAAAATTAAATTTGCTCCCCCTGGGTCCCATCTAGTATTACTCTAGGATGGCAAATAAAAGTCAAAATTAGGCACTTCAGTCCATTTTATGATCTCGTAATATAATGAAGGTAAAACGTTAATTTTAATTTTATTAATTTTGTTAATTTTATATTGATGGGCATCACCCATTTTGTAGCACTTCTGGTTGTCAAGAAATTTGCATTTTTATACTACCTTATTTGACATTTTTTTAGACAAAAAAAATTTTTTATTTTTTCCTCTCATCATGTGTAAACATTTTACGTAACGACTTTAGGCAAAAATCTATCTGTTAATCTATCACTAAACACTATACCAATAAAACAATTTTCAGTTCCCAGCTAATCTTTAGAAAAATATATATACAGAAAAAATATATATAGCAGAAAATTATATCTACATTAATATAGTCATAGACACATTACACATTAATTTAGTCATAACTCTATTACCGCATTAAATTGTGAAAAAATAAAACACAAGGTTGCCCAATTTTAAATTTTCTTAAATATTATAGATACAATATTATAAATATTATAGATCCATATAAACGATATATATCTATACATATATGATATATATATATATATAAATATATATATATATATATATATATATATATATATAGAAATATATATATATATATATGTATATATATGCATATATAAATATATAAATATATAAATACATATATATATATATATATATATATATATATATATACATATATAAATATATATATATATACATATATATATATATATATATATATATATATATATATATACATATATATATATATATATATATATATATATATATATATATATATATATATATATATATATATATTTAAACAATATAATAATATAGACTAATTTATTATAATATTATATAATTTATAATATATTTTTAATATAGTATTACTAATGATATATAATAACTATATACGATACGTTATAATAACTATAAACGATATAGATATAAATATTATAGATTAATATATATGACTAATTTATAATAATATATTATAATTTATAATATATTTCTACTATAATAATATTAATAATATATATAATAACTATATATGTTATATTTTTTAGTATCGATTTTCATTATTTTATGTTGAATAAATTTCCCAACAAGATAATTCACATCATTTAGAATGACAGCCAAGATGTTTGTTTTTTGTTAATTTGCTAATTGAGACAGTCTTGCATTCTTTAGTTTTTCACTTAACTCTTCTTTCTGTTTTGTAATCAAAATACCTAGTTCTTTTCTTTCAATAAGAATATCTCTTCTCTTAATAGGCTCTGGAAAAGTCCTTGTTCTAATAACTGATTGTAAATTACTGAACAACTCATTGTTTATTAAGTCTATTCGCTTACTACTATGTATTTTAGTTTTGTAAAAAAATTTAGGTTCACATAAAAATCCAACTGTGCTCTTAATATTCTTTTGCTTTTAAATGTGTCAACTAACAAAACATATTCATCATCTGCTTCTTTAGAGGTCAACCACACCATTGTCCTCAATTTTAACAACTCATTAACCAATTTAGCTTTTTTTAAGAAGGCTTTATCTTCAGCTGTTTTTTTAGTTTTATGCTTTTCAGACAACTCTTCACTCATTTCAAACTTTAGTTCTAAATGACGTTGTTTGCATTTATCTTTAATTTTTTTAAAGTTTGTTGAAGTTTTTTTTAGCAATGAGTCACGCTCATCTAAAGATTTTTTATCCAACCAGTCTAGTGTTTTGTTTTTATACCACATAGTATAAGCTTGTATAGTTTGTATTTTGGCATTTGGCTTTGTACGAATTAAAAGATCCAATATCGCAAAGTCGCTTTCTGACGCTTTGTTTGTTGTTGGAACATTCTCTGCAGCCTTACTTATATTATCGACAGATTGTCTTTCCAGAACAACTAACAAAGAATGACAAATTACTTCTAATGTATGCTGTGTTAAAATACTTAAATCAGTGTCTTTAGTCTCTTCAAATAATTTATCGTACAAAATATCTTTATGAATATTAACATCACTAAGACTGAATATATGTGTTTTCGTGATCATAATCGATGATGTATTTTTACACAAATCTGAAAGTTTCATTTTTAGGATTAACAAAAATGGATTCATATCAAGAATACTCTTTTGTGATTCAATTATCCGCTAAAGTGGACCTGTAATTATTTTATCAACTATTCCAGGAGCCCGCACTTCTACTAAATATAATTTGTTGCTAATATCTTCTTTAACTGCAAGTAAAAGATTATTTTGATTAGACCAATTTTGAAGAAACTCTAAGATATCTTTTGAATGAAAATACAAAGCCGCAGCATTATAATATAATATATTAAATCTGTTACTCACAAAGGGTGCAAGCATACACTTACTTTGTCCTTTACCAGCAAGAAATGCATTAAAATACCCAGCAACTCCAGCTTCATCACTTCCCCTTACATGAAAAGCTTTACATGCAGTTCTTAATAATCTAGTGGCACCTGATTCAGCAGTATTGAATGCAAAAATGTTTTCATAACTACTACTTAAAACTAACTTTTCGAAGAGTTATTTATTTTATCAGTTTCTGTTGCAAAGTTAGATAATAAATGCAATTTACAAAAAAAAATTAGACATTTCAATGATATCTGCTTGCTCACCTTTTTTTAAACCTTCCCAGTTCTTTATAACTTTAGACAGTAACTTTTTCCTCATATTTTTAAGATTTAAATTAAACAGTGGATTAACTGGCCCAAGATCAGACATGGTAGTTTTAAAAAAACATACAAGGTTAGAAAAATCGTTTTCCTTACTGCTACTTTCAAAATTGTCACATATATAATCTAATGTTTTGGTTAACGCATTAATAGTACAATCTGCATCACTGCCAGCCATTTCACATAATCCAAAAGATAAAGTAACTTGAAAATTTTGAAAATGTCTATGATGTTTAGAGGTACCGTCACTTTGAATCAATTTCTACAGTGTTTATCATTTTTCTGCAACTTGAAGTAAGTGCTAAAGCCTTAGTCATAGAAGAAGTTGAGTAAGTGCTAAAGCCTTAGTCATAAATCGAGATTTTGTACCAATTGAAAAGAGCTTCTCTATATCTATCTTTGCTATTTTTTTTAAAACAATTGTGATAACTTCATTAACTTCGTTCATGCTGACATTCAAAGAAACTAACTCCATAATAACTTCTCTTATATCATCAGAATACCTTCCGTTTTGAAATGTTATTATTTTGCGATCATGGAGAAGACAACTTAAATTAAAATCTTTATTTTCTTTGCTTAATACTCTTGTGTTAGGAGAGTCGGTATCCTTTTCAGGATTATTTAAACTATTAGAAGACAAATTTTCATGTTTATTTACTACCATGCTAAACTTCTTGTTTACGTAATACAATTTTTTGCATGTAATTCTTTTTTTCTCATGAAGGAGTGCAACTTTATTGTCGCTTTTTTCAAGCTTAACTAACAAATGTTAAACTCTTTTATTAGGATTTTTAATGACTTTATTATAAAAATCTTTTAATTCTTTTATTTCCTTATTTTGTTTCTTTTTTAATTGATGAATCTTTGCTTTATTACTTGCATATAATAGTTTATATGTCCTTCATGTAAAATTTTTTTTCATATTACAAATACAAACATTAGCAGATTTGATCTTATTTATACAACCAGATGAAGCAAGTTTCAATTTTTTAAAACAGTTTTTCGAGGTTTGTTGGTTCAATTTTCTTTTTTACCCTTTGTTTTATATTTTTCATTTGATATGCATAATTCACAACTAGTTTCTGAAATACGTAGTTTAAAGAGCATCAGCCTATATATATATCTCTTCTTTAATCGTTTTTTTTTTTAACGATTTAAATTTATCTACAACAATTTTAATTTTGTTGTACAAGCTCAAATTATTTTCACTTACTGAAAACAAATTGGAGAATCGGCTTCTGAAATTTGAGCACACCATTTTCAAAGATTTATCACTCAAGCATAGATACCAATCATATAATTCTTTATTATTCATTATGATAAGGCTAATTTTATCCAAATACTGTATTATATAATTAAATTATTATATCATTTTTGCAAATTAGTTACCGAAATAATTTTTGAAACAATATTAAGACGGACTGAAAAGAAGAAGAGGACGGCATTTAGCAGGTATTAACTTAAATATAAAAATTAAGCTAAATACCCGAATATTAGCAAAAACTTAGCTTTTTTAAAGTTATTTAAGACCAACTTATTCATCACAAAACCAAATAAAAGAAATAGAAGCAAAGAAAAATAGTTATATATTGTTTTAAAGGATGCTAGAACGCAAATAAAATAACTTTAAGCTCAAATAATTACAAAAACTTAATTAAAACCGCTCCTACAGCCAGATAAACTGATATTGAAAATTCTAGCAGATATTTTATGAAAGATTATTCATTTTACTTTTCGTAAAACGTTTTACTATAGCATAATAGATTAAAAAAAAGTGGTCTAAATTTAATCTGAAAAAGTCTTCTTTATAAATAAAAAACTTCGCAAATTTTGTCTACGGAATTTGTCACGTGACTAAAGTGCCTATCAAAATAATAAAAACTTTTTTTTTTTGCTTCTTTATTATATTTAACTATCCAGTAAAATCAAAATAGAATCTGATGCATACAGCATTTAGTTTTCACAGCTTACTCATGAAACTTTCGAAAACCATTGGCATTAGATTTAAAGCATACAAGAACTTTACCCTTGTCACAAAAAACTTTTGTTATTCCAATGCAGCATGCGTATTTACAACGACCCTTTAAATCTACGAAAGAAGGAAAATGACCAATATTATCTTTTCTTGTAAATGGCTCAGGTATACTCGCAGCAGGACCCCTTCTCTTTTCATCTCTAGGAAGATGGTCAACAAAAACGGATGGTCATCCTCGTCTATTTGAAACCTTATCAGACTGGACTAAGCATTTGGCCATTATTAGTTTAAATATGCGTAGTGGAAGAATATCTTTCTATGATGCTTGTGCCTTTTTCTACAATAGAGTATCCACTCTTGCACTACAACCAAGTCAAGAAAATTTCAAATGGGTTTGCGAAACTGCGATACAACTTTTTGGATCGAATATGAATCTTGTACAGAATCAGCATGCCATCAAGGAGATCTACTCCACCCATATATTTGTTGTGCATAGTAACAATAGATGGTTGTTTGACTGGAACAAATCTCTTGGATTTTCTATCCCAGCAATTAACAATGGTTATTGGATTCACCCCCTCATTGTTAGCAATGCAACACCCCTGTTTTCGAACCATTTGACAACACGAAGTTCAACATAATCAACTGTAGTAACCCTGATGGCAGCTGAACCTCTGCCTTCTTTTTTTGATTCACAATCAGTGGGCATGTTGACATTTAGGAGTCTATGCATTGTTCCTGTGCATGCTTGATCGTAAAGTGTTTTCACCAGTTCCAATCCAGTGTACCCATTGTCAAAGAATAGCTTGTGCCATTTATGCCTTGGTACATTTACTAACGAGTGCATCACAATATTTCCAGATGCTTTCAAATCAGGCTGTCCTTTACAAACAGTTGAACCTGAATGCATCTCAAAATTATGAACAAGTTCATCAACACTAGCCAAGATATAAAACTTATAACCCCACTTTTAGGTTTTTGAGGATTGCATTGTTTCAAAGAGGATCTTCCTTCGAAAGGAACAACTTGTTCATCAATACACATAATTTCTTCATGTTTCAGGCTAATAAAAGATTCCTTCAGCATGTTGGCGATCGGACGTACCTTGTAAAGCTTGTCAGTACAGTTTTCTTGACACTGAATATCGTCATTGTATTGAAGAAACGACTTTACTTTTTTAAATCGGATTAATGTCATCACTGAGGCAACTTTTTTCAAAATACAACTCATTGCTCGAGTACATACGTGTTGATGGGAGCTTTGCAATACTCATTAAATACAAAATGCCAATAAATTGCTCTAGTTCATTTTTGTCCAAATGCAAATTCTTCTCTATATATTTATTTAAGGCATATTCAGGGCCAGATTTAGGGCCCCCACAACTTTATGATATTTAAACTAGAAAACAGAAAAAAATATTTTATTTATATTTATACATATTTAATTAAATAATATTGAACTTTTTTTGGACATTTAAAAATTTTTATTTTACAAACTAATAATAGATGTATTTACGTTTATTGACAATGAATGGTCTCTAAAAATGAAGATAAGATAGTTTATGCCGTCCGCGATCGGTGTGCACCGTCGATTGTAATAATAATAGTAAATGTGATTCTAAATATACACATGTGGGTTTTTGGAAATATAAAATACACATTACAGACTATCTGTCTGTAGATAAATTATTGTTATTTGTTCTTTGCACTTATTGCATGTCAGACGTCAGTAAACAACAGTTGCATACACAATAGACAATTGTTACAGACTTTATTTGTTTCTTAAATTATAAGTTAACCAGTGAATTGTGTTAAAATTTAAAATGGAAGAAGATCGTCATAAATTAAAGCGAGTTTATATGAGTGGTGTGGATAAACGAAAATTGGCAAAAGAAAAAGATAAAAAAAATACAGAAAGAATTTCAAAAACTAGGCGAATGACAGAGTTTTTCATAACACAGCCCAACACAACTTCTTCTTCTTCTGAGGTTAGTTCAAAGTTTTACAATTACTGTACAAAGAGTAAACATTACTTTTAATAATATATATTTTTTACTTTTTATATTTAATAGCATATATTAATAAAATATATGCAGATTAGGTAGTTTAAATAATAAATATTACAATTAATATTTTTTCATGTATGCATACTATACTTATCTCTTCAAATTTACCTTTCCTAATTAAAATTGTTTAAAATCGAAAAAAATTATACGTATATTGGCCACTTAGGTAAATATTATTTAAAAAAAATAAATAATAAAAATTAAAAATCAAACGCATTAATATTATTAATACAAATTTAAAAAAGTCTTATCAGTTTCGTTTCCATAAATTACATATTTTAATTTTTTTTTTTTATTTCAGTCATATAAAATTGCTCTACCGCCTCAACTAGTAACTATCGCCGAAAACCCTTCACCTCAAAATTTTGACGAAGAAACAAATGAAAGCTTAAATTTAGATATAGGATTATGGCCTGAAAATATGACAGGATTAATAGATTATTGGGCAAAAGGTAGAAAGTTCAAATTTACAAAATTGTAATGAAGAATAATTTATACAAAAATCAAAAAAACAGTTTGATGTAAAGTTTACTCGGAAATGTAATAAATCATTGTTTGAGCGAAAAACTGCTAACAGAGAAATCAGTTAGAAATCATCGTACATATGATATCAGCTCATCTGAGATTATATTACCATCACCTTCTTCATTGTTGCTGTTTTGAAATGAAAAATTTATTTGCTCAGCATCATCAGCTCTTTTTATCTTTTGAATAAGATTTCCTTTTTTTTCTGCGTTTGGCTTACTGGTGGTGGTGCTTGCAGTAGCGGATATATTTTATCTAATGGGAACTGTGGTGCTTGTTGTTGTTCATTAGAATTAGAAACATCACTATCCGATTATGAATTAGCATATTCTGATTCTGACTCGGATATAATAAAATCCTTATCAGATTTACATGATAGATCACTGACATCAGACAACTGAGGTTGGTCTACATGGAAAACAGTTTCTCTAAATGGAATTTTTAACTTCTTTAAAGATCCACAGAAATTTTTAGAATTCATCTATAACATTAAATAAGCAATGTAAAAGTATTCTTATCTTTTCATAAATGAGATTGCATTGAATGATAAAATTATTTTAACAGTGCTTCAAAGGTTACGAAGCAAAACAAATAATCTTCAAAAGTACACATCTATATATATATATATATATATATATATATATATATATATATATATATATATATATATATATATATATATATATATATATATATATATATATATATATTTATATATATATATATGTATGTGTGTGTTTATATATATATATGTATTTAAATAAGAAAATAATATTTGTTTATATAAATTATTTAAATAAGATACTTTTATTAACAATAATCAATGACCATAAAAAAAGTCAGGGTCAAACTTTTAATAAAGTTGCTATTAGTCTTGAAATGTCTTAGTTTTCATACAACCCATTCTATGAAGCATGTTCCAGAACCAAATCATTGGATAATTTGTTTTTTAAGTTTGATAAACATGCATAAAAAGGTAAGTCATGGAATGATAACTTCACAAATGTTGTATTTGTAATTGTTCTTAATTTCAGCGATAATCTTTTCCTGGATATTTCCGAAATCCCACATAAATCTATAAATTTTTATTATTTACGAATATCCAAACAGTTTCCTGGAAATACTTGAAATATATTTTTTTTCTCATCAAATAATTAAAACATTAAAGGCATCATTCATCAACTGGTCTGTATTACTTAGGGTGAGTCATTATTTGTACAAAGAGTTTTTTCTTACTAATATCCATATATTTATTATTATAGGGATTCCTAAGTGCAGAGAAAAATTATTTGTTATTTGTTAATTTTGTGATGTTATTGTTTTGTTGTTTTGTGTTAATAGATGTCTTGGTTTAATTTTACGTTGTTTTCTTTAGTTTAAAATGATTATTGGGTAGTTTTATTACTGAAACTGGCTATATAAAATCAATCGTTAAAAGCTAAAGGTTCAGTTTTCAAATAAAAACAAACCGTTATCTTATTTTGATCATTTAAGTTTAGCTTTGGTTTTTAAAAAGAGTTGTTAATACAAACTGGCATTAATGCAAATATAAATCTTAAAACTTTCACAAAAGAAAAACCACCTTGCAAAGTAAGTTTCTTATTTGTTTTCTGTTTAGTCACATTTTTGAGTTTTCAAATAAATACATAGAGTACATAACAAAGTTCCTACATAGCAGAGTTTAAGAAATGTACTGAATGTTGATTGTATTCAAAAAGCTAAAACAAAGTTTAATAATTTTTATACCATTTACTTAAAGCTATATAATAATGAAACAATATATCAATTTAAATTGTTTTTGTAAGTATTTTTGATACTTTTTTATGTTTAATATTTTTTTGTAATTTTTTTATTTAAGTTTTTATTTCTATTTTATCTCAAGGAAAATATGTTTTTCCTTTATTAATTTTCTTATTATTATTAATTTCTTCATTTTATATTTTTAGAGTTATTGTTTATAATGGATATATGGCTATTTTTGCTTGATTTTTTATATTTCTGTTATTTTTTACATGTGAATGGAAACCATTTATACTTTATTACGATCTAGACGGTTTCCATTTGCATTAAGTTTCGATTTTCGGTAGAAACAACAGGTTTAATAATTTGCCTAACTCGGCAGTAAAAACAGCTTAATTGAATGAATTTTGTAAAAAAACTCCTAACAAATGTTAAGAGTTTTTTTTTGACGGAAAAGCTTTTATAAAATAATATCAAACAGATAAAGCTAAGTTATTTTAAATAAGTAGATCTCTTTGGTCCATTTTTCATAATTTGTCCAAATTAGCTTTTTAATCAAATTTTTTAATTAGGTCTCTTTAGCCCATTTTTCCAAAAAAAGTCCAAATTTGCTTTTTAAATGAATTTTAAAAAGAGAGGGTTTAAATAGTATGACAGCCTAAGTTTCTAAAAATACCTGAAGAAGTATTACGCAACTTCTTACAGGTTAAAGATACTTTTATTATGTAAAAGATACTGAAGTAAATAAATACAGCTCTTACATAAATTAATTATTTACCAAACACATAATAAAACAATAAAATTGTTAAACTGAACTTTAAATCAATTAATTTTTTGCCGTTTACTAAAATAAATTAAAGTATAGAGACAAAATTAAGAACAAGTTTAGAAATAGTCGGGAGTGGAACAGACTTACCACGACCCATGGTTGTGGTAAAAATGGACTGTCATGACAGCGAAATCAATTATATAAGTTGCGTGTGTTTTTTTTTTTAATGAAAATGCTTTCTCCCAAATAGTTATACTTTTTGGTATTTTTTTTAATTAAAACAACCAAATCCTAAGCAAGATATTATTGGATCTTTTTTTATTGCTTTTGCAAATTTGAAATCTTAATAAAGTTCTTTATAAAAGTAAAGTTACCTTATTAAAAAATTAAAAAATATGATGAAAAAAAACAAACTTCACAAAAGCTTTATGTGGTCATTTTCAACTTTTTGAACCAAATATAAAGTTTCCTTATCACTAAACATAATATTTACTGAGTAAATAAAAAGTTGTATAAAATTATTTTTTTATTTATAGCTATGCATATTTTTATAGTCGTTTTCCCTGTTCCCAAAACAACATATACCACCTAAATATCAGTAAAAAACTTTCTTTTGCAGATTTAAATCTTATTAAGTTTTTCACTCAAACTTACAGCCTTGTTTTTGAATTTTTTTACTCTGATAAAACCAATATTGAGTAGGGTAGAGCGGGGCTAGTTAAGCAAGTTGGGCAGTTAAAATATCTCAAAAACTGCGCATTACATGACAAAACATCTAATAGATAAAAATTGGGGAATTAAAATATTAACGCACTGCGCAACAAAAGGTTGCTGCAAAGCTATTGAGTAAGATATATGCGCACTTTTTCTATTTTGGACCACAAAAGTAAAAAAAAAAATTTTACATTAGGTTCATTATTACATAGGTACATTATTTACATATATTTTTAAAATTAGTAATGTTTAAATCGGGCTTCAAAGTTGAAGACATTTGTATAAAATTATATTTTTATATTTTATGAGACTTTCTTACTATTTAAGTTTTTCACTTTTTTTACTTTCGTCATTAAGGTGTATGAAATAAAAGTTAATCTATACACACGCTTACTGTTAATAAAAGTTTTATTGATGGTTCACCCAAGTTTCGTACCATATATATTCATTTGTTTGTTGAATTTTTAACTTACCACACTATTGCTTAACTTACTTTATTTACTTATTATTTACCACTTTTTCAACTTGCGACACACTATTGCTTAACTTACCCTGCTGGTGCAGGTTGAACAGCTCTGCAAAATTTAGGCAATATTTTTTAAAAAAAAATCAAAAACTATACTTTATTCTTAACAAATTTTTAGCAGGTTAAATTATCATTCAAATATTGAAAAATCCGATCCAATGTTCATGAGATCTGTTAGATTTAGTAAAAAATGCTCAACTAGACCCCCTCTACCCTACCTAAAACGTTCTTTGATATTGGAACTTTACACAAATAATTTAATTGCCCAAGAATACTTTTTTTTAAATAACTTCAAAAATTATAACTATATACCTTTTTCATTTAAAGAAAAAAAATTTTTTTCAATCTTTTCTAATAATTTTATTTTATTGCCTGTTCAATCTTTTTTTAAATTTTTTATATTTTAAATTTTATAAGTTTTACTTTTCAACTCTGAGCAAAACGCATTACATTACAAAATTACACATTACATTACAAACACATTACATTACAAAAACCACATTACATTACAAAACACAAACAAAACATCATGGCTGGACGTAATTAGTAAGTAATTGATTATTACCTATATTTTATGTCAATGTTTGGTTTTAATTTTTTATCTTTTTTAAAACACGTTTTTATTTAAATCATTTACTTACTGTTTTAACTGCTAGAAAGGCCTTTATTATTTCCAAATTTTTCTCATGTAACATAATTTTATCTTTTTGTGCATCCACTTTTGAAATAAGTTCATTTTTAAGTGCATCCACTGTTGATGTAATTTTATTTTCAAGTGCAACCACTTTTGACGCATTTTTGTTTTCAAATGATTCCGCTTTCAAGGTAATTTTATTTTTAAGTGCAACCGCTATCGACACAATTTTGGTTTCAAGTGATTCTACTTTTGACATAATTTTATTTTCAAGTGCACTCACTTTTGACGCAATGTTATTTTCAAGTGTGTCCACTGTTAACGTAATTTTATTTTCAAGTGCCTCCACCAATGATATTGACATTGAAAGATGGTTTTGCATTGAAGAATTGGCGTGCGTTTCATGTTCTTTTCTCATTCCCTTTTTAATAAAGCAAATATCCTAATTATTTTAATACAAATTAAGATAAGAAATTATCTATATTACACATATCAAAATAAAATCAACAGTTCTTCAACTGATTCAAAAAATGTAGAGAAAAAAGCGGAGAAAAAAATATTAAATAACGCAGCATCCGTGATTTACTATTGTTTTCTACCGCCCCTTTCTTGCCATTGAAAGTAGCCAATTAACAATCATGAGCCAGACATTAAAAAGTCATTACTATAATGAAGCAAATAATCACAAATTTACACACTAAAAAAAGAATTAAACGTTTCTGACTCAGGGTAGAATATTTAATATATGCTTAGTAAGGTTGTTTTTTTTTAATTAAAAATTTTGTTTCAAGTTGATTTTTACATGATTTAAATTAGTTTTAGTTAACACTAAAACTAATTTAAATCAACACTCTTAACTTTATAGACATTTGACTTTATATACACACACACACATATAAATGTCATAAAAAAATTACAATTGTATCATGAAAAAAAAAAATGTCATGAAAATTTACAATTGTTTCAATATAAGAAAAAATATTTATAATAATACAATCTTGGCTAAAGATATAAGTCATTATAAAAAAAAAAAAAATTTTAAAAACCAATTATTTTGCAAACGCAATTATCACCATTCCAATTCTTAATATGTTATTTGAACACCTCAAGACTTTTTGCGGACATGGTCTCACTATTTTGAGTGTTCCAGAGCGTGGTGGCTCTATATAACATACAGCATGAATCATTATATATAGAGCCTTTAGGAAGTATTTCTTTTTTTTTTTTTTTTTTTTTTATTAATTCACCTCCTCAACGCCGAGAAGGCCACTACAAACAAGGAGGCTACTTTTATGTGGTATAACCCTCTCTCAGCTCTATAACTCTGAAACACGAACCTTGATAAACAAGACTGCTGCGAGGAGAAACAAGTTGAGCGCGGTACTACCAGAGACATGGTGGGGATTGAATTCAGAACCTCTCGCTTATGAAGCAAGCGCTCTACCACTACACCTCGACTGCATTTAGGAGGTAGAATGAGTTTTTGCTACAACGGAATTTATACATATGATTTTTTATAGTAAAAAGGTTTTTCATCAATATTGGATTTAGACAATTAATAGATTTAAAAGTTTCCATTATAAGAAATCTCAAGTTTTTTAGATGGATTCTTGGATTAATATCAAAATTTTATAATTCATCCAGAAACAAATCAAATCTTTTATAAACTATACTTTGAACACTTTTATGAATTTATTTATTTTTTGTCATCTTTTTCTGAACAAAACATCCGATTTAGAGGACAATACCCAGTAAGCACAAGACGCATTCTAGACGTTTGTAGACGTCTAAAACTGGTCTAGATAAAGACGCATCTTTAAAAACATCTTAAATACGTCTTCTATACTTGAAAACCTATACGTCTTTTCACTTAACGTCTTTTATATGTCTTTTAAAATGCGCATTTATAAAAAGACATCGGTTAAACGTCTTTAATTAGCGCGCATTCTAATGCATATATACGTGCATTAAATTTTTTATAACAGTCATACATATGTAAGCTTACATACGTACAGCGGTTTGTACATATGTATACATATGTACAAACCGCTGCATTGTGTATATATATATATATATATATATATATATATATATATATATATATATATATATATATATATATATATATATATATATATATATATATATATATATATATATATGTATATATATATATATATATATATATATATATAGATATATATATATACATATATATATATATATATATATATATATATATATATATATATGTATATATATATATATATATATATATATATATATATATATATATTTATATATATATATATATATATATATATATATATATATATATATACAAACCGTTGTGCCTAAGTATATAACATAAGTCTTTTATAGCCTTAATTATAATAGTGCTATTATAATGACTGTTAAAATAATATTTGATCAATAAAAATATTTTACTTACAATATTATACATATATATTATACATACAATATTATACATATCATATATTAATATACCATCATATATTAATTACCACTTTATAAAATATAATGAAAAGTTACTCCTTAAAATAAAGTCAAAATTGTGAGGACCCGATCCCAGTCTAAGAAACTTTGCACTCTCCGCAAAGCTAAACTATCATATCATGCTCATTAAGATTAAATTTTTATAAATATATTTTTTTTACGTAATTTAATTGCTAAACGAAAAGTGCTTAAGATATTTGTCCGGATGCCGGACAACCAGACACTTCGTTTTTTACATGAAAAACGCTTTTGCTGATAAATGTCTTCTGCATGCTGGCGATCAAGATAGCATTTTCAAAAAATAATTTAAATCGATTGTATCGCGACAAGTATTAAATTTTAATTTGGCAAAGATTGAGGAACAAGAGTTGTAATCGAATAAAGTTATTATTAATTATATATCTAATTATATATTTTTATATCAATATATATTTCTAAATAAAAAAGTTGTTACATTTCAAGGACATTTACAAATAGTAGTAAACTAATCTGAAGTAAACACCAAATATAATATAATAATAGATAAAAATGAAAATAATAACAATAATAATACATAGTATTTTATACAAAATTATAGACATTCATTTAACTTAAATGAATGTTCTAGTGTTGTTTTTATTGTTTTCATTTATATCTATTATTATATTATATTTGGTGTTTACAGATTAGTTTATTTGGTGTTACATTACTCTTAAATTCTAAGAGTAATGTAACTAATATTGTAAATAATAATAATTACAATACATACATATGATAATAATAAATAAAAAACATACATAATAACAATATTGAATAAATAGTTAATAGGGAGGATAATAGTAATAAAAATAAAAATTAAATTTTAATAATTAAAACAAATCAATACTAACTTCCATACAACAATCATTTATACATACAAAGTTACAGGTATAAATAGTAATGAACTGAAAGCAGGAAGAGCTTTAGCTCTCGCTTTTGCCTACACTCCCCTAAATTAGTTTACAAGAGCAATTTATTGCTCTCGCAAAAATAAAAAATTAAGAAATTTTGTTTAATTATGGGTTGAAAACTTTACCAGGAATAAAACATTTTTATAGTCAATAAATACAATTGGATTATTAATTTAAATAATAAAAAAGTTTATTTTAAGGTTAATCTTTTATTATTTTTTTATTTTTCTATCACCAGCTTACTAGTTTTCGAAGCTACAGGTCCCATAAGAGATCAAAACATTGTTGTATTTTTAATGCGTTTGAAAGAAAATGTCTTTTTTAGCGTAGAAAGAGAAAGAAAAAAGTTGTTAAACTTTGAATGATTAATTTTGATATTTTGTTTTATCGTATTTACATCAATCGCTTTTAAAAACTTTTTAATTATATTCATTTTGAATGGCGTTTAAAATATAAGTTTCGCTTAAAATAAAAGTTTCGCTTAAAATAAAAGTGGCGTTTAAAATAAAAGTTTCAAGAGAAAAATAGAAATCATTAAAAAAAACTACAATGAATAATAAATATTTATAAAATAAAGTCAATAATAGAAAATAAATTTTTATTGTTTTCTATAATATAAACATATCTAAAAAAAGTACTATTACTTGGAAATTTTTTATTACAATTATATTTAATAAAGTGATTGATGTAAAAAAAAGTATCAAACTCATTCATTCAAAGATTTTAAACATTCTTTTCAAATCATTCAATCAAACATTTAATATAAATAATGAATCTTATTTGTAATTTAAACATTTTTCTAAAATCATTATAAATATTTTTATGTACATAACTTTAAAGTATAATTGTTTTTTTAATTGTAATTAAATAAATTCTCTTATAAGTCTATTATCTAAGTTTCAAATAAATTCATTGTTTTTTAAAACGCATTGAAACTAATTTATTGTATTACAATGTTGGCAGCAATACAAAAGTTTAAATTTAACTGTTATGTCGCACAAAAATAGAAAGCTCTCGTAAAAAGCTGTTTAGAGGAGCAGCTAGCATGGCTCACTTTGCCTGTTTTAGGAGAGCAGCTCTCCGTATATATATATATATATATATATATATATATATATATATATATATATATATATATATATATATATATATATATATATATATATATATATATATATATATATATATATATATATATATATATATATACAGTGGTGTACCCTCCAGGGTTTTTTTACTCAAGTAAGACTCAATTTCAGTCATTTAATTCATAAAAAATAGGAGTTGAAAAACTGAAGAAGCTCCATATAAATTAATAATAAAATGATTTAAGTCATATCCCTTATAAATATTTTTCTGACCACAATGCTTTCAGTCGATTGTATGTAAATGCAGACTTTCCTTCCATTTTAAATGGTCAATTGAAAAAATGTTTCTAGTTTTGAATTCAAATTATCATTCATGGTTATTTGAATGGATTAATTTATTGAACTAAATTTTTTTTTGCTGAAGAAGTAAAATGAATGATAGTAATAGTTATTGTCAACGAAAGTTTAGACTTCTGAATAACATAATGAAAAATTTTCTGGACTCTAGCGATAATGAGTTAAATAATACTGAAGATTTAAATGAAGATCAATGTTCGTCGATCAACATAGAACCTTTCATATCAAACCAATTTCTACTGAATAAGGAAATTCCTATTCAAGACCTTGGATATGCAGAACAGTATTTATCGATTACAGATAATCAAAAAACCATAAGCTCTGATGAGAACAAAAGGTTTTCATTGAAGGAAGAAATTGCTGCATGGGCAATAAAACATAAAATTAGTTGTTTGTGTAGCAATGAACTTCTGGATATTCTTCATAGAAATAATATTCCTGGATTGCCTAGAGATAGTCGAACATTGCTAAATACACCAAGACATATTAATGTTGATAAAAAATGTGGTGGAGAGTTTTTGTATTTTGGAATAGAATGTGGTGTGACACGATGTTTAAAAACAATTAAAAACGTTGACGTTGACATAAAAATAAATATAAATATTGATGGGTTGCCTTTATTTAAATCGTCTTTGGCTCAATTATGGCCCATACTTGGACTATTTAATAAAAATGTTTTTGTGATTGCTTTATTTTGTGGAACATCTAAGCCAAGTTCTCTTAATGATTACTTGAATGAATTTATCGCAGAGTGTAAAAATTTATCTAAAAATGGAATTTATTTTGAAAAACAACACTATAACTTTAAAATAAATGCTTTTGTTTGCGATGCTCCAGCTAGAGCATACTTAAAAAATATTATGGGTCATACAAGCAAACATGGTTGTGAAAGATGTGAAATTGTTGGAGAAAGTATGAACCATAGAATAATATATAAAGGAAGTGGTTTTCCGCTTAGAACTTTGGAAAAATTTGATAGTCTTGGATACCATTTTCATCAAAAAGGGTTCTCGCCTCTTAAAGAAATTAATATTTCATTTAACTGTTTTGTATTGGATTACATGCATCTCATTTGTTTAGGAGTTGTCAAACGAATCCTTGTATTTCTGAAACATGGTCCCAGAATTTGCAAGTTATCTAATCTTTTATTAGCAGAAATTAATTATAATTTAATTAAATTGAAAAGTTCAATTCCAAGTGACTTTGTGCGACAACCGCGATCTTTATTATTTTTAGACAGGTGGAAAGCAACTGAATTTCGCCAGTTTTTAATGTATACTGGAGTGATTGTATTAAAAGGTATTGTTAGCAAAGAGTTTTATATACATTTTCTTTCTCTCCATGTTGCGACATCAATTCTATTGAATTCTAATAGAAAAATAAGAGAACACTATTTAGATTATGCTAGACAATTGTTTGCCTATTTTGTAACAAATGCAGAAGATTTTTATGGCAACACTTTTCCAGTATATAACGTGCACAGTCTACTACATATTGCTGATGATGTGGAAAAATATAATGTTTCTCTTAATGAAATTTCTGCTTTTCCTTTTGAAAACTTTTTGCAGACCCTTAAAAAAGATGTTAGAAATCATAAAAGTCCGGTCGCCCAAGTTGCTAAAAGGTATATAGAATTTGAAAATTGTCATAAAATATTACCTTCAAGAAAAACCTATCATATTTCTGACAGAGGATTGAAAGATTCATGCTTCGTCACAAAATATCTTTTGTGTATTGTCACAGAAATAAATCTAGGTGCTGATACCAGTTATTTTTGTCATGTGTATAAATTAAAAGATCTTAAATCGTTTTATGAAGAACCATTAAGTTCGAAATATTTAGGTATATATTATATCCAGAATCTACAAAAATATAACAAGTGCAAACTAATTAAACAAAATGAGATTAAAAGAAAAGTAGCTTTGTTACCAAGTGGCAGTGGTTATGTTTGCTTCCCACTTTTACATGAGACAGAACAATAATGAATCAAAATATAGTAACAATTATATATAAACTTTTATTAATTAATATTCAAAATAAAATAATTTTGTAACAAAAACAAAAATTTTGTTGTTATATATAAATGTAAATTTTTTGATGAACACAGTGATTTAAGTTTTTTGCATCTTTATATCATATTTAATGATGTTTACTCGTTTAGTGTTTAAAGATTATATGTATATATATATATATATATATATATATATATATATATATATATATATATATATATATATATATATATATATATTCTCTCTTTTCTCTCCCTTTTGAAACCAACATGAGGTTGAGCACTTTTTATTTATTTTTATTAATATTCTTATAATAATTTAAAAAAAATTGAATAACTGAAATTGCTTACTACTTCAAATCGCTTAACACTTACGTAAATAGCTTAACGCTTAAAACATGGCCGATATGTATATATATATATATATATATATATATATATATATATATATATATATATATACATATCAATATGCGAAATATATATATATTGCCTACTTTGGTTAGCACTACAACACGTTACTGGTTTAGTTATATATACATATGTGTGTGTGTGTATATATATATATATATATATATATATATATATATATATATATATATATATATATATATATATATATATATATATATTGAAAGAAATGTCTGTCAATGTACAAAAAATAAAATCAAAATGGTCAAGAGCAGTATGGAGGGAAGGAACAAAAGTTCATGAAGAAGTGGTTTTATCCAAATGGATTGATGAATTACGACAAAAAGTTTTTTGGCCAGATAAAATCAATGCTAGTCGTGCAGAAAAAGAAGAAATGGATCCTGGTCCTCACTGGAAAGTTTTTGAACTGATTAAAGTAAAGGTTTGTCATGGTATGTTGTTGCATTTTTTACTTTTTATAGTTTATGTAAAAAATAATTTGAACTAACATTTTAATACATGCGCATTAACACATTAATGAAAAAATTTTTACTGTATGGGCCTGTTACAGATTCTTTAAACTAAAATGTAATTTAATTAAAAGTTAATTTAACCTTTAGATGATGTTGAAGTTTGTAAAGGATATGATCTGACATCAGCTTCAGATCAAGATATGGAACAGATTAAAAAAGAACAAATATTTAAATGTATAACAGAAAAAAAAGGTATTTATGACTTGTGCACGGATATAAGTGTCAATTTTTTATGGTAAAGTATAGTTGAATGGTCAAATGTAATGATAGTACATATTGAATACACTTATGTTATTATTTATTTAGCCGTTAGAAAATTGACTTTTTGTAGATTATCCTGATAAAAATCTTCTTAGATTTTGAATAAGTGTATGTTTTTGTTAGTTTTGTACTTAAACGGAACATTAGGGTGACTTCAAAACAAAGTTTTTATATAATTATCTATTGGGATCCCCTAAATGACATTAAACTGTATATGTATATATGTGTATCAACTTATTTTCTCAGCGCAGTTGCTTTGTTCATCAAGGTTCGTAGGTAAAGGGTTAAGACAATAAAATACAAAAAAAAAGAGTAGTTTCCTCGCCTGAAGTGACCCATTCGGCCTTGGGGAGGTGAATAATGGTAATAGAAAAAATATACAGAATACTATATTGTGCAAATATAATTATATATTGTTGGAAAATTATTTGGAAAATGTTTAGTTCCCTTTCCAAATTAAGGTTTAGTAAACCATTACAACTGTTCCGTAACTTAATAGTAATAATATTATAATTTCTTTAGGCCTTCCACCTATACCTGAAAAGATATCTGAGTTCAATGAAATGGATGATTGTGATTTTAACAGATTCCAATCTAGTGTACATCTAATAAAATCTATTAAAATACCAAAAAAAAAATTATGAGGATGTATCAAGATGTCATGATTCAACACGCCGATCCCGTTCTAGATCTCCAATTCATCGTTCCAGATACAATAGTGCAGCACACAATAGCCGATCCCCTTCTAAGTCTCCTACTCTTCACAACTCTAGATCTTCTTACAGACAGTATAATACAAAAGACAATAGCCAAAGTAAAAAAGCTAATTGGAAAAGATCTCCTCATTGTTATCAAACTTCAAGGTCAATTTCTTCTAGTTCCGAATCTCCAACTAAGTCATCATCCAAACAGTCATCAAATGTTACAAATAGACTGGAAGAATCATTCAATGAAAAAGGGTTTTAATAATTTTTTTAATAATTTAGATTATATAAAACATTTCTGAGAAAACTTTTTCTTAAAACGTTATGCTAAAGTAACGCTAAATTTGGATTTTTAAAAGTGACTAACCTAACACTAATCCTGAATGGTTTTGTCATATTTAGGAATTTTACAGATGCTTCGCAAAACATCAGTTATCCTATCGAGACTGGAAGTAAGTTTTTGTTCTACTTGCTGAATATCTGTCTAAAAACTTTGAATAAATATTGTATTAACTCATTAAATAATATTGTATTCATCATGGAAGATGTATTGAAATGCTTTTATATTAAAGATATTAAATTTATATTAAATTTTACTGTAGAAAAATTATATATTATATAAATTAGATTATATATATATATATATATATATATATATATATATATATATATATATATATATATATATATATATATATTCTTTTTTAAGAGTTCCAAACAGGAGTAATGAAATTTATGGCAGAAATAAAGATTTTCATGAATGACATGTACACATTTATGGGAAAGCAGATAAATAATCGGGGTGAAAGTAATCGGGAAGAATTAAAACAACTGCTTGATATAGATGAGTTTTTGCAGTTTGAAGAGAACCTTGTGGAACCAGTATTCCGGACCAAAATAGTATACTTTAACTTATTTTTATGTTTAAAGATAAAATACTGAACAACTTAAATGTTAAGGCCATTTGAATTTAACTCGATACTAGTATGTCTAGTATTGCTATATATTCTTCTTTTTTTTAATTAATGTATTTATTTCTTTGCAGAACTAAAATTATGATCATTTTTCTGGGTGTATTTTAGATTGAGCATCTTAAACAAGTAGGGGGGATCGACGGTAAAGACGCAATTCGAAGAATAATAGATCGAGTTTTTTCTGTCCAACTTCAGTCTAAACTTAACATGAAAGGGACGGGTCATAAGCTTGGCATCGAAGATAAATTGATATAGCAAGTATTAAAAGGTAATTTAGTTATCAAAGTAAAAAAAAATTAATCAAAAAAGAAAATATTTTGATTTAATTGTTTTTTAATTATTCATAAATTATGGTTATGTATATTTATGTGCTTGATTTTTATGACAAAATTCTGTCAACTTCATGTTTTGATTTTCATTCTGTGTTTGGTTAATATTTTGATTTAAAAAAAAATTAAATTTATGTTGAAATTGGAATATTTAAATTTTTATTTAATATTTAAATCGTACTTGTTTTTAGAAAGCGTTTTTGCCATTTTCCCACAAGTTAGAGAAGCAGAAATTCGTGAAAGAGCGAGTGTAAAATTAAAGAATGCTCCTGGTAGAAAAAGTGGCGATAGACGAAAAATTCAAAATACTGGCAAATAGTGCATTAAATCTACTTTTTACTTCTTTTTGAGAAAAACAAACTTTCTTTAATTGCATTCGTTTTTAATACATATGTAACTGTGTTTATTTATTAAATATTTCCCTCAAGAGCTTAGTTCTTAATTCGATTGAAATTCACCTTCTTTCTACTTAAATAATTTCAAAATTTTCAAATATTTGTTCAGCTAAAAAGACTTCAGCCTTCTAAATATATCTAGAAGGCTGAAGTCTTTATAAAACTTTAAACATAGACGTTTCACATTAAAAGCCAGATCAAGAGCCAGATTACTAAAGGGTACCTTAAAGCCAGAATACTGAAAGTACCACGACTTTAGGTAGATATATCTACCTAAAGTTGTGATGCTTTCAGTAATCTAAAAGTACTGAAAGTACCACAACTTTAGGTAGATATATCTACCTAAAGTTGTGATGCTTTTAGTATTCTGGCTTTGAGGTACTTTTCAGTAATCTGGTTTTTAATGTGAAACGTCTATGTTTAGACGTTTAATACATCTGCAATAATGTCTAGCTCATGAAGTTGATATATCAACTTCGTGATGTAGATATTATTGCAGATATTTTTTAATATTGACTTTATAAAATTCGTCTTTAGCGTGTATTTAACACGTCTGAAGACGTGTAAAAGACGTTTAAAAGGCACAGTTTTGAAAAGTCTAAAAGACGCATTCGTAGACGTCTAGATCATAAGGCTAAATGACGTCTTTAAAAAGACAATTAAAAGGCGTCTTTACAAAGACGTTTAAAAGATGTATTTATAAAGATGTCTTAATGGCGTCTTTATAAAAACGTCTTTTAGCCTTTTGATCTAGACGTCTACAAGTGCGACTTTTAGACCGCCTCAAAGACCTCTTTTAGACGTCTTTTAAACGTCTTTGTGCTTACTGGGTAAGAAAAGTTAGACAAAACAAAAGCATTAAACAGAAAAATAGATTTATCACGGGATAACAAATTTCTCACGTGTGATAGGGCAAAACGTTTACCATTAGCTTTACTGCATAACTGATTCATGTGTTCCCCAAACTTTTGATCTTTATCAATTGTTATACCAAGTAGTTTTACCTTATCGGAGGCAAAAAACCCTTATATTATCTATTTTTAGCGATAGATTTTTTGTGTTTTTTGAATCAACTAAAAGAAGTTGGAACTTATCTATGTTCGCAACCATTGAGTTTAACGGACACCAATTGATGGTATTGGTTTCTTATTTTTGCAAAAGAAAAATAACCTCCTCAAAGCTATAATCACAAGCATAAATAGTGTTATCATCAGCAAAATTGCAATGTTCTGTATCTTTAATAAATAAAAATAAATCATTTATAAAGATATTGAACAAAATAGGTCCGAGGATTGACCCTTGATGCACTTCAGATAATACATCCACCCAATTTGAGGCAGAAGATTTTTATCCTTTGTTTATGACAAAAATATAGGATAGTAAGAGAATAAAAATTTCTTTGCAAAAACCACAGACGTCTAAATTAGGAATTTTTATGTCATGGGAGATATAGTGGTATGCTTTTGAGAAGTCTATTATTATTGATCCAACAACGCCCCCATTATTAATACAATTATGCCACTTATTGAGTAACAAAAAAAGTACACGTTGAGTACCGTAACCTCTTCAGAAACCACACAAAAGTTAATCAAATCTCGGCTTAGTTAATATCATAGTTTGTTTATATAAAATAGTTTCTAAAATTTAGAAAGGGCTGGTAAAACTAATTGGATGGTAGTTTGACTTATTAGTTGGGTCATTCTTCTTAAAACAAAATATAATATCAGCCCTTTTTAGTAATGACAGATTTTTACCATCATGGATACTATTATTTATGCAATATGTAAAACTGTTCGTAAAGTGAACAATATAAGATTTTAACATATAAGTTAGTATATCGAAAATTATATATAGAAAATTATATTGAAATATGATTTGTTTTACAAATTTCTACCTTAAAGCTTTGTTCTATTTAAATTGTAGAAAGCCATACCCTACTATAGATATATCACTTAATAGGATACGTAACCTAAAGAACATATCCTAATATTTGTATATTTAAAGGTACATATCCTATATGTATTCTACCTTAAGGTAGCAATTTTACCTATTTTATAAGTGTGAATAAGCTATCTGTAATGCGTTTAAAAACAATTTGTGAGACATTATAGTTTCCTTATTTAAAAAAAAATTTTAAATTAAGATATTTGTACTCAATGATTGTTTGGATATTGGCCAAAACTCTTGCAAATAATGCATGCTTTGCGCAACTCAAATAGGAACATAAAATCATCTCTCCATACAGATTTTATGTTACACGTTTACTGTCTTAGCATTGTATGCTATTTGAAAGAAATAGTACTTGTGGCAGTATCAATAAAATCATGGTTAAAAAAAAGAATTTAATGAAAGGCTTCGAATTTAAAATTGAATTTAAAAAACTCTTTGTTCTCACCACATAAACATCGATTCATCGAGTCCATCAATTGTTCAAACAATTAACATATCCTTCAGAAAATTTTTGTGCTTTCAAATTATTTTACAGGTAAAGTTTCTCACTACTCGTTTAACAAAGTGTGCTACCTATTTTCTGACGCATTTCATAATCTAGCTTTTTTTTTACATTTTTAGCAAAAATTAACTCGAAATCATCACCACTCCTCCTTAAAAACCTTAAATATCCTTTAAAAAACAAAAAAAACTTCTTAAAAGTCTTTAAATAACCTTAAAAAAAGTTAAAATTTGACTGCTCTCCTTAATTTTTCTTTACTTTCTTTTTTTTTTATTATAAGTATCAGAGTAAGTTTTTTAATGTTTTTTTTTTTGGCTTTTTGAATTTAACTTTCACTTTCTTAAAATAAATTTATTTTGTATTCTTTTCAAGTGAACACCATGCTATAAGGGATTTTTATTTATTTAGCCTCTTTTTTAATTAAAGCTATATATATATATATATATATATATATATATATATATATATATATATATATATATATATATATATATATATATATATATATATATATATATATATATATATTCAAAATTCATATTAAAAAGATTGTTATATGTTTTTCACTAATTACCTTAAGATGCCTAAATATAAATGTAGTTTCCGAAACATTTGGTTAAATAATGATAAATACACTTCTTGATTTCAGAAAGATAAAAATCCCAGCCTTGCAAGAATCAAAGTTTGTTTTAAGTTATTCTCATTAGCAGGCATGGGTATAAAGGCTCTTGATGTACATGCAAGAGGGGCAAAGCACATATAGCGATTACCTAAAGAGGGTTATGTTATTTTGTTCAAAGAAACTTTGCAATCAGTACCACACAAGCCTACCTCATTAAAGCAATATATCATTTCAGATATGCTTCAGAAAGTCGCAGTTTTGAAAGCAATATTAATTTGCTGTTTAATTATTGTTCAAAGCAAATACTCTTATAGATCAAGTGAGATCTATAAGAGTATTTGCTCAGTCTAAACAGTTTGCTTTGATATTTCCAGATAGCAAAATTGCCAGCGACTTTTCATGTGGTCGAACAAAATCTGGCTATAATGTAACTCACAGTTATGTCCCTTGTTTAAAAAAAATTCTGATAAGAGATCTTATCAGAACCTGCTGGATAACTCTGCATGTTTTTTTGATGAGTCTTACAATAAAGTTGTAAAGAAAGGTCAAATTGACTTACATAAGTGCTATTGGAATGAAGAGAGAAATACTGTTTGTACAAGATATTATACTTCAGAGTTCATGGGAAAAGCTGCAGCCCCAGTTATTCAAAATATGTTTAAATCCTACATGACTGGTTTAAATGCTGAAAAAATGCTTCAGGTTTTTATGGATGGCAGATGGCAAAAAGTGCTTCAGGTTTCTTTGAATTCAGTTTTTCCTTACATATTGTGTGGCACTTGACCGGCTGAAAATCAAAGTGTTGCCAAGAAAGCAATAGAGATTTGGTCAAAAGTAGTCTTAGTTGTTGACTACTGGAAATCTTTACCAAAGAGTAAGCAACCTGGACTTGGTAAATCAGGGTAAAACACCAACTTTTGAACATTTAAGTGCTCGAACAAATATAGTTTTAGTTCCTTTAAGGTCAAAGTTTTTTGAAGAAATTAGTTGCAGTCTAAATACATTCCTTGGAAGGTAATATTTGATCCAGATGCAATTTTATTGCTTTTTATATAATATATTTTGCTTTATTACAAAAGTATAGAAATATTCTGAGATTTTCCTTTTTATTATTTTTAAAATTTTGAGAAAAAAGTACAAAATGTTATTCACACCTGTCCAAAATTGGTAGAAATTACTTTGAAGCCCTTCAGAAAAACTCTTTGGAGGGATGATGTTGGTATAATTCCTGATGACAAAAATGTAAAATTTGAAATCATCTGTAACCGCCCGTGGAAGAAAATTTGATTTGAAGAATTTCTCTGTTTTAAGATAATTTAAAACAATGGTTTAATATCTCATTTGCATTTTTGCAGTATTTTAGGATAAAATAGCAATCAAATACTTAAATAAATACTCAAATAACAATTTTTTTTTGCAATAATTTTAGCTTTCCTGGAATTTAAAATATTTAAAAGTCAACAAAAATTTTTTCGGGAAATAGCAAATTCTCGGATACTTTGCCTTTAGAATTAGACCTTTATTGAACAAAATTTTGTTAAAAGTCTCAGAAAAATGCCAAACTCAAAGAAAACTTATGAAGACTGTAGAAAAACAGTTTGTATCTTTTGCTTGAGAAAATGTACAAGAGAGTTGAACAATCAATTAATCAATACAATTGAATCTGTGCTCCAAATGAAACTTGACATATCAGACTCTAGAGTTCCAAAAGGGATTTGTGACACATGCAGGATTGCTCTGGGAAAGAAGAAAAATGGTGAGAATGTTTCACTTCCTCTTATATTTCAATTTGAAACTATAAAAGTCAGACCTTCAACAGACCGGGAACAGGACTGTAACTGCCTGATTTGTCAAATAGGACATTTGAAGTCTTATGAAAAACACCCACTGGAGAGTTCCTCTGAACATTCACAGTCTTCTTCAAACCAAAAAAGATGTTCAGAGTGCTTGTCAATTCTTGGAAAAGGAATATCACATAACTGCTCTGACTTCTCATTTCGTGAAAACATGAGAAAACTAGCAATGAGGGATTCTCTTGTCAGTGAGCAAATTGCAGCTTCAGTTGTTACTGTCAAAGAAGCATCTCCACATGGAACTGTCAAACTTGCACAAAGCAGAGGTGGTCGCCCTTTGTGTCTCACAAAAGGTACATAAATTTATGCTAAAATTACTATTGTGTTATGTACAAGCTTTAAGGCTAAGCATTCTTATCCTTAGTTAACTATTTTAAGAAATCACAGACACGTTATCAAAAAGCCCCTTGTAAAAAGAGATATTTTTGTTAGTTATCTCTTATAATAAAATAAAAGATTAGCTAGTGTTTAATGTACCCTTAAATTTAAGATAGGGCAATGTTTGAATAAGTAAAAAATTTATTTTGTTGCATGATAAAGTACACCAAACTTAACTTACAGCTGAATTTAGTTGAGTCAAACATATCAAATAATTATCCAAGTTTAGTGTAGTGTCAAATCAGTAAATGCATATTTTCTTACACATTTAGACTAGCACCTAGCCAAAGATCAAAATTTGTTAGATAGATAGTCAAATGCTTTTTACTACTTATGTTTGTTTATCCATCATAATATCATTATACTTTAAGTGTCTATTTTACTTGTAGCAAACAAATACAACTATATATAAATGTTTTCAACTTTATTTTAGGACCATCAAGTGCCAAAAACTTTTTGGAGACACCCCACTACTGACAGCAGAAGATCTGGTGAATGTCCAAGTCAACACTGATTTGTCCAGTTCCTCAATGAACAAATTGGTGTCTACCATAAACCAAGTCACCAAAAGTCACGTTGTGGAACCCAACTTTAAAACAAATTTTATTGAGATTGGAAAAAAGCTGTCTGCTCATTTCACTCAAACTGACATTGAAGTCTGCAATGGCAAATCACAGAGAAGGAAGCAATTAGTTGTACACTGCAAAAACCTAGGAGAACTTCCGAATGATGTCCTGCTTCAAAGACAAGTCTATACACAGCACATTGTGAAACTTGGTCTAGATGGTGGTGGTGGCTTCTTTAAGGTCAGTCTGGGCATTCAAGAGATGGAGCAAGTGTTAGAGTCTAGGTCTCCATCTTGCAAGAAAACCTTGACATCACAAGTAGCTAAACAAAGTGGAGTGAAGCGTCAACTTCTTGTTGCTGTAGCAGAAGAAGTTCCAGAAAACTACTACTTAAGAAATATTTTGAATCTTATTCATCCTGAGGATGCACATTTCCTCATCTCATGTGATTTGAAGTTAGCCAATATTATCTGTGGTTTGCAGTCCCATTCAAGCTCTCACCCATGCACTAGGTGTGAAGTTGACTCAAAGGATTTGTCTGCATGTGGAAGTCCTTGAACATTTGGTTCATTGAGAAAATGCTTCAAAGCATTCCAGGACAATGGTCTGGACTACAAAAGAGCCAAAGATTTTAAGAATGTTGTCCATGAGCCTCTTTTAAGCTTGCCTGATAATGTCCTAGTCTTGGACTTCATTCCACCAATGGAACTCCATCTCTTACTTGGAGTAGTCAACCATCTGTTCAGAGCATTGAAGGAAGAGTGTTTGAATGCTGATGAGTGGCCCAAGGCTCTTCACATCAAGCCTCAGCCTTTCCATGGTGGTCAGTTTGCAGGAAATGAGTGTAGAAAACTCCTCAAAAATGTAGATATCCTTCAGAGGCTTGCAGTAGAAGACTGTGCGTTCAACATTTTTGGCATTGTTGATGGACTGAAAAAATTTGATGCAGTGGTGCCTGGCTGCTTTGGAATGACCCTGGAACCTGACTATTATGAAAAACTATCATCATTCAAAGCCTCCTATCTGGCTCTTGACAGAGTAAGTGTTACTCCAAAAGTTCATGCAGTGTTTTACCACATCAAACACTTCATAGAAAAGAATCAAGACTCTCTTGGAAGATATAGTGAGCAGGCCACTGAAACTCTTCACCACAGCAAGTCTCATTGGAGCAGATACAAGAGGCCAGTAGACCATCCAGAATATGGAAAGTAGCTTCAAACTTGTCTCGTGGACTACAACAGCAAGAATATCTAAATTGGGAGTAAAAACTATTTTTTTATTCTGCCAGTAAACTAAAATTTTTTTTTTCAGGAATGAGTAATTTAAAACTTTCTTCCTTCTTAGAAAACACAGAATACTTCTTTTTATTCCTATCAATATTATGAACATGATTGTGGTTTCATGTGTGGATAAGAATGCTTTGCAATGTAGAATTTAAAAACTAATATTTACTAAAGAATACATCACTTTGTGAAAATGTCACAAAGTTTATCAGCTCTTTACCTTATGTTTTAATCTAGTTATGTACACATATGATAATATTTATGTTTAAATATAAACTTTCAAATTTGAATGCTCTAGAAAATCAAAATAAACAGAATGCTCTCATTTTCTCTCTATTGTGTAGGATGTAATTTTCAAATCAAATTTTCTTCCAACGACGGTTACAGATGATTTCAAGTTTTACATTTTTGTAATCAGGAATATTACAAAATTCATCCCTCAAAAGGGTTTTTCTGGAGGGCTTCAAAGTAGTTTCTATCAATTTCGGACAGGTGTGTATTTTTAATCTTGCTATCTTTTTCTTCTAGTTTCTTTTCAAACTGATAAACCAATGACTCCTTTTCTTGTGGAGACTTTTGAAGAACTACTACGCAACTTTTGTGCGAAGTTCATTTGATTAGATGTTTCTTTTAAATGACAAAACCACTATGTCTTTGTTAAATATAGATTTATTTAATTGCTCAAACCGGCTTTCAACCAGCAAAATTGATGCGTAATTCCATGTCAAATCAGCAGAAAAAAACATAAAATGTCACCCCATGTTTTGGGTTTTGCTAATTTTTTAATATGTTATAGGGTTTATGAAAATTAAGAAAATCTAAAATTTGGAACCTCCAACCCCTTACGGTTCTTGAGATATTCAGGATTCAATTTTCTTATTTATTCTGACATAGCACTTTTTTTTGCAAAATACTTTTTTGTTGTTAAATAGCAATATATTTTATAAGCCAAATGAGGTATCATTCTGAAATTTGTACATAGATAATCTTACGCATGGCGAATACAAATTTCAAATTGAAAACTTTTTTAACCACCATAATTGCATATAAATTAGATAATAAATGGATATATTTTGGGGTATTTTGATGGTCAAAATAGTGATGTCACCTTGATCATTATTTTTGAGGCATTGTTGTTACTTGTAATATAGATATCAAACATCACCATTAATAAAAAATATATTACTGCATTTTTTAACTTTTCTAAATGCAGCCTTTTAAGTAAAGTATATATCCGGAGTCAGCATAAAATTTGTTGCTAAACTATTTATGGCAAAACTAACTATATCTTAATTTTATATTGTAATAAGATATTGTTCAAGTCTTTTTGAGGCAATAATAAATTTATACTTTATTTATTGTTTTTGTACCTGGGGAGGGCTCATGGTCTAAAGAGGAGAGGAGGGGGGGAGTGTTATTAAGTTATTAGGCTTTTTGCCAGCCCCCCTTCTCTTTCTCTTTTTTTTTGTTAAAAACGTAAGTGACTAGGAGAAGTTGTAGCCAAGGAGTGCCAATTACACATACTCAGATAAATTATTTTTTTCAATAATTTTTTATTTTTATTTTTCATCTAACTCAGTTTCTGAAATTTTATATATGTGACCATTTGTCGCAGATGGCGGATTATTGGTACATAAAACATGATTTGATGGGACCCAACGCATATCTTCTCGTGCGGACTAAACAAAACTGGACTGGGACCATGTCAATGGGACCAAATTGAGTTTTATAATCTCAATCTTTTTCATCTTTTTGGTTATAATTCCAATCCATCAAAAATTGTCATACTTGCAAGCTACATAATCTGTATGATTATAAATGATCTGCTGCACAACCAGCTCATTTGTTATCTGTACAAGGTTAAATATCTGAGCATCAGTTTGTTGACTCATCCTTTTTAAAGAAATTGTATATTTATTGTATATTAATTGGTATAAAATAGTGAAAACATCTTGTTCCTGGCAAGATTCTTCGCATAGTAAACTGTTGTAATGGTGGTCGAACTTCATTTATTTCTGTTTTATAAACCAAAATGAATTGAATGTTTTTTATATTGGTTACACAAAATTCAAACATCTTATCTACATCTAAAATTTGTCCAGTCATTTTCCTTTTTAAACTGGCTTGTGCAGTTAGTCTTTTTACTGTGAAAGTTCTCTGTAAAGTCACCCAATATTATACACTCATTGTGATTTAAAAACTCTTTGCAGTCTTTGAGGTACTTGGCCTGACTTTTAGTTATAATTGAATGAGATGTAAGTTTATCTATTTTATTTTATAAGGTCAATAACATTTTCAATATTGATTTTTTAATTGATCAGTGTAGTTCTATCAGTAACTTCCCATTGATTAATTATTATTTCTTTTTCATTGTAGTCAAATTTTCCTGTTAAGAATTCTTTTAAAGCAGTAATACCAGGACATAGTAGACACCAATGTTACATGCACTCTAGATTATCCTGATTGCAAACAATCATTCCCATTAAATCCCTATAGTCTTTGTCAATTTTAAGAGCATCAGTTAACAACTTAATATTCTGACGATACATACAGACAAAAACACTGTGAGTGCCAGACAAGTTTGTGGTTACACACTAAATTGGACAAAGGCTGCAAAACTTTGAAAATCCAACATTTAAATTAGTGTTCAGAATTAAATGCTACATGGATTTTTTTTAAATTAATCAAAATACTCGCATCATCAAGTATTAGTCTTTATTGCATGTGTTGTTTGTACTCTATACTGACAAAATCTTTTTTTTCCAGGCATCATTTGTGTGTACTCGTCACTTTGATAAAATCAATGGTTTCATTGGAAAGCGACTTTCCATTTTTTGATGATAGTTTATAGAAATTTCTATGTTTTTTTTTAGCTTTTCTAGCCTTTCGTATAAGGTAATCATATGTAACCTTATGTAACATCTACTGCATAATTTCCATCCAGGTATAACAGGAACATCTTGTGTTTTAAAAGTAATTGCTATTGATAGCAATATCTTCACATTTCCTGTAAAAAAAAAAAAAAAAGAAACAATCATTTATAAAAACTAATATCAACTAAGCATCATTGTAAAATCATGTAAGTGTATTTATTAATTTATAAAACAAATAAACTTTAAATTTATAAAAATATTTAAATTTTCTTCTTAAAAAGGAATTTTGTTGTCTTATTTTTTTAGTATATTTAGTTACTATTTAATTTATTCTTATCATGAAAATGATATTAAAATTGCCTTTTACACTTTGCTTTTGATTTCTATGTTTTTTAAATAGATTACAGCATTTCTGAAATTTTCTTTCAAATGCAACTCCAAAGTGTACTCCATGATAATAGCAAACTGTTGTAAACAATTTTCAACAATCAATTAAACCAGCTCTCCATAGTAACTTGTGTTTTTCATCACTTAAAAATGTTGATAGTTCTTAAAGACTTTGTCTTCTTGCTAGTGATATTCAACATTACATTATAATCCAATAGATCACTTTTACATATTTTCCAACTTTTAAATTTCTTCAAAAAATCTAGTTTTCAAATATTATACAAAATATATACTTTTTAGAAATATCATTAATATTATTTAGTTTATAGTAAATTATTTATACATTTTATTATAATATCCATATAATTGGATGAGCCATATTATATGACTTTTTCTTATACATGATTAAAGGGTAAATAATTTTTATTTTATTTACAGATCATATAGTAATTATTTAACATTTATTAATTAAGTAAATATAAAAATTCTGCAAAGTAACAGAAAACTAATATTTACAACATCAAATCAGAAGCAATAATATAATAATAAGGAAATTAATGGTTTTATCTATAAAAGAAAAAAATATGTCTTCTATAAATATAACCTTTTACAAAATTGTCTTTTATAAATGCATTTGGATTACAGCCTAGTAAAGTTTCTATACTTAAAAAAATGTTGGTCTTTTACAAAAAAAATTAGCTTCAATAAATAAAAATGTTTTTTCAAATTATTGCTCCATAAGGCCTCTAAAATTATCGATTTTGGAAAAATATTTAATTTGGAAAATTTAACTAATTTTATTATTAATGTATATATATATAATTATTTTTTTTTTTTTTTTTTTTTTTATGGTGGGCGGGGGGAGCCCACCCGCTAAAAAAAAAAAAAAAAATTGCGCTCTCCTCATACTTAGAACCTACCCTAGGCACAAAAAAATATATATATAAATTTCAAATTTATTATAGTCCTCAAAAAGACTTAAATAATATCTTTTTACAACATAAATTAATGTCATAAATAATTTTGCAACAAGTTTTATGTTGACTCAGCATATATACTTTTCTTAAAAGGCTGCATTAAGAAAAGTTGAAAAATTTAGTAATATATTTTTAATAAAAGTGATGTTTGATATCTATATTGCAAGTTATAACAATGCCTCAAAAAAAAATGATCAAGGTGACATCACCATTTTGACCATCAAAATACCCCAAAATATATGCCTTTATTATCTAATTTTCATGCAATTATGGTGGTTAAAAAAATTTTCAATTTGAAATTTGTATCCGCTATGTAGAAGATTGTCTATGTACAAAATTTCAGGATGATACCTCATTTGGCTCATAAAATACTGCAATTTAATAACGAAAAAGTATTTTGCAAAAAAATCCTGAGTCAGCATAAATATTGAATCCTGATAATTTCAAGAATCGTAAGGGGTTGGAGGTTCCAAGTTTCAGATTTTCTTAATTTTCATAAACCCCATAACATATAAAAAACTTATCAAAATTCAAAACATGGGTGACATGAGCCTGCATGGAATTACCCTGATATTAGTTTTTTAATGAAGTATTATCTCTAGGAACTCAAGAGTAAGAGAAAAGTTACTGATGTTGAAATTGACATGTTTGAAAAGGAAATATGTGATTTTCTTTTCTCAATGTGTACTCATATTATTTAAAAAAGCCCTTTGTCTTCGTTGGTTGCTTGCTGTCTGGTGTGTATTTCCCCATCATTTATGGTTGAATATCACAGAAAAGTGTGAGTTTTTTGACAAACTTTTAATGAAGCTTGTTACTTTCAAGAAAATTAGAGCTTCTGTTGGTGATTTTGCTTAGAAGAATATTCCAGGTCCTGTAAAAGTGTGGTTGTTGATAACGAAGAATTATTTTTGACTTTTGATAAAGTTAAGGATTATTTGGACTACTTTTAGTGGAAATACACTGATTTAAAGATGTATGCAAATCTACAGCAGATTTTAAAAATTGTCCTCATTTTAACGCAAGGACAAGCTTAAGTTGAACATGGTTTTAGCAGCAACAAAAGTCTGATCCGTAACAATATGTCCCCAGACACTATAATCTCTTTATGTTCAATCCAAGATTACCTCATTTCATGGCTTCATGGCTCATAAATTTAAAATAACAAAAGATTAATTAGATACTGCACTCAAGCAAGAAAGAATTATTTTGATGATCAATGTTCAAAAGCCTTGTCTGTAGAGAAAATAGTGAAAATGGAAGCAAAAAGAAAAGTTATGGAAGATATTGAAATTGTCAATACTTATATTTGACAGACATTATCTATTATTGAGAATTTAAAGAAGTCATCTGATGAAATTAGATTGCGTTTTTGCGGTTTTTTAAAAAAAACGCAAAAACGCAAATTTAATTGACCAGAATGTTTTAAGAAACATTCTGAATGTTCTTAACAATATAATATTTTTATTTTTTATTATTTTTTTTAAATGTTTTTTTTTTTATTCTTTTTAATAAAATGCTTTATTATTATTTTTTTATTGTAAATCATGCGCGGAGAATTGCTACATCAACTATCTTATAGCCTGACTCGCAACGAAGTGCTGCTATATCGACTGACAAATAGCCTGACTCGCAAGGGAGTGCTGCTACATTGACTGAGGGTTTGGTTGGGGCAGGCAGTCTATCAAATATTAAAAAAAAACTTTCGGTCTTGCATTTTAATTTTTACTTTTGGTCAACAAAATACGGAAAAACTTTCTAACAACCAGTTAAGAGTTCTATATATATATATATATATATATATATACGTAATTAAGTTTGTAGTTCTAAATTATAAACTTATTAAAACACTTGTATTTCACACACAATGGAACAATTACGAATTTTTTAATGTCAAACATAATAAAAAACTCTTAATATTTACTATGTCCTCCTTTTGCCTCAATCCCAGCCAATATTCGCCGGGTAATAGATTCATGCAAGTTAGTTATAAAATCCTGGGGTATGTTTTACCATTCTCTTTGAAGTACTTCAAAATAGTCTTCAGCATTTCGCAGAGCATGTTCGACCTTCTTTCTGTCCATGTAATCCCAAATATGCTCAATTATATTTAAAACTGGACCCTGGGGAGGCCAGGTTATCAATTTCAGTACTCTTTCCTCTGCCATTTCATTTAAGTAATTTTTTGCCACTCGGAAACAATGTTTTGGGTCATTGTTCTGCTGCAGAATAAAATTATGACATATTATTTTCATTCTGGATGATACAGCATGGTGCCTAGAGATATCCACAAAAAGTTCCCCGGTGAGTCGCTTCCCTATTTTAATGAAATCACCTACTCCAGATGAAGATGACCAGCCCCAAACTTGTAAAGAGCCTCCTCTGTGTTTAATTGTAGGGTTTAAACACTCCGGATGATGGGCTTCTTCAATTCTTCTTCAAGCATATTGGTGTCCTTTCATTCCAAAAATTTCGAGTTTGGACTCATCAGAGTACAGAACCCGATTAAACACTTCCTGGGCCGAATCTTTGTGTTTTGCATAATTAAGTCATTTTTCTTTATTGCCACACCGTAATAATGGTTTTTAAACTGCAAACACCCTCTTAATCAAAATTTATGTAGATGCTGTCGAATAAAAGAAAAGCTGACATTTTTCCCAATTACTGTGTTAATGTCATTTACCAGCTTGGTTGATGCTTTTTTGTATTTCTTAAAAATAGGGTTTTTAATTATATATATAATATATATATATATATATATATATATATATATATATATATATATATATATATATATATATATATATACATATATATATATATATATATATATATATACATATATATATATATATATATATATATATATATATATATATATATATATATATATACATATATATATGTATATATATATATATATATATATATATATATATATATATATATATATATATATATATATATTTATATAAATATATATATATATATATATAAACAAGTATATATATAAGTTCTAATATGGAGCTATAGCACCAGTTTGTAAAGAACCATTGATAGTATGTAAACCGCAGGCAATATCAATGAGTGTACTTAATTCAATGTTATAACATTTTTTGTTTAGCATTTCCAAAAACAGTTTATTTACATTTGGGTCATCCTGAAGCATTTTTCATCATTTAAACAGCCATATTGATTTGAATTTATTTAGAATCTCTGGGGCTGCAGCTTTTCCCATGAACTCTGAAGTATAATATCTTGTACAAACAGTATTTCTCTCTTCATTTCAATAGCACACATGTAAGTCCATTTGAACTTTCTTTTCAACTTTATTGTAAGACTTTTCAAAAAGACATATATATGTGTATATATACATATATATATATACATGTATATACATACAGTATCGGACAAAACGAGTGCAACCAAATAATGCTAATTTAGTTTCTTTATATAAAAGTGCTGCATTTTTTCAATTTAGAGAAATAACTATGTAACTGTTTAGAGACAAAGTTCTTCAAGTTTTAGTCATTACAAAGTTCATTATTTGTACACGAAAATTAATAGATTCATCAAAAGTATAAAAAAAAGTCGATTTCCTTCTCGACAAAACAAGTGCAACTCGACAAAATGTTGAACAAGCTGTATTTGGCTATCAAAATTTTGTGATGAATCCTTTGTTGTCGATCACAGCCTTGCATTTTCAAGGCATAGATTCGATCAGGTGATCAATGAAACTTTGTGGAATCGCTGCTTATGCCTTTTCGATTCGTTCAAACAGTTGGTCTTTATTACGAACACCTTCACGATTAATTCTGCGGTTAACAATTTCCAACAGGTTTTCGATAGGGTTGAGTTCCGGAGATTGAGGCGGCCAATCCATCACCGATAGGTGGTTGTCTTGAAACCAATGCTAGACTACTGTTGCAGTGTGTTTCGGATCGTTGTCTTGCTGAAAAACCCATTTTATTGGCATATTCCATTCAGCATGAGGTAACATAACATCTTTCAGGATATTTTTATACATAAAACGGTCCATTATTCCATCGTTTCAATGTATTGTACCTAGACCGTTAGCAGAAAAACACTCCCAGACCATTACATTGCCTCCACCATGCTTCACGGTCTTTTGGCAGTAACGTAAATCGAGGCGTTTTCCGGCCGGTCGTCGTACACGGGAAAATGCCATCGCTCCCAATGATGTTGAACTTTGATTCATCACTGAACAGGACAGTTCGCCATTTATGCACATTCCATTCAATATGAGATGTAGCAATCAGAAGTCTTTTCTTCTGGTTTTTTAGTGAAATCAGTAGTTTCTTTGCAGGGCGTCGAGAAAACAATTCAGCTTCAAGAGCGCGTCGTCTGATTGTTCGGTCCGATACGGGCAGCTCTAATTGCTTTTGTATCTCGACTGATGATATGCAGGGATCCTTCTTGACGTATCTGACAATCATAGAATCCTCACTAGAAGTGGTGGAACGTGGTCTTCAACCTTTTTTATCTGCTGCCAACTTCCCCGTAGAACGATATTTGGAACATAGTCTTGATATGGTCCATTTTTTCACGCGATATTTATCACAAATATTTTTTGGCGATATTCCACTTACGTAATCGCCAAAAATTTTCTTTCTTAGTCCCGATCCAAGTCTGTCGGGAGCCATTTTTGCACTTGAAGTCATAAAAAAAATAAAAATAAGTAATCACGCTTCTCAAGGCTTACCGTGTTACATTTACCTTGTGATGATACAATAATGCTCTGTGGAACACAACGTCTTGGTTGGATGTGGACTGTATTGATGTAATGAAACACTTGTTGTATTTCATTTCTTGTATTGATGTTCTTCGATAAAACACTTTGATAAAACTCACTTCAATAAACTGTCTTGATAATACTGACTGATTGACTTCCATATACTGACTGAATTACATGTCGATTTACATGTCTCTTATATAGTAAAATGAACCAGTGTGAACCTGTTCTGTAAGACTCTAGATATTAATTTATATGTATATATATACACTAGTGGCCATTGAATTAAAGCCACTTGATGTTTTTGCTGTAAAAAGAAATATGTATAAAAATGTAAGAACAACGTCATGCCGTTCGGTTTGTTTATGTATGACGTCTCTATTAATTATGTTATGCATATTATACACGTGTTTGGCTTAGTATTTAATTAAATTTCATGATTTCTTGCTGAAAAACTATAATGTTGTTATTACTTATTTTAGTGTGATAATGGGGAAAAAGCCAGATTTAATGCTTTTGTCAAGGGGCAAATTGTAACATTGAATGCTGAGCGTTATTCTCAGCGTGATATTGCAAAGAAACTGAAGATTTCTAGAGGTGCCGTTAAGAATGTTTGAAGATCTGGAGGTGTTTCACGACGTTCCAACTGCAAGGGAGTACGAAAAACAAATCATCGTGATGATCGTTATTTGAAGAGCATTGTTGTGTCTAGTCCGCATACTTCTTTTGCACGCGTTGCAAGCCTAGCTAGTGACAGGGGTATTCAAGTGAGTGCTAGGACTGTTAGGAGACGTCTGTCAAATGGCTTTGGTTTTGTAGCTCACAGACCAGCGAAGAAACCTCTAATCACGAAACAACGACTCCTCCAGCGATTGCAGTTTTGCCGTGCGATGAAAGACAAGTCAAGGGAGAGGTGGGAGAGAGTCATGTTCACAGATGAAAGTTCCTTTCAGCAGCTACGAGGCCCTGGTTACAA
>NC_088927.1:50462500-50482500 GCF_038396675.1 Hydra vulgaris | reverse complement strand
ATTGGGTGTATATTTTTGTGAAGAATTTTATAAGGAATCCGAATCTGCAAAAAAAATAAAAAAATTAGATTTTAGACGGGGGAGCGCTTAGTTTTGAAAGGTAAACTGACTAAAACGTGACTATTTAAAGAGAAAATATATTTACAAAAAATAGAAGTTGTAACATTTTTGATAAACTCAATATAAACAATATTGAACTTTATGAAAGTTTCATATTTGGTTAAAAAGTTGTAAAAATAACCACATAAAGTTGGTTTTTGTGAATGTTATTTTTATAAAAATTAATGCCATTTTTTATACTTTAAACACTCCATGAAGCTGTAGTGTGTGCCGTCTTTTCCAGTTATTATTATGCTTTAAATATAAGGGTATTTTATTTTTGGTAAAGAATTGCACAAGGAATACGAATCCGTAAAAATAAAATAAGATCCACTTTATTATATCTTGTAAGATCCGCTTTATTATAGAAAAAATGACAAAATTATGTCAAAATACAAAGTTATAATAAAATTAGAGAAAGAAATTATTTATTTGCATTTTAATTTCAATATTTCGTATAAAAAATCTTTTTTAAATTTACATATAAGTAACAAATAATAGTTAATAAATTTTATTTAAAATTGGTAATTCTAGCTAAGTTAAATTTATAATTGTTTTTGCTCATGAAACTCCTGCTGACGTCTTGTGCTCTTATATATCCTTCTCTCTTTTCATGCGAATATGTTTTTGAACAAGCCTCTGTAACCTATATAAAACAGTAAAAAAATTTCATTATGGAACAATTTTAAATAAATTATTGTATTCTTATAATTAGATAAAAAAAGAAACCTGCTTAACACAACGTTCGATGGATTGTGAATGACATGGCCAATCTGGAACAACCATAGGCTGGTAAAAAAATTTCTGATTTCATGGGTTGTGAGGCTTGTAATAAGAAGTGGTTCGTATAATGAATCTTTCCAATCAATTAGATTGGTTAATTTATCAGCATCAGTAATTATGCATGGTGTTTTGCGACTTCTTACTGAATCATCTCCAAACTGGGTGTTATCATCTCCTTCCCCTCTAATTTCTAGTATCTTTTGCACTCCGAACTTTCGTTCCTCTTCATTGTTGGAACACAAAAGAGTCTGAATAATGCACTCACTAAATGCAAACCATGCAGATCTTTTTACAGTTTTTATTACTATTCCAAAAACTTCTTTTTTTTGAAATTTTAATTGTTTCAATTGAAATAAAATATGCCTAGGTCCATCATCTAGGAATGCTTTACCTTAATTTGAAACCAGCAAGGAAAATAAACACCAACTATAAATTCAATAATTAAGCGTAGGTTTCTAAGGTTTTTTTCTGTTAAAAAATGAACTGAAACCCACAATCTACAGAAACGATTGGCAGTAGTAAGCCATCTTGAATGAGAAACATGACCAATTTCAAGGTTTATTAAATTTTCAGGTAAAACTCCAGATCTTATTGCTGTTACAATTCTGTATCCGTAAGCTTGATCAGACGAAAGAGCCTTAACTATTTTGTCTGGCAAAACAAAAAGTGGTTCACCTAAAGTTACCATTTCGAAGTTCTTGTTTATTTCCAAATCTGAAACTGTATCCAATAGTTTTCCTAAATCACCGGACCATTTGTTGTTTGAAAGTGTTTTTCCATCTAATTTAACTATTAGATGTCTGAGGGGTAGTTCATTTGTATGAAGAGCGCATATTAGCCAGTTCAACTTTTTATCAGATTTTAATTCGACATATTTTATGACACCTCCTTCCCATCCAGTATTAACATTTGTAGAATCGCCTCCCAATGCTTGAATTGTTTTGTCAACACCATGTTGAATCATCCATTCGACTAAATGATCGGCAACTATTTCGGCATGCTTTTTTTCTTCAGATGATTTTTGTGGAGTAAAATGAAACAAAAATCCTCCACCTGGTTCCATGTATGTAGTGTAATGTTCCTCTTTAATAGATCCAGGAAAAAACCAACTGGATCCTTCTACTTCTACCTTTACTTTGGTAACGTCTTTTCTACTATCAAACAAAATACAATTGATGTTCCCATTGCCTATATATTTTAAAGTTTTATTTTTCAACTCATTCATTACATTATCTTGAGCTCTTACAATTTTTTTATGGTCAACAATAAACTGTGTATCTTTCTCAGTAATCAATCCAGCATCAATCCAGGCAGCTGTAGTCAAAGCCGCAGCAGCTCTAGAAGAAACTCCGTATCTAAAAATAGAATTTGTTTTTAGATAGTTAAATTAAGAATTTTGTTTAATTTAAAATAAAAAGTATATATTTTACCTTAGACTATGTATTGCGACATTTCGTACACTTTTAGTATTATATTTAGACTTTTTTACTTTCGAATTTGAAGTACTAGGTTCTGTGTTAAATTCTTCATTAGTAAGTTCATCTTCAGTCATTGAAAAATCATTGTTTAAAATTGTATTAAAAGCTTCTTTATTAGAATGGTTATATAATTTTTTAACCTGTCTGTTGTGTTCAGGCATATCTTTGGAAGATATTTGAAGCAAACCTTTAGCACCGACTTTATCTCTTTCGGTTTTAATATAAAAAACGTCTATTATAGGAATTTTATATTCCTTAGAGCAGTTGCATGTAATGTGGGCTTGTTGTTTACAAATAACTTTGCAACCAAATTCTTTACAATCAGAAATTATACACTTACAATTTAAAATATCAAAAAGTTTGTCCAATTTCAATATAAAGTCTTTTTTATTTTCTTTATTTTCTCTGTTTGCTGATATTAAAAATGCAACATCCCAAGCTTTTATAATTTTGTACACAATGTTTTTTTCAGAATAAATTATAGGAGCTTTAAAATTAGCGTTTGCTTTTTGCCACTGGGTAATAACGGCACATGCAACCTTTTTTGCCATATCTTTTATTAAAAAGGTTCTGGAGTTTTTATCACACTGTTCTCTTAAAAGGACTGCATATCGAAGTGTGTCTCTATATGTTGGAAGTTCAGCTAGTAAAAAACTCCTTTCCAGTACCAATTAACTCAGTTATTGAGGTTTTTTTCATGTTTCTTGTCTTTATTGTTATTTTTTTGTTAAAAGATGCCATATTAATTTCTACAATTTTTTCTATTTTGTATGTTTATATACAATTAAATTTTCTTTATAATATATAATCTTATTTAATCGCTTTTATAGTCAAAATTTAATTTTAGTATCATACTTGTCACTTATTTATGAGTAGTTGTGAATAATTATTAGATTATAAAATTATATTGCTTAAGTAATACAATTTTAATTAACTAATTTAACAGCTGTCGTTAAAACTCTACCGTCACATTTTGTCTACAATATGAAAAAAGTGTATTATTTTTGTAAAAATGCCCTTCACAAAAACTCACTTTCTGTGGTTATTTTTAAAAATTTTGCACCAAATATGAAATTTTCCTAAAGTTCAACGTAAAAGTGATTAAGTTTTTCAAAAATTATAAAAAAAAAATTTCAATTATTATTTCCCTCCGTTAATTAGTCATATTTTAGTCATTTTTCCGTTAAAAAAAGTGCTGACCCACCCAGCAAGACATTCTTTTTTTTAATTTTTTTTTGCAGATTCGGAATCCCCGTAAAATTATTCACCAGTAGTCATCTTGCCGTTTTTTAAATTGATAAAAAAAAAAAAATCGACACACCCTAATAAATATATGTATATATATATATATATATATATATATACATATATATATATATATATATATATATATATATATATATATATATATATATATATATATATATATATATATATATATGTATTTATATATATATATATTTTTTTTTTTTATATGTATGTAGTATATATATATATATATATATATATATAGTATATTATATATATATATATATAATAAAATATATAATATATTATATATATAATATATATATATATATATATATATATATTATATATAATATATTATATATACTAATATAATATATTATATATATATATATAAATATATTATATATATATATATATTATATATATAAATATATATATATATATATATATATATATATATATATATATATATTATATATATTATATATATTATATATATATATGTATGTTATATATATATATATTTATATGTATTATATATATATATATATTTATATAATAATGAGTGTGTATATACACACATATATACAAATATATATTTATATATATATATATATATATATATATATATATATATGTATATATATATATATATATAAATATATATATATATATATATATATATATATGTATATATATTTATGCATGTGTATAAATAAATATATGCATATATATATATATATATATATATATATATATATATATATAAATATATATATATATATATATATATATATATAAATATATATATATATATATATGTATATATATATATATATATATATATATATATATAAATATATATATATATATATATATGTTATATTAATAAGAAAACATCAAACAATACGAATTCTCTTAATACAAATAATAATTTATTTTGAGAAATTTTCACTGGGTTATGGATACCAGCATCATCAGCTCGTAAAATATTACAAAATTTTTTGAACGTTAAAAAAACAGTTTTATAAAAAATTTTTTAACTGACGTCAGCAGTTGAATGGCTTCTTTTTTCGTTACGCAAGAATATAAAAAATGGAGTCCAAAATTTAGTTTTAACAAACTGCCCATTATCTAGATTTATTCCGCCATTCGATGGGAAACATTGGTGCCTCTGTATTTCAAGTGCTTCTCGTACTTTACGGTCGAATTTTTTTGTTTCAACTTTTTGAGTTTTAATTTTCTCCCAATTTATTTTTTCAGAGCAAAACTTGCTATGTGTTGCAATTGCTGACTGATGATGTTTGCCATCATTTAAACTTTTTTGATGTTGTTGAATTCTTGTTTTAATTTGTAATTTTGTTTCTCCAACATATTTTTTCGAGCAATTGCATTCAACTAAATATGTACCAGGCTGGCTATTTAGGGGTAATCTAGATTTGTTTTTACATGTTAATATTGTTCTTAAATTAGGATTTGATTTAAAAACTACTCTATAGCCAACTTTTCGAAATATTTTCCTTAACTTTGGTGATAGTGAAGGTATCCACGGTAATGATACTGTTGGGAAAGCATTGTTCTCGGATTGAATTCTATTGTTCATTACGTAGCGTTTTTTCCTAATTTGATTTGCAATACTCTTTAGCTGGCTTTCGGTGTACCCATTTTCATTAAAAACCTGAATAAGAAAGTTTATCTCATTTTTTAAATGTGTAACACTGCATATGGAGTATGCCCTGTGAACATAACCTTTGAATATTGCGCATAAAATTTTGGGGTCGTGATTTGAGTGCGGTTTTATTTGAATATTTGTAATGGCTTCTTTTCTGTAGACTTTAAACTCATACTTACCTTTGCTGTTATTTATTATTGTTATATCTAGGAAATTCAGAGTTTTGTTATGGTTTTCTGTCTCAATTGTGTATTGTATTGCAGGGTGTTGTTTATTTAAAATTATTTTGAATTTCTCTGCTTCTTGGATGTTTGAAAATCTAGCATGGCTATCATCGACGTATCTTAGATAGGATTTTAAGTCGAGAGGAGGATTTAATGTCTTTGCAATTTTGAAGGCATTTTCTTCGTGATGTTGCAGAAAAGATTCTGCCAATACAACCATGAATGAAAGACCAATAGGACCGGAATTCTCCAATTCATGGATCTCGTTGTTCCACAAAAAATAGCAACGATGTAAACAAAGCTCTATAAGTGTTTTTGTTTCTGATATAGTAAGCTTGGTAGAACATCTGTAGGAATCATCTTTATTTAATTGATCTATAAGAATTAAAGTAGCTTCTTTAAGTGGAATTGATGGATAAAGGTTTATTACATCGAATGAAACTTGAACTTCGTTTTCGTCTACATTCCATGAGTTTGCTTTGTTAATAAAATCAAAAGAATTTTTCAAACGTGTTTTATTTTTATTTAAGATAGGTTGTATTGCTTTAACTAAGTAGTTAGATATTCCATAATTAGGTGTGCCGATAGTTGATATAACTATTCTCATAGGGTAAGCTTTTTCAGGCTTATGAGCCTTAATTAGACCATACATACGAGGTGGGATTGGATCACTTGGATATATACTGTCATATTCTGCTTTTGAAAATCTTTGTTTTTTATTAAGTTGTAAGAAAACAAACTTGTCGATATATATCCGTTTGATAAGGGTAATGGGTTTGTGAGAATTGAACACGAAAAAGCTTTAGAAAGAATTCGCGATCAAATTGGTCAAACAAAGGTTTTAAGTGAAGATCCTACTTCTAGTTATGCTATAAAAATTAAAACCTATCTCTCACAACTTAATAAAAAACAAAGATTTTCAAAAGCAGAATATGACAGTATATATCCAAGTGATCCAATCCCACCTCGTATGTATGGTCTAATTAAGGCTCATAAGCCTGAAAAAGCTTACCCTATGAGAATAGTTATATCAACTATCGGCACACCTAATTATGGAATATCTAACTACTTAGTTAAAGCAATACAACCTATCTTAAATAAAAATAAAACACGTTTGAAAAATTCTTTTGATTTTATTAACAAAGCAAACTCATGGAATGTAGACGAAAACGAAGTTCAAGTTTCATTCGATGTAATAAACCTTTATCCATCAATTCCACTTAAAGAAGCTACTTTAATTCTTATAGATCAATTAAATAAAGATGATTCCTACAGATGTTCTACCAAGCTTACTATATCAGAAACAAAAACACTTATAGAGCTTTGTTTACATCGTTGCTATTTTTTGTGGAACAACGAGATCCATGAATTGGAGAATTCCGGTCCTATTGGTCTTTCATTCATGGTTGTATTGGCAGAATCTTTTCTGCAACATCACGAAGAAAATGCCTTCAAAATTGCAAAGACATTAAATCCTCCTCTCGACTTAAAATCCTATCTAAGATACGTCGATGACAGCCATGCTAGATTTTCAAACATCCAAGAAGCAGAGAAATTCAAAATAATTTTAAATAAACAACACCCTGCAATACAATACACAATTGAGACAGAAAACCATAACAAAACTCTGAATTTCCTAGATATAACAATAATAAATAACAGCAAAGGTAAGTATGAGTTTAAAGTCTACAGAAAAGAAGCCAACACAAATATTCAAATAAAACCGCACTCAAATCACGACCCCAAAATTTTATGCGCAATATTCAAAGGTTATGTTCACAGGGCATACTCCATATGCAGTGTTACACATTTAAAAAATGAGATAAACTTTCTTATTCAGGTTTTTAATGAAAATGGGTACACCGAAAGCCAGCTAAAGAGTATTGCAAATCAAATTAGGAAAAAACGCTACGTAATGAACAATAGAATTCAATCCGAGAACAATGCTTTCCCAACAGTATCATTACCGTGGATACCTTCACTATCACCAAAGTTAAGGAAAATATTTCGAAAAGTTGGCTATAGAGTAGTTTTTAAATCAAATCCTAATTTAAGAACAATATTAACATGTAAAAACAAATCTAGATTACCCCTAAATAGCCAGCCTGGTACATATTTAGTTGAATGCAATTGCTCGAAAAAATATGTTGGAGAAACAAAATTACAAATTAAAACAAGAATTCAACAACATCAAAAAAGTTTAAATGATGGCAAACATCATCAGTCAGCAATTGCAACACATAGCAAGTTTTGCTCTGAAAAAATAAATTGGGAGAAAATTAAAACTCAAAAAGTTGAAACAAAAAAATTCGACCGTAAAGTACGAGAAGCACTTGAAATACAGAGGCACCAATGTTTCCCATCGAATGGCGGAATAAATCTAGATAATGGGCAGTTTGTTAAAACTAAATTTTGGACTCCATTTTTTATATTCTTGCGTAACGAAAAAAGAAGCCATTCAACTGCTGACGTCAGTTAAAAAAAAAAAAAATTTTTTATAAAACTGTTTTTTTAACGTTCAAAAAATTTTGTAATATTTTACGAGCTGATGATGCTGGTATCCATAACCCAGTGAAAATTTCTCAAAATAAATTATTATTTGTATTAAGAGAATTCGTATTGTTTGATGTTTTCTTATTAATATAACATACACTCTTATACACGATGTCTACACTGAAATCATATATTACAGCTAAATACGGAGCTGATATCTACAAACAAACTGAACAGTTACAGTTATTAAAAAAGTCGGTAGCTAAATCCAAAAACCAGTATATATTTTTACAAAAGTGCGAAAAACACAAGATTATTCCGAAATCGTTACGTATCAACAGTCCTGTAAGTACAAAGAGAGCAATGAGTATTGTTTTTCGTTTTCGATTTGAAATTTTGATTTGTCTAAAAAACGATGCTAAAAAACGGTATTTTATCTTTATAAATGAAACAAAAAACCTTCAGGAAAATCTTAAATCTACTCTTGATGAAAAAGACTATGAAAAAGTTGAACATGTTACTGAAAAAGCCCGGGAAATAATGTTTATAAGATCAAAAGAAAGATTATTCAAAAAGTTTAATATTCTTCAAAACGAATTTAAGAATAAACAAAAAATTAAAAACGGTAAATTAACTACACATACTAAGAACGCTGTTTTGAACCTATGCAATACCGAAATTCCTAATAACCAAAATGATCTTCTTAATCTTGGTCCAAACTTTGTACCTTCTTTAAAACATATCCCTTATATGGATATTATCGCCACAACAGAGTCGTTTGCTTTAAAGCTAGAATATAACAACAAAATTGAAAATGCGCAGGATTTGAGAAAAAATGTTTTAAAAGAACTTAAAATGGGTAAAAAAATTAGTCAAAACTTAACAAGAGAGCAAAGAAAAGCTCTAAAAGAAATTAAGGAAAACAAACTTGTCGATATATATCCGTTTGATAAGGGTAATGGGTTTGTGAGAATTGAACACGAAAAAGCTTTAGAAAGAATTCGCGATCAAATTGGTCAAACAAAGGTTTTAAGTGAAGATCCTACTTCTAGTTATGCTATAAAAATTAAAACCTATCTCTCACAACTTAATAAAAAACAAAGATTTTCAAAAGCAGAATATGACAGTATATATCCAAGTGATCCAATCCCACCTCGTATGTATGGTCTAATTAAGGCTCATAAGCCTGAAAAAGCTTACCCTATGAGAATAGTTATATCAACTATCGGCACACCTAATTATGGAATATCTAACTACTTAGTTAAAGCAATACAACCTATCTTAAATAAAAATAAAACACGTTTGAAAAATTCTTTTGATTTTATTAACAAAGCAAACTCATGGAATGTAGACGAAAACGAAGTTCAAGTTTCATTCGATGTAATAAACCTTTATCCATCAATTCCACTTAAAGAAGCTACTTTAATTCTTATAGATCAATTAAATAAAGATGATTCCTACAGATGTTCTACCAAGCTTACTATATCAGAAACAAAAACACTTATAGAGCTTTGTTTACATCGTTGCTATTTTTTGTGGAACAACGAGATCCATGAATTGGAGAATTCCGGTCCTATTGGTCTTTCATTCATGGTTGTATTGGCAGAATCTTTTCTGCAACATCACGAAGAAAATGCCTTCAAAATTGCAAAGACATTAAATCCTCCTCTCGACTTAAAATCCTATCTAAGATACGTCGATGACAGCCATGCTAGATTTTCAAACATCCAAGAAGCAGAGAAATTCAAAATAATTTTAAATAAACAACACCCTGCAATACAATACACAATTGAGACAGAAAACCATAACAAAACTCTGAATTTCCTAGATATAACAATAATAAATAACAGCAAAGGTAAGTATGAGTTTAAAGTCTACAGAAAAGAAGCCATTACAAATATTCAAATAAAACCGCACTCAAATCACGACCCCAAAATTTTATGCGCAATATTCAAAGGTTATGTTCACAGGGCATACTCCATATGCAGTGTTACACATTTAAAAAATGAGATAAACTTTCTTATTCAGGTTTTTAATGAAAATGGGTACACCGAAAGCCAGCTAAAGAGTATTGCAAATCAAATTAGGAAAAAACGCTACGTAATGAACAATAGAATTCAATCCGAGAACAATGCTTTCCCAACAGTATCATTACCGTGGATACCTTCACTATCACCAAAGTTAAGGAAAATATTTCGAAAAGTTGGCTATAGAGTAGTTTTTAAATCAAATCCTAATTTAAGAACAATATTAACATGTAAAAACAAATCTAGATTACCCCTAAATAGCCAGCCTGGTACATATTTAGTTGAATGCAATTGCTCGAAAAAATATGTTGGAGAAACAAAATTACAAATTAAAACAAGAATTCAACAACATCAAAAAAGTTTAAATGATGGCAAACATCATCAGTCAGCAATTGCAACACATAGCAAGTTTTGCTCTGAAAAAATAAATTGGGAGAAAATTAAAACTCTTAAAGTTGAAACAAAAAAATTCGACCGTAAAGTACGAGAAGCACTTGAAATACAGAGGCACCAATGTTTCCCATCGAATGGCGGAATAAATCTAGATAATGGGCAGTTTGTTAAAACTAAATTTTGGACTCCATTTTTTATATTCTTGCGTAACGAAAAAAGAAGCCATTCAACTGCTGACGTCAGTTAAAAATTTTTTTATAAAACTGTTTTTTTAACGTTCAAAAAATTTTGTAATATTTTACGAGCTGATGATGCTGGTATCCATAACCCAGTGAAAATTTCTCAAAATAAATTATTATTTGTATTAAGAGAATTCGTATTGTTTGATGTTTTCTTATTAATATAACATACACTCTTATACACGATGTCTACACTGAAATCATATATATATGTATATATATATATTAGGGTGTTTCATATTTTATCAATTTTTGAAATCGAACTTGCGAATCGATTTATAAATTGACTATTTGTATAAAAATAAGTTTGAGCAAAAAAAAAAAAAAAAAATTTAATTTTTAGGGCCCCCGCCAGTTCGATTTTGGGCCAAAATTGAATTGGCGGGGACCCTAAAAATTAAATTTTTTTTTTTTTTTTTGCTCAAGGTTATTTTTATACAAATAGTCAATTTATAAATCGATTCGCGAGTTCGATTTCGAAAATTGATAAAATATGAAACACCCTAATATATATATATATATTTATATATATATATATATATATATATATATATATATATATATATATATATATATATATATATATATTTATATATATAGGTCGTTTGATTAATTGTGCTTTGAAAGTTGTTAAACATTTGTTACGATGTACATTGTTAAACAAATATTTCAAAAATAAAGTTGTATTTTATAAATGTTTTTAATATATTTATTTTTAATGTTTTTCTCAATATATATATTTTATTATATTTATGAGTTATTTATTATGTGTTTATATATGTTAAGGTTATTTTGGTTTATGTTTTGTAAGTGTTTAAATGTTTTTTCATATGAATGATTGTACTTTTTTGACATGTTATATTGTTATGTGTTAATAGTTTGTAAGTGTTTATTATGTTGTTTGCAAGGTTTCATATTGTTGTGGCGTGGCTCAGTTTACAGCAAGAGTGTTGACCTTGCTAGCCAAGTAATTTACTTTTCTATAATGTGACATGGCTTCATTGAGAACAAGAATGATGTCCATGTTAGTAAAGTTGTGTACCGACATGATAAAACACATAAAATAAATTTGTTTGTAGTTAACGTAATCATAAAATGTGTAGAAAAATATTCTTGAAAAAATGTGTTTAAAAGAAATGCTAAAATGATATATAGATTATTGACTTTTTTTTCCTTAGAATGTTAAACACATAAAAAAGTTAAAATAGTTCAAGAAGTTTCAATATTTTCAAGTTTCTTCAATTAAAGCAAATATAAGATTGTTTATAGAGGTTTTCTATAATTAGTTTTGTATTTTCTTAGTCATTGTAACTTTTGCACTAAATACATTTCAAAGTAATGAAAGGTTTTTTGATTGATGATTACATTTCACCGTTCAATGCTGGCATTACTTGCTGAGCAGAGAGGCATTATAATTTTTTCAATTTGCTTTTTTTATGAGTTTTTGTCTGTAAAAAATTTATATTTTTAATTACTTTTTATTTTTTTATTTAAATGCTTAAAATATTTTGTCAATAATTAACAATTAATTGTCAATAATTAACTACTTTAAATATAATATTATTCAGTTAAAAAGATTATATCAATTTTTTTACACTTTTAATATAAGTTCTTGATCGAAATATAATATCTTTACATTGCTAAATTATTTTAATCCGTCTAATTTAAATATATCTAATAGTAGAGGTTGAATAGAATTTTATTATTATATTATGCTCTGTTTTATTTGCTTACACTGTATTTCAATAAGTTTAAGAAAACCCAAATTTCAATCAAAAATAAAAGTTTAATTTTTATTATTTTAAGTATTGTTTTTACACACTCCTTTGATGCTTGATTATGTCTGATAATTTAAGAAGTGAAATTAAAAGGCTTTCTCAAAATGAAAGAAACCTGGTTAGGTGAGCTGAAATAAGTTGCCGTCAAAATGATAGAGATGAGCCTATGCTTGCTGAAATAAATAGTAATCAAAATGAAAGATATCAGGGTCTGCGAGAACTATGTATAATACGCATTGCATTGCAAATTTAGTTGTTATTTTAGTTCATTAGTTATATTTTGGTGCTCTACCAACTATCATATTTTAACTTTGTTTACTGTTAAAATATGATTTTAACTTTATTTGCTTAAAATTTGCAATATTGATCATTAGCTTATAGTTTAAAAAGAAGTTAGTTTGTCGCAATCAAGGTAAGAATACTTTATTTTCTGATCAAATTGCAAAATTTGTTTGCACCTATAGGTGCAATGTTTTTTTTATTTTGTGTAATAGTTAATTGTCTTTGCAATAAATGTCTTTTCTTAAATATTTTGACTATTTCTAAAAATGCTCTAGAAAAAGCATCAACAACAAGTAAATTGGTTTGCAGTGTTAATCTTTGATAATTTTACTACTTTTTTCATGCCGTAGTTTTTTTTTTTAATGAATTTAGACATCTAACAATGCTTTTTTAGCTTATTGTAGGTTAAACAGAGGGCCCATATCTCATAAAGCACTTAAGGTGTCGGCATAAATTTAGGGCAAAAGCTCGCCATCAACATCTCCCATCCCAACCCCCCCCCCCCATCCCCATTCAGCCACTTTTTTTTAATATAGAGTGTTGATCATTTATAAAATAAAGAATGAGGAGAGTGGTGGGATAAAAAATACGCTGCATCTTTAATTAGTATTTTTGTAGTTGGTTAATCTGCCAATTAGTAATAATTTATAATGTAAGTTTAGTTGAATTTTTTTTGTAAATATTTATATATATAGGAATATGTGTAGAAATTTATATATATAGGAATAAGTATAGAATAGGTGATTTACAAAGACCCGTATTTTACGGTCATGACAGCTTGTAAATATTATTGTATATGTATTATATACATTTGCACCTAATTAAATAGGTTCCAGGTTGGCTGTTGCGTGGTAATTTTGATTTATTTCTAGACGTTAATAGCGTTTTAAGGTTAGCATTTGACTTAAAAACAGTTCTGTAACTAGCTTTTCTGAATATTCTGTCTAGAATTTCATTTTTATTTGCTAAACGTTTTTTAAGTTTTTTAGTTCAAGTGTTTACTGAAAATGTGTACGATGAAAAAATGCTTAAAGATGTTTCTTATTACGGATGAAAAAATCGTTTAGCAAATAAAAATGAAATTCTATCAAACTCTAATAACCTTCCTACAATTTCTTTACCATGGGTACCAATAATATCTCCCAGACTTAGAAGTACTGCTTATCAAATTATTTTTTTTATCTCATTCATTTGTTATTTCTCATGTCAGTTAACTCATTTTCTCCCCTTTTTGTTATATTTGTCTTGCTTTTTAAATATTATTGTTCTTCTTTTAATTTTGCTTTGATTTCTTTTGGTCGTTATCTGTATTACCAATTTTTGCTTTATTTGTTTATTTTATTAAGGTATCACTCCAATGACTAGATTTTAACTGTGCAAGTGGCGCCGATCCTTGTTTTGTAAAATTATAAATAAGTTTGTAACTTTTTCAATTTTATGGGTAAATAAATGAATTTAAAAAAAAATGTGCAAACGGATTTCTTTTGCTGTAATAACTTAAATCTTAACTACTTCCTTTACGGAAGTAATTATATTAAAAAACTACTTTTTATTGAACTTTAATAAAAAGGAGTCGAGGAGTTGGGGGCTCTTTAATCTGTGGGGTAGATCATATATTTATGATTACATCTACGTGACATCTTAAGTTACTATCAGCATATACTTCTGGCTATTTATTTTCGTTGTTGTTTTGTCAAACAATCGATTTTACGAATTTTAAGAAATAAAAGTTTGATTTTTACGATAAATGGTAAATTTGATAAACAGGAGAATTATTCATATATTTTTATTACTTTGTTAAATATTTGTAAAATATCAACTGCAGTCATTAGGTATTTTATCGACGTATATTTTATGGTATGATTTCTGATGATGTTATTTATCAGCGAGATACAGCCATTATTACATGATGTATACCTATAGGGGTTCCTTGATCTTTCTTACACGGGGCTGGTTGATCTGAGGATCAAGGTGTCCCATACTAAAATTATGATACGTATAATTTGTTGAAACTAATTACATTCGAATAACTATTGAAAAGCATTCGTTGCACAATAAAAAAATATTTCCATTTTCTAGGATAAATAAAATTAATAATAAAAAATAAAAAAGTAAATTATTTTAACAAGATATAGTAATAATACTCGATTTAATTTTGTTAAATTTTTGATAGACATAAACATGTATCAGCTGCCGCTGGATTTGAAACTGTCAATACAAAAAGTCAAACATTTAAAGAAGATAATTGCGAACAAGAGTAATTTTTTGTCTTACGTTTTCCATGCCTTGTTTAGTTAATTAATGCTGCTTTATTGATTGACTGACTGAATTAGTATTATTACTTATGTTCTTTTGTTATGTTACTGCATTTTTGTGACGAATAAATATATATATATACATATATATATATATATATATATATATATATATATATATATATATATATATATATATATATATATACAATACAATAATTATATATATATATATATATATATATATATATATATATATATATATATATATATATATATAATTATTGTATTGTATATATATATATATATATATATATATATGGATATATATATATATATATATATATATATATATATATATATAAATATATATATACAATACAATAATTATATGTATATATATATATATATATATATATATATATATATATATATATATATATATATATATATATATATATATATACATAATTATTGTATCATATTCTAAAAACGTTTATGATTTTTTTTCAAAATTTCAGATATTGTGTTGACTGAAAATGGTTAGAAATAGAATTCGGAAGACAGATGGAGGAATGTACATCCCGAAACTAAGAGAGCAGCTGTGAATAAAGTTTTATTGAAAAACAGGCCCAACAATAAAGTTGCTCGAGAGTTTGGTTTTGATCGTATGACATTGAAAAGATATGTTAAAAAGCAAAGACTTAATCCGGGTGTTACATTTAAACCGAGATTTAAAACACGACAGGTCTTCACAGAAGAAGAACACTGCTTATTAAATTATTTGCTTCAAGCTTCGAAGATGAACTATGGCTTTTCAACGAAAACAATTTGCCAATTAGCTTATGAAATGGCTGTTGCTAATAAAAAGGTTTGTCCAGATACATGGATTGAGAACAAAATGGCAGGCATCGATTGGTTACAGAGCTTTATGAAAAGAAAACCAGAATTATCTTTACGAGCTCCAGAAGCCACCAACTTTGCAAGAGCAACTGCTTTCAACAGATTCACCGTTAGTGAATTTTTTCGGAATCTCCGGGAAGTGCGAGAACGTGATCAGTTTGGTCCAGAAAGCATTTACAATGTGGACGAAACAGGAATAACAACCGTACAAAAACCTGTTAAGGTTATTGCTAGTAAAGGTGTCAAACAAGTAGGTAGCATAACATCTGCAGAAAGAGGAACTCTCGTGACAGCTTGCTGTGTGATTAAATGCGATCAGCAAGTCGATACCACGCCTGTTCGTTTTTTCGAGGGTAAAGTTTCGAGATTTTATGATTAAAGATGGTCCACCCGGATGCGTAAAATTTACTAATCCATCTGGTTGGATGTCATCAGATATCTTTGTCGAGTGGTTGAAACATTTTATCAAATATTCGCACTGTTTGAAAGATTCTCAAGTTCTTCTCGTGCTAGACAACCACGAGAGTCATATATCTGTAACAGTCCTCGATTTGGCAAAAGAAAACGGAATATCTATGCTTAGTTTTGCACCACACTGCAGTCACAAGCTGCAACCGTTGGACAGATCTGTGTATGGGCCTCTGAAGAGACATTACAATGCGGCTTGCGACAACTGGCTAATCAGCAGTACCAGACCGATGAATATGTATAACATTGTTCCGATTGTGTGTGAAGTATACGGTAAAGCCTTTACAAAATCAAACATTGAATCTGGATCTAATGTTGCCGGAATCGATTCATTCAATCCGGACATTTTCACAGATGACGAATATGTGCCAACATCAGTGACCGATTGTCCATCACCCACTGCTACTGTTGAGCATCCAAAAGTCATTGCAGATATTGTAGAAACTATTATATCTAAACCTGTAGAAAATCTGCAGGAAATGGCTAGCTTGGATGAGCAATACTATTCTGAATTAGCAGGACCCTCTGTTGCTGTAGCAGGACCATCTGTTTTCGTAACAGCAACCCCGAATATCGTAACACCGGAATTTATAAGACCCTTTCCAAAAGCTCCAGTTTGAAAAAAACAATTTAAAAGTAGGCAACAAAAAAAAGAGTTTTGACAGACACTCCTGTTCGAAATGAGGTTTGCTTGGCAAAAGAAAAAACAAAACAAAACAAACAGAAAAAAAAATTTTCCATGGTTCAGAAAGATCCAAAAAAGACCTCAAGAAAACCTAAAGCAAAACATGCTGCTACAAACTTCAGTGTAAAGAATCCGATGATGAGTTTGAGGAAGAATTGAGACTTTGAAAGATAAAAAGAAATAAGAAAAAAAATGCAAAAAAAATACAAGTGCAGCAGTTGAAGGCGATGAACCAATGGAACTTTTCGATGATTCAGATAATATTCATCGCCTACCACGCTTGAAAGTGATGACAGTGAAAATGATCTTGAAACGATATCTTCTTAACGGATAGTTGAATCATCAGACCTGAACTTTGACTTTGATGCACTAAATGTGAAGGGTTTTGTTCTTGTTAAATTTGATGAAAAAAAGAAAGCTATTCATTATGTTGGACAAATCTGTGAAGAAGAAAATGTGCGAATGCTAAAATATTTGAAAAGAGAAAATTTAAAATCGTAAAAATTCATCTCTTTCAGTGAGCAATTGTACCAGTTTATCAGAGATGATATCGTCTGCGAGCTTCCAGATCTAATGCAGCATGGTGGCACAACTCCTGTCGGTCGACATTTGATTTTCGATTTTAATTTTTCAGTTTTTGCAAACATTTCTTAAATTTTCGGATGAAAAAACTTGTTCACTAAACTTTAAATGTGAATCTCTTGGCAGAAATTTAAAGAACTGTGTTTTTAATTATGCTTTACTGCCAATTTTTTATTAATTTTGTAAAAAACTGTATATAAGATCAAAGTGCCCCATAGTGCAGATCAAGGTACCGTGATCCATTGTAGGTCATGTTATTTAGTTGAGTTCTAGCTTACTAAATATTACTTTGACCAAAGTTAGCTTGTTGATTTGAATTAAGAAATTAATATTCTTTTAAAAATATTGAAAATAATATTGTTGTCTGCAAGGGTTTTCAAGTAATCAAGCATAAACCATAAAAACGTTAAAGGTACCCCATCTACCCTATAGTCTAATAACTAAACAATAACTTATTGAAACATATACACTATGTTTATCACAAGTTATAAAAAATCTTATCACAAATCTAAACAAAAAACGTTAGTATGCATGAACAGCGCGAATATTTTAAAGTTACGCCAAGGTTAAGGTAGCTTCAACTAAACATAACTTTTCTTGCTTAAATCAGGCTGAGCATTTTCTGAAGATGTTTTGTAAATAAAATAATTTGAGAGTTGAACTTACAAAAAATAAATCCTAAGTTTTGTATTAGGCTGCTAAGCAAGTTTTGTAAATACAAAAATTAGTAAATTTTGAACTTACGCCAAACTTGCGCTAAACTTACGCTTAAAAATGTTTTCTGGAAATACACAAGTATTTAAAGAATAGAATAGCGTACCGTTAACAACGATACCGTTAACAAAAGAATACCGTTAAACGGCAAAATTTCAAATATAAAACACTTTTCGTATAAACGTTATTAAGAGTGTCCCGGATAAGACTTTTTCATTTCCGACCGGATATTGAATACCCTGATATTTAAAATTATCTGACCGGATATCCGGATAACGTATTTCAAATCCTAAAATATATATTTTATAATGACAAAACATTATCGTGATTAACCTTTAAATTGCAAACTTTGTTTCACAACTTTTCTAAATTAATGATAACTGTGATTTCAGAGCAATATGCAATGCATGTGGTGTAATAAATCTGGTCAGAAGTCATTTTGCACAACTCCGCCGCATAATCACGCGAAAAAAATTTCATTGCAATTGGTATGAAGAGGAAAAAAAATCAATACTGAATCTTCTAAAGTTGCACAAAGAAGTTCAAAACGTATTAAAATCTAATCAAGTCTCCTTTTTAAAAGCTGTTTATGGAGATGATGTTTTCTTTAATCACTCAATTATAGAAAAAAATAATGACTAAAGTTTTAAATTATTGGAATCATGAAGAGAAGTTTCCACTGCTAAAAAACTTACCACTTAATTTACTAGCACCATCTGCATCCTATGTATTTTCGGAAGATTGTTTTCATTCTTTATGAGAAAAAGCAATCAAGGCTAAATATGTAGTTTCTCTGCATTTAGGTAAAAAAATATAAATGAGTGAAAAACTGATGTATTTATTGCACATATATAATTTTAGTAGTATTTTAATAATAATTGGGGAGTGATCTAAAACAGGCCTCTTTTTAAAAAAAGATAGAATCAACTAGCTGTAACCAACCAAAAACTACGTAAAAAGTTTCCGGATATTTAACCTATCTACAACTTAACATCAGAAAATTGAAGGTGTAACTATGCCTTATGTTAAGAAACAACCATTGAACAAAGAAATGCTAGGAGCCCATTTTCTGTGGAAGTAGCCTATAATGAGCCCCTTAATTTAATTTCTGAATAAACCCTGATTATTTACCAAAAATTGACTGTAACTGATTTGTTGATGATACATAATCTTCTGTTCATTATCTACATTGAGAATAGAGATAAATTGACAATAATTTTAACTATAGTCAAATTAAAAAAAACTTAGCTCAATAAAATTTTACAATTTGTACTCTTAAATATTCATTTTGCCAAAAATTAACAATAAAAAAACTATTTTTTGGATGGTTCACTTAAATGTTTATGGTCAGCTGAACAATATTCTAAAGTCAAATTTGTAATAACCTATGTCCAAGCAAGAGATTTGAAAGGGGCCTATCTCACCTTTGGGGCCCGTTGTGGACCACTTTGCCTTAATAATAATAATATCATAAAGAAACCATTAACATTAGATTATTTTAAAATATAACATTTCTAGGTTTCTTTCAATTTTCAAATGATATTAGCATGAAATATCCGGTGCATAAAAAACCAGATAAAGTTATTATCCGGCCGAATAACGGATACAGTATAAAGTTTACCCGAGACACCCCTAAATATTATATAAACAACCTAATAAGTCTAATATGACATT
>NC_088927.1:50430000-50457500 GCF_038396675.1 Hydra vulgaris | reverse complement strand
AACGTTGCATCCGTAGCCATTGTTAAAATTCTAAATTATTTTTAACTCTACTGCGCTTGCGTATAATAACTTTCCACTTATTTCTAAAGTCTAAACGACCGTGGAAGAATTTATTTTCAAATGCGGTATATCTATTTTTGAGATAATTGACTTTTGTCGCTACACGATGATGGCTCATATGTTTGGAAAAACTATTGTTGCCTAATTTATATATGCATAAATAATATATTAGATAATGTTGAAAGTCAAAATATAGGTAAATAAAAAACATAAATAGTTTACAATGCCCAACGAAAACATCGGTTCCTAATAAGAACAGACATTTCTTCGATTAGAAATCAATCGCCTAAAGTGCATTGGATCTCTCGATTTACAAAAAACCATAATTCTCTATGTCCGTGCTGAAAAAATAGAAAATAATTCCTTTATTAGTTCTAAATCTACTGCGTTTAGTTTATTGCACACTGGTGGTAACTTTATCAACATCAGCTTTTTTAAAATATTATGAGGCAATTATTGAGGATTAGAAAATTAAACCTAGTGACTAAAAACATAATCACTGATAGTCGACTTCATTCTTTTGCAAATGCAAAAAAAACTTACAAAGACATCAATAACCGAAAGATTTGGAGTATTGCTTCAAGCCACTGTTATGCTTAACGTAAGCTAATTCACTATATTAAATACATCTTTAGAGATGGATAATAACAAATTTGCTAGGGAGAGGGTCAAACGATAAAAGAGCTAAAACTTAAGAGTTCGAAAATTGATAACAAATATATATCAGGTCTTTCCTTTAATGGCCAACGTGATAAAATATTTTCAACAGGAAAGAAGGTTGATAAATACTATCAAAGAGCATTTGTAGAGGAGTTATGAAACATCAGTTTCTGAAAAAAAGTCTAGCCATTGCTGAAGCAGTTGCCCGGAGGTTAAAACCACGTTCTTGTTTTGTAGTGATAAAGCTGTGATAAAACAGTGATAAAACTGTGATAAAACTGTTGTAAATACTGGAGTTTACAGTTGTCTCGAACCAAAGATGGGCAAAAAGCAGTACAATGGGCAGTATGTCAACTACATTTTAACAATTTTTTTCTCCACTATCTATTTAAGACCTTCAATAGTTCCACTTCATGACGTACTTTTTGCACTGGTTCTAAGCTTGAACTCAAACCGCTGCGCCAAGGCCGCACATAATTATGTTATTCAACAAATTGATGTTTCTTATCACAAAATAAATATTTTGAGACAAAGTATAATTGCTAGTATACGGAGACCAAGCAGTAATAAATGGTAGTGAGCTGTATGAACAATTGCCGATAAAATGTTGTTAAAATCTGCCAACAGTAATAAAAAACGCCTCGTTACTGAGACTTTTTTTTTGTTGTTGAAATAAAACAAACCTGGTTTAAAATTAACTGGTTGTCAAAATAAAAATCACCAATAAAAAGTCTTAATAGAAATTTTTCAGTCCTGAACTGCAAAATCTATTAACGAGAGAAAAGTCATCAAGCTGAAATAAAAAGTCTAAAATTTTTCAATTTGTTTTTGCTGTATAAAAAAGAAAATGGTATTAAAGAAAACTGTGTACTGTGTATTTTCTAAATGTGTGTTTTCATATGTGTATTTTCTAAATAAAAAGCTTAATATAATAATATAATAATTATTGACGATTTCCACTTATTTTAATGTCTCTAGCTATCGAATCATATTAAAACATACTAAATCAAAATGTAAGTTATAAGTAAAGGTTATTGATTTTTATAGTGATAGACCACGTCCATGTATATTATATCCAAATAATTTTGCTTTGACAAGCAATCTTTTTTGATTTTTATGCAAGGAAGCGCTGTTTGTGTTCACTTTGTCTTTAACCTGCTAATCCTTTAGAAAAAGTGAAATTTTTTTTCATTGTTTGTGATTTTACCATACCTTTTACTATTTTGACTTTTTTAATTTAAAGTTAAAATAATGAGTAAAAACAAATTGTGTACTTGTAAAGTAGGTGTCAATTTTTCAAAACTTGCATTAGATAAAAAATCTTTTCAATAAAATACTGCTTTTCCTGTAATTTTATCAATGTATAACTAAAACCTTTTAGCAAGGTGTGTATAAAAGTTAGTTGACTGTATATACATTTTGAAAACTTAATCTCTGGAAATTTAAAAGTTTTTGAATAACAAACTTTTAATGAAAAACTTAGTTTATTGAACACTTTGATTTTTTTTAAGAAATGTTGTGGTTAGGGATCAATATATATAGACAATATATAACTGATTGATATACTTATGATATATGATGATATAAACCTGATTTCTCGATTGTTATTATTTAGGAATTTTATACAATTTTAATTTTCAAATTATAAAAACTTTAAATTTTTCAAAACTTATTTTCTTACCTTAAACTTGCATCCAATATTTAAATATTGACATGGAATAATTGTATTAGCGCAACTATCAGTAATATGGGAAGACATCTATGAAAAGTTTGAAAGAAAAGTTTTTACCCAAGTAAATTAAATGTTCAGTAAACACACGACGTTTATTACGTGTTTAAGACGTGTTAAAGATGTCTGGAAGTAAAATAGACGTTGTTTAGACGTTTTTAACGAGTCAAGTATTTACTTCGGTAAAAAAAGGACACTTTGAATATAAAACAGCTATTTAAATATTAAATCAAACCTCTTTACGCATAAGTTTCATGCCACATTGATTTACACAACAAAGTGGTAAACATTCGCAATTTTCTTCATGAATCTAAATGTAAATTTACGACAAAATTTAACTTTTACTTTGGTTTTATTAAACTTGACATTTATCAATAAACATTATCATCATCATTACCATCATCATCGTCATCATTACCAAAAGGCCCGTCCAGAAGAGACGCGTCGGAGGTGTCCCAATCCCCCCCGCCCTTCCCAACGAAAATATGGACGTTGGAGTCAGCAAATAATAGCCAACAAGGATCTTTTTTTTTTTTTTAATATCTCAGTTAGCAAATCTAATTTCTAAGCTTTAAATGGCAAAGAACAGACACGTCAACCCCCTCCCCAACCCCTTATCAAGAATTCTTTGGGAAGGCCCTATTCTACTCTACTATTACCATCCCTAATTACCATCATATTCTTGAAGTTTTATTACTAATAGCATATATTATTTTATTAGGGGTGTTCTGAAACAAAATATTTGAGAATTGTAAAAACTAAATAAATATAAAACATATTTAACATTTAAAATCACATTTAAACCTTATCTTTTAAAATATGTATTTATGTTTATTGTATATTTTTTATTATTATTATTTGTTGTTAATATTGGTGGTGTTTTTTCTATTTTCAAATATATTTGTAATTACTAATATAACGCTCTTTCAATAAAAACTGAAAACCAAATTTCTTTTATTAAAATAATAAAGCCATTTACTATTTTTATTTAATACTCAAAAAATTTTTTTTCCTAATTCTACCGCTTAACGTTTTTTAAGCATATTAACCAACTTTAAAAATATAATATGTTTAAACACTTTGTTATTATTATAATTTTTTTTTTATACATAACGAAATATTTTTAATTCTCAAGATTTTTTTGCTTTTTGCATGCAATTTTTTAGTGCGATATTAATATTCATTAAACATGCATTAGGTAAACTAAATTGGAATTACGCGCAGAACATCGTACATAGCTATAGTAAGACATCACTTGAAAAATGGTATACTAGTATGGTCACCATATTTGAAAAAATGTTTAGAAATACTCAAACAGATTTAGCACCGCTGCACACACACAAAGCAAAAGTTGAATTTTCGATAAAAAAAAAAAAGTTTTCGAAACTCTATTTTTGTTTCGGTAAGTTCGAAATAATTTCAAACTAATTAATTTTGTATCGAAACGATTTTTTCATTTCGAAATTGTAAAATTTGCTTCGAAAGATTGTTTTGATTTTTGAAAAAAACAACACATAACTATAAAGTTTTTTAATATAATAATTATTGTCATAAGTTATGAAGTTGTTTAATAATGCAGGGCCGTCAGGAAAAGTCTTTGGACTATAAAAAGGTAGATGCCAAAAAGCATGCGGAAAAACCATTTTTTAGCGAGCCCTCGTTAAATGATCAGTCGTAAACCCAGAAATACAGAAGCTAACTAACTATATTTTGGATTTAAATTAATTGGCATATTGAAAAAAGAAATTTGTTATTTTGATTATTTATTATTTATAAAAATACTGAAGAAATGAAAAAATAATATAAATAAAATGTTAATATAGTAAATATGGAGAAAAAGTATACAAAAATAGTGTAAGATGAAAATAATATTATTTTTACGAACACACACCCAATGAATCTTTCCCAACCTCTTTTCAGTCCTGAAGACGTTGTGAAGCTACTTTTAGTATATTATAAGTTACTCTTGAAGTACTTTTAGTTGTTCTCAAGTGACCGCAGATACCAGTACCGGTAACCAAAAGTAATTTTTTTGGAAGTTGCTGAAATCCTCAAACCCTTAATAGAACTTCAACAGAGTGAACAAAAAACTTTATGCTGGATTAGGAGAGAAGTCGTTGGGATGGAGGGAGATACTATATTTTAATTTTTTAATTTAATATGAAAGGAAGGGGGCAAATATTATATTCCGGCTCTGAAAAAACTACATGCTCTTCAACAGTCATATTTGCTTTTGATAAACAAAATAAAATTAAAAAGATTTGAAATGTTCAAACAAATAAAAAGATATTAGAAATGCATGTATAAGTACTTTTGTTCGACTAAATCGACTTTTAGTAGATTAGTTGATAATCCAAAGTCGATTAGATCCGCTATTAGATTTTTCAAAGTCGACTAATTTTGACTAGTAGACTTTTAGTCGATTTAGTCAAAGTCGATAGCAACAATAGTTTAAACACTTTTTAATTTTAAATTTGCATAACGTAAGTTTAAACCTTAGATTTGGAATTTACATAAAAATTCGTCCGCTTTTCCTAAATGATATAATTATGATGTTTAAAAGTTATAATGTGCCATTCCCTAAGGGCCTCTAACGCAAGTATATGAAATCAATGTTGCAACGTGAACGGCTAATTACTCTCTAGTGGTTATTTAGATGAGATTTACAACGATTTCAAACAATTATATTTATACCTTAGCAATCTTTTTGTTACATAACTCTAAAATGTAACTAATGTTATAATAATCTTCTTAATCGCTCGGTAACCTAAGTGAAGTAACATGTGTTACACATTTACTAATAATATAAGATACTAATTTATTAATATTTGTTGTATGCGCACGTGTAAAAAAATTACTTGCTTTTTAGTTTGAATAAACATGTTGAAAACAAATAAATCCGTTATTCAGAAAGGAATAAGAAAACGAAGCTTAATTTGGACATATTTTGAAAAAGACCAAAAGAATCAAATAAAATGCAGCATATGTTATAAGATTCTACTTTACAACTGTTTCGACCACTTCAATGCAATCCCATTTATCAATTGATCATTGCATTAATTCAAAAATATCTAAAAAATCAACAATTTTACTCAAAGATGACGATATATACGATATTGAGAGCGGTAATGAAAATAGTTTTGAAGAGACTGGTCGTAAAAAATTTAAACAAGTTATTGGTGAACTTTATTGTTGGTACTGATCAGCCGATTTCGATAGTACGTCATCCAGATTTTGTAAATTTACTTAGTAAGTTAAATAAAAGCTACAAAATGCTATGCATAAATACGGTGAGCAAAAAATTAATTCCATTAATTACGGACAATCTAAGATCAATTTTAATGCTAGAATTGAAGGGATGTCATTTCATTACAATTACTTGTGATGTTTGGTCATCATTGAGTAAAAACAGCTACCTCCGTGTGATTTGTCGTTTTATTGACAAAAACATGATTCTGGTAGACCGAAACCTGGATCTTAGGTTTATGTCTGAAGTGAAATAAGTTGAATATTTATTTAATACGTTAAACGAAATCTTCAGTGAATGGTCAGTAATAAGATTTTTGCACTAGTTACTGACTCAGGTGCAATCATTTTCTCTGCAGTAAATAAATTTGATGATAATCTTCTTAAGATTCCATGTGCTGGTCATCGTTTGAATCTTGTGGGTAACGATCTTTTAAACACGAGAGATTTAAAAGTTAAAAATTAAAAAATGGTTCAAAGTGTTACGAAGAAAAGGATTACGACGGTAATGGAAATTTAATTAATAAAGAAACTACAGAAAGTGAAGTTAAAGAAATTGAAAAAATTAACGAAGGCAAATTGGAAATCGTCAAGGTAATTTCATCCTGTAGGTACATTGTTGGTTCATTTAAGCATTCGGAGATGTTACAAAAAAATTTAAGAGAAGTTCAAGAAACACTTTGATATGAAACTAAAATAAAGTTAGTACAGGATATAGCTATTTGCTGGAATAGCCAGTTTGATATGATTGAATCTATATTAAGTAATAAAACTGCGTTGGATATGATAAACATCGAATACCAAAATATAAAAGACTATTTTCCCACTGCTAATGAATTTAAGGTGCTGAAGGATTTATGTGATTTGTTACACCCAATTAAACAAAACTTTTTAGCGGAAAGAAATATGTTACAGTAACATTTCTGTTTCCAACATTGTATTTTCTGCTAAATGGAATACTTGAATCGCAACCCATTTTTACAGAACTAGTTCAGACTTTTCGAAAGGAATTATTAAGGTCTTTAAAAGGGCGTTTTAAATACATTTTTGCAAAAATGTTTATAAAAACATTTTATGAAATGCATCTAAAAGAATCCGAAGAAATCGATATAACAATTGAAACAAATTGTTTAAATAACACTTTAAAGTCATCAAACAGCTTAACTAACAATACCATAATAACATTTCAGCAATCGTCAACGCCACCGTTTGCAAATACTACTACTTTCTTAAACAGCAAAATACGATAGCCAATCAACTTAATTGAACTTGTAACAGATAAATCATGTTGTCATTTGATTGAAAACAATGATAAACTTGAAAAAGAAATAAACGATTACAGTCTGCAATACTTTCAGAGCTACGAAAATAGTGCCATCAAATTTTTCCAAGCTAATCAAAAATTGTTCCCGGTTTTGACTCAAATTGCATGGGTAATATTTTCAGTTCCAGCGACATCGGTACCATCAGAATGCTTATTTAGTTCAACCGGTTTAATAGATACGGAGCTACGGAACCAGCTGGCGCCGAGCTTATTGAAGCAGTTAGTTTTTGTTAAAGAAAACAAATAATGAAAAATATTTCTTTATCAAATAATGTTAAAAGCGTTCGAATTGAACTGAAATTTGTTTTCACTTATAATTCTTAATAACTTAAACACTTGTATTCTTTTTTGTTTATCTGATGAGCTTTTTTACATACAGCTAAATTAATGACAAGTTGTTTTCTTTCCGGTCTTTATTTTCTTTTCCTTTCTAGAAAAAACACCAGTATTCGATCATTGAGCTGCCACCAGGGCAGGTGCTAGTAGGTGTCACGTGGTGGGGTGCAATTTAAATTTTTGCTAAGTAAAAAAAAAATCCTTGTATTTAGAAATTCGACGACTGACTGGTCTAAAAGATCTACATTTGTTGGCTTATTTAAAAGGCTATATTTTTCCGACTAAATGCACAAAAATGCATTCAGGAGGGAAGGGGTGTGAATAATTTTAAATTTAAGTAATCTTTCCCCATCACTAAATGGTTTAGAATTTGTAACTAAAGAGACTAATTTCATAGCTTGCAACAGTAGCATTTACTGTTAAGATTGTGCCTCTTTTTGACAAATTTTTTTGTCCAAAGAACTATTTATAAATATGTTTTTTTGGTTTTTACCCTAATTCGTTAGGAAACTGGTTAAGTTTTATAGATTTTTTGAATCATGGTGCCTCTTTCAATTATACTCTTTGCACACTAAAACAGATTCATTACATACTAAGCATACTGGCATCAAATTAAATTTACCAAAATAGTATTATTTTGCTATATATACATATATCTCTATATATAACATATATATGTATGTATATATATATATATATATATATATATATATATATATATATATATACATATATATATATATATATATAAATATATATCTATATATATATATATATATATATATACATATATATATATATATATATATATATATATATATATACATACATATATATATATATATATATATATATATATATATATATTATATATATATATATATATATACATATATATATATATATATATATATATATATATATATATATATATATATATATATACATATATATATATATATATATATATATATATATATATATATATATGTATATATATATATATATGTATATATATATATATATATATATTATATTATATATATATATATATATATATATATATATATATATATATAATATATATATATATATATATATATCAGAGCCAAAACCAGCTTTTTTTGGTCTTGGAGATAGCTAACTTACAGACATGGAGCAAACTCCAAACATTTATATATTTATACTTATGTCAAATAAGGATGTTTTGCAAAAAATTGCGATGATTGGAGACTGGAAACAAAAAAGCCAAAAAATTTGTGCCCCCCTGTCCAAATGTGAGAGCAACAAATTGATGAAATATTTTTTATATTTTTTTTAACTAGACTTAAATTCATCAATAAATTTTAAATTTCAATTATTAAATTTTAAAATATTTTAGCTTTCAAAAATTATGACCATAAAAAGTTTAAAGCCCCCTCATTTTAAGGGGTTTGTAAAGTTTATATAGTCATTATTTTTGAATGCTGAAAAATAATATTATGAAACTTAAAATTTTTCGATGAATGTAAGTCTAGTTGAGAATAGTACAAAAAATATTTCATCAACTTGTTGCTCTCACGTTTAGGTCTAGGGGGCCACAAAATTTGGGACTTTTTTGTTCCCAGCCTCGAATCATCACAATTTTTTGCAAAGCATCCTTATTTAACATAAGTATAAACATATAAATGTTTGGCGTTTGCTCCATGTTTGGAAGTTAGCTATCTCAAAAACCAAAAAAAGCTGGTTCCGGCTCTCTCTCTCTCTCTCTCTCTCTCTCTCTCTCTCTCTCTCTATATATATATATATATATATATATATATATATATATATATATATATTTATATATATATATATATATATATATATATATATATATATATATATATATATATATATTATATATATGTATATATATATATATATATATATATATATATATATATATATATATCTATATATATATATATATATATATATATATATATACAGTATCGGACAAAACGAGTGCAACCAAATAATGCTTATTTAGTTTCTTTATATAAAAGTGCTGCATTTTTTCAATTTAGAGAAATAACTGTGTAACTGTTTAGAGACAAAGTTCTTCAAGTTTTAACGGGTGATGCGGAGGTTATCGGACAAAATAAAAACGTCAGTAACTTATTTATAAATAAAAAAACAAACTACTATTATATTTTTTTTATATAAAGCATTTATCATTTAATAAAAATATATTATTTTTTGTATGAAGAAACACCACCATCTGCAATTGATCTCAATTTTGCTGTGACGCCTTTCATATGCGACTGTAAAAAGATTAAATCAATTTCTTGTAGTTTTAGTTTAATGCGATCAATCAAAACTTGCTTTGTTGAAGCTTGCCAATCTCCCTCGTAAACCTTCTGTGCCAAATGTCCCCAAAAATTTTCAATCGGTCGTGCTTAAGGCACATTTGGGGATTGGATTCTTTATCAACGTAATAGACATATTGGTCCATCCAATTTAGAGAATCTTTAGAATAATGAGAACTTGCTAAATCTGGCCAAAATAAATAGTTAAAGTCTCCATGATACTTGTGAATAAATGGAAGAAGTTGTTTTTCTAAACATTAATTAATATAGAGGGATGAATTGATCGCTACAGCCTTGGAAGTGCGAAACAATGGCTTGGACATACCACGGTCAGATATGGCTATCCACATTAATAATTTTTTTGAAAGTTTCTCTTTTCCTATAAAACAAACACTTTCTGGGCATGTCTTTTTGTTGTTTGTGTAGTATCCAGAATTTCCAGGCATGTTGTCCCCTGCAAAACAAAAGTATTTTTTGTCATCGATGACTAGAAGCGATTTTGTGTTATAGAGTTGATTAACTAGTTTCCTGCTTCTTTTCTTTGCTTTTATTTGTTGTTCTATAATGTATTTTGGAGTCTGTTCACGTTTTCTATATTTAATATTCATTTTTTTTAACTGACGACCAATTGTGGATTGATTTACACCGAATTTAATACCTATTTTTCTCTGACTGACCCCTTTTCAATTGTTGACAAGTCTCGTTAACTCGGTTTTCTTTTCTATAGTCCAGGATGTCGGACCACCAGGGTGCTTTCTATCAGAAAACGATTGAACAGTTTCAAGTCTTTTTAGGTTATCATATATTGTTCTTCAAGCAAATCCTTCCTTTTCAAAATGATTTACGATTTTATTGTTTTTATATTAGGTTTTTTTAAAAAAACATTTTTAGTCGCTTTCGAAAAGATTCTTGTTCAGCTGCATTTAACCTCATTTTAAATAATTGTGTTTCGAATAATAAAGTTTACATTTTATAGAACGTTTATGCCTACGCATAAAACCACAAATATTAATTATTATGCTCAAATAATGAAATTAGGATTTGTCCGATAACTTCCGCATCACCCGTTATTCATTACAAAGTTCATTATTTGTACACGAAAATTAATAAATTAATCAAAAGTATTAAAAAAAGTTGATTTCATTCTGGACAAAACAAGTGCAACTCAACAAAATGTTGACCAAGCAGTATTTTGCTATCAATATTTCGTGGCTAATCCGTTGTTGTCGATCACAGCCTTGCATCTTTAAGGCATAGATTTTAATCAGGTGATCAATGAAACTTTATGGGAATTGCTGCCCATGCCTTGTGAATTTGTTCAAACAGTTGATCCTTATTACGAACACCTTCACAATTAATTCTGCGGTTGACAATCTCCCACAGGTTCTCAATAGGGTTGAGATCCGGAGATTGAGGCGGCCAATCCATCACCGATAGGTGGTTGTCTTGAAACCACTGCTTGACTACTTTTGCAGTGTGTTTCGGATCGTTGTCTTGCTGAAAAACCCATTTTATTGGCATATTCCATTCAGCATGAGGTAACATAACATCTTTTAGGATATTTTTATACATGAAGCGGTCATAGACCGTTAGCAGAAAAACACCCCCAGACCATTACATTGCCTCCACCATGTTTCACATTCTTATGGCAGTAACGTAAATTGAGGCGTTTTCCGGCCGGTCGACGTACACGGCAAATGCCATCGCTCCCAATTATGTTCAACTTTGATTCATCACTGAACAGGACAGTTCGCCATTTCTGCACATTCCAATCAATATGAGGTGTAGCAAACAGGAGTCTTTTTTTCTGGTTTTTTAGTGAAATTAGCGGTTTCTTTGCAGGGCAGTTTCAAGAGCACGTCGTCTGATTGTTCTGTCCGATACAGGCAGCTCTAATTGCTTTTGTTTTGTTTTATGTTTTTATGTAAAATCGATTTTTCTCCAGTTTCTTTTCATAACTTGTATTCGACAAAAGTTAAAAATAAATGCATTCTATGCAATGTTACTATTGTTAAGCAGCCATATTTTCAAACAAATTTTAGCAAGATTTCCATTGCTTTTGCGGACCATTTTTATGAAACAAAATAGTTTTGAAAATTTTTCTTAAGTCTAATTGAAAAATATATTGATGATTTGTTAATATACTTTTATATATATTTTTTGATTATTTCTTTTTACCTATATATAGATATATATATTCCTTTTTACCTATATATATATCTTTATATATATATATATATTATATATATATATATATATATATATATATATATGTATATATATATATATATATATATATACATATATATACCAAGACTTTTATGCAATTTTTTTGAATATATAGTATTTATAACAGGTTTATATATTTTCAACGGACTTTCTGTAAAAAAAATATTGTATTTATCCTGATTGTCTTTAACCAATATAAAAAGAAATTATTATCTTTATGTTAACCGTTCTCGACGACAAGACCTAACGGTCTTCTATGAGTCCCCCGCTTCCTTCCTATTTTTTATCGATCTATTTTTGCAAATTGTTTATTTACTTATTCTAAAAACTTTATATTTTTTACCAAAATGTTGCCTAAAATTTAATAAAGAACCAAAAAAAAAAAAAAAAAAAAAAAAGACCAATTTAATTTAAAACTATTATTTTTTTTTTTTAGTTGTTTTAGTTTAAGTTTTAGTTTTAAGTTTTTAATTTCTATCAAATTGCACAAAATTTTTAACGGAAGCACTATTTAATTAAGATATAGCTGTACAAAAAATATTGAAAGAATTATAAAGAGGCCACAAATTTGCATTGGATAATAGTAATGAATTTCTTAAAGAAAAAAATACTGAAAATTGTGATTAAAAGCAAAAAGTTTACTAACTTATAAATAGCAAAAGCTTATCAAAAAGTATTATTTACAAGTGCGTTGTTTTTATACAAAATAATCCTTATAAATAATATATTGGCTCAACCAAGCGCGAATTGAAAAAACATTATTCCTACAAAGACAAAGAAACAATTTGTTAAAAAAAAAAAAAAAGCTAAGGAAAGTAGTTTTACTTAGTTATTGCTTTATTTTTTAAGAAGATTGAGTTCTCTTAATTTTTTTTTTTTAAATCTTTTTAAAAATGTTTGTAAAATACACAACCATAATTTATATATATATATATATATATATATATATATATATATATATATATATATATATATATATATATATATACATATTTATATATATATATATATATATATATATATATATATATATGTATCGATATATATATAGTAGATATATATATAGATTTTGTTATATATCTTTATATCATTGCTGAATCTAATAATAGTGCTGTAAGTAGTGTTTGATATGGAACTCTTTGCAGCCATTGCAGGGTAAAAGCGCGAAAAGGTTGTAGGTTATAGCACATTTATTTGAAAGCAAAAGTAATCAAAAGTGATCAGAAGGCTATTATCTATTTACGTTTAAATTATATAGCGGTAACATTTTTTTAACTTGATATATAGCTTTTGTTTCCGTTTGATAAAATAATTTATTTCTTATATATTTTTCAGACTTTCGAGTGGTTATCTTGCAGAGTTTCTGAAAAAAGCGCCACGGTTCGGATCTTACCACTGGCGCCTTTTTTTTTTTAATCATTATATTTTTCTAAAATACCAAATAATACACTTTTGAAGTTTTTGGATATTATATACATTTATTACGGAAGAAAATATAATTAGAACTATTTTAAAAGAAAAATCAAAAAAATCTACTGACTCTTTCGGTATCTCAGCAAAACAACTGAAATGCACAAATTGTCTTACTTTAACAAAATAGCGTACAAAATTTTTTTAGATAGCCCGAGCAACTATCGCGGTATTAGCATTATACCAATTTTTACAAAGGTTCAAGAATACCTAATGCTCATTATATGTCGGGATATTAGAGATACTCATCCCCTACAAATTGGATTCAATGCTAACTGTTCAACACTACATCCTAAATTTCTTATTAGCGAAAGAATTAAACATTACAACAGCAACAATTCCCCTGTGTACCCATGCTCTTTAGATGCAGTAAAAGCTTTTGATAGCTGTCACTTGGATATATTATTTGATAAATTATATTTTGATAACAAATTACGACTCTGTATAGCTAACACTATATCTTCGTTATATAACAATAGTAGTGAAACTCATATCAAGGTTGTAAATCAAATTCTTTTCTTCTAAAGCTAGGAGTGAGACAAGGATCGATTCTTTTACCTCACCTCTATAACAATTACAGTGAAAGTCTTCTTGAAAGTATTAAAAATCGAGGTATTGTTGGCATATCTATATAGGAAAATATTACTAGTGTGGTAGTATATGCAGATGATATCATACTTTTAAGCTCTACTCTCTCTGGTCTCAAAAGCTGATAAAAACATGCAATACTTACCGTAATTTAAACTTTATTAAAATAAATGCCAAAAAAGCTGCGTTCTTTATATCAGGTAAATAATACAAACCAATACGATAGCGATTTCTAGTAATTAAAAAAAATCTTCAGAATAAATTTAGTCATCTGGGATTTACGTGGGATACTGAACATTTAATTTTTGCTTCTTTCAGTTATACAAATGTTGATAAAAAATCTTTAACTTTAGAGCTGTTGTTTAAACTTATATTTAATCTGGAATCTGGCTTGCCCACCCAAGTTCTATTTTTTATAAATATAAGTTATTGGCAGTCCCTAACTTAACTTATGAAATGAAGCTATGTTAAAATAATTCTGCTTTGATGAAAAAGCTAAATGTATTGCGAAGGAGTGCGCTAAAATCGCATTTAAATGTTTCGAAACTCAGTAAGAGTTATACCAATTCGCAATTTAAGACCCAGAAAATTTCAAAAATTATTCAACAGAATAAATTAATCTTGTTGCTTCGTCTATTTAATAATAAAACAACTGCACGCATAATCTTTTCACTACTGAAACATCCTTTATTTCAACATTTGTTCGTTAGCAATATCCAGTACCTATGATGTTTTCAAATTCAAAAAAAAAAGAAGGTAAAAGTAGCACTTTTTAAAAGAAGTTCCCTCCAAAGTTTAACAAATTTTAAAGTATGCAATAGAGTGCTGGAATGCAAATAAATAAAGAGAAATTTTTAAACAAATTCAGGAAGAAAAAGTTCTTAAGTGAAAATCACGAGAAATAACTTTCTTCTTTTTCTTTTTACATTGTAAATTACATTAGGAGTTAAATAAATGAAATAATAAAAAAGAAATAATGCACTATAACAAACAAAACACAGAGAATTTTTAACAAAGCCTAAAATTTATAATACCATCAAAGCATCGGCAAAAAATTGTTGCGCATTTGCTATTATAGAAATGCTTAGGTACTAAGTCCTAACAAGCTGCGGATGTAATATATATATATATATATATATATATATATATATATATATATATATATATATATATATATATATATATATATATATATATATATATATATATATATATATATATATGGTCAGATTGAAAAAATTGAAAATATATTGTGTAAAAAGGCGAATTTGAAGCATCGCAAAACAGCACTGATGACAGCGTATTAAATCAAATTTATGCGTGTAACTGAAAAACAAGTTATTTTATAAACTCTTATATCAATTGCAATCAACACTTTTTAAGTGAGTTCTCAAAATAAGGAGAGCTTTATTGCATTAGGCGTTTCTTATAAACGTGTATAATAAGAGAAAACTTTTAAACTTTAACTTATTTAATATATATATATATATATATATATATATATATATATATATATATATATGAATATATATATATATATATATATATATATATATATATATATATATATATATATATATATATATATATATATATATATATATATATATGAATATATATATATATATATATAGATATATATATATATATATATATATATATATATATATATATATATATATATAGATATATATATATATATATATATATATATATATATATATATATATAGATATATATATATATATATATATATATATATATATATATATATATATATATATATATATATATATATATATATATAAACAGTGCCGGTTTTAGCACTACCAGCACCCTGGGCGAGATTTCTACGGCGCCCCTAGCTCATTTTAACCCCATTCAAAAAAAAGGCAAAGGGTAAAATAACCAATTAATTTCGCCCCTTTATATTTTGCGCCCTGGGCCATTGCCCTACCAGGCCCTACCCTAACGCCGCCACTGTTTATATATATATATATATATATATATATATATATATATATATATATATATATATATATATATATATATATATATATGATGGTCATAAAAACTGAACACTGAATATTTTCAACATATTGGCATAACAACATATTTGAAATGTTTCCATGAATACGTAACTAGTTTAAAGCTATGACAAAATAAATAGTTCACTCATTGCTTTTACATTTAGGGTAGATGGGGGTTATAAGATTTTAGGGTTTCTTTTTCTTATTCTCTAATTAAAGTAATTTGTTTTTGTGAAGTATCTTTTCGAAATGTATATGAACAAAAAAATTTTGAATAATCTTTTTGTTTAAATGTTGGTTATTTCAAACATTTAAAAACCTTCCTACGCCACAATACATATATATATATATATATATATATATATATATATATATATATATATATATATATATATATATATATATATATATATATATATATATATATATATAAATATACAAATATATATATATATATATATATATATATATATATATATATATATATATATATATATATATATATATATATATATATATATGTATATATATATATATATATATATATATATATGTATTGTGGCGTAGGAAGGTTTTTAAATGTTTGAAATAACCAACATTTAAACAAAAAGATTATTCAAAATTTTTTTGTTCATATACATTTCGAAAAGATACTTCACAAAAACAAATTACTTTAATTAGAGAATAAGAAAAAGAAACCCTAAAATCTTATAACCCCCATCTACCCTAAATGTAAAAGCAATGAGTGAACTATTTATTTTGTCATAGCTTTAAACTAGTTACGTATTCATGGAAACATTTCAAATATGTTGTTATGCCAATATGTTGAAAATATTCAGTGTTCAGTTTTTATGACCATCTAAAAAATAACCACCCCCCTCAATTTAAAGGGGCCACAAACTTTACATGGTCATAATAACTTAACACTGAATTATTTAGACATAAAATTTGATTTCTGTTTAGCTAGTTTATATTTATGAAAAAATAAAAACATCAACTCATGAGTTTAAAACGAGTATTATAGATAATTGTTTTATAGTCGAAATATAATGGATGAAAATGAGTGACCAAAATGGGAAGTGTGTTGACAGGTTTTATAAGAGTTAGCAAACTTTCTGAGGCTGAAAAAATTAAAGTAATTTTTGTATATTAAAAATTATAGAGTTATATAATGATAAAAATAATAATTATAATAATAATACTAGCAATAATAACAACAATAATAACGATAATAAAAACAATAACAATGACAAAATTAATTCTGCGCTAATATTTATTATCTCATACTTAGTAGTGTTATAGAATTAAAACTTTTTTTTAATTAGAATTTTATTAATCTTTCTTAGGTTTGAATAAAAAATTTTAGTGCTATTTATTAATAGATATTAAAGAGTGGAAAGTCAAAAAAAATGAAGAAAAGTACCTCAAATGAATACAAAAGCTTAAGTTTACATAGTTCACATAGGTTGCCAGTAAAATGCCCAATTGCAGATTGTAATGATAACATAATTGATTTACCAACACATGCATGTTTATGTAAGCATGGACTTTCAAAGAAAGAGGCCAAAAAGTTAAGAGGAAAATTTGATTTGAGAAAAGAAAGGGGCTTGAGAAAGGGATTTGAGAAAAGTATTTTTTTGAGAAAGAGATTTGAGAACAGAAAGGATTTTGAGAAAAAGATTTTTTGAGAAAGGGATTTGAGAAAAGAAAGGGGCTTTGAGAAAAAAAAAAAAGCTAAAGTTTTAAGTCAATCCTCCAGAACAATTAAAAAATACAGATGTCCTATTTGTAATGTTATTACTAAAAGAATACACTATCATTTATATAAATCTCCACATTATCTCGAAAACAATCTGTCTAAGTACGGAAACATTCTTGATAAAAAAGTTCTACATAGCAAAAGTACCGATTTGAAATTAAAATTTCTTTCATACCTTTATGAAACTCAATCAACAGATTTAAGAAAAGTTAATCCTCCTTTTTTTAATATAAATGAGAGCCTTAGTTCTGAATGCTCTTTTTCTCGCAATCCGGACAAAGATGGGGTACTGGTTGAACCCTCATTTCAAGATTATCTCAATGTATTTTGTTTATATTTAAAGAGCTTTTCTGCTGGCAAAAAATACTGTAGCTGCACAAAATGAAGCAAATAATGAGGATGATGCAAGTCGCGTCGCCACAAGAACCTTGTTACACTAAGTTTTTTGACCTACAAAATTTAGCTCAAGTTTGGCAGTCACAAGTATTTAAAAAGGATTATGAAGCTAGGACTCAACGATCTATTTGCTTCCTTTTACTCACTTTATAAAGTTTTTGATTCGGTCTTAGCTCACACCGCATGTTGACAATGTTTTGCCTGTAAGTATTTCTGTAAATGTGTTAAACTCGTACAAAAGTGAGGTTTCTAAGTGGAGAAGTGCTTTAAGAAATGATGAAAGCGACAGGCAATTTACTGTCATGGTGCAGGATCTAGAAAGTGAATTTCATGATGAAGTGACAACTTTAGCAAAGTCAACTTTTTTAAAGTATGGAGATTAACCATCAGAATAATTTATTACTCTCTGAATATTTTTAAATTTGAGAGACAGCATTTTTTTTAGTTTAATCATAAATAATATTTCAAGGTCTGCAGCAGTATCCAACATGACCATTGGTGAGTATTTAAAAAGAGCATACACTTTTACTTAGAGTTTTATTTTTCTTGTGAAGAAGCACAAAACAGCACAAAAATACGGTTCATGTCAGATTGTAATAAGTGAAGAACTAAAACTACTTTGTGATTGCTATTTGAGGATTTTTAGAAATCAACTTCAAGGTAAAAGGTCTTTAAATCTATTTGTAACATGGTCTGGTTATGACTTAGAGTCAGGTAGTGTTTCAACACAGCTTAATTCATTTTTTACAAAATGCTTGCGTGATGATTCTTGTGATGAAAGAAGTAGTGCTACTTTAGTGCAAAAATCTCTTCTGACTTTTTTTATGATTATCACCAAGAAATAAAGTCAGCGTTTACGATTCTTATAAAGCATAAAAAAGAGATTGGTGATAGATACTATTTTATTCAGAAAAGCAAGGAAGTTTCTGAAGAGTCTGAAAAAGTTAGTAAAATATTTTTTGGTAGAAACGAGACCAATTTATCAGACTCTGGCAATCTATTGCAAAACATTCCAACATCGAGTTCAAAACCAATCCAAAATCCAAGATCTCAATGTTCAACTATTGATTCAAATGATGAAAATGATAGTGATAAAGAATATCAACCAAACAAAGATATATTATCATTTTGCAATAAGAAAAACTGAACACCAGAAGAGTTTATTTATTTATGTTTACAGGCCAAAAGTCAGTTATTTCTCGAGCATTGAGACGTGAAGTTGCTTACTTAAATGAAGTTTTATCATCGAACACCAAAAGAAATTTTTCATAACATCGAACACCAAAAGAAATTTATGACAAAATCAAGCATATGCATAAATCAAGCTAGTAAATTATAATGATAACAACCAAAGTATTCGGATTAAGACAATTTTTCTAAATGAGAAAAATAAAACTATTAAACAATTGTTTTCGTATTTAATTTTAAGTAGATCAATAACGTCAAAGGAAAATGTTAAGGCTTTAATTAACAACAATCTTGAAGCCAAAAAAACTTTATCAAAGTACTCGGATGATCAACTAGTCGCAAAAGTGCGATACCTTAAAACAAAAATAACAAGCAAAAAACATTTACCTTGTGTATCATAACTTCAAAGTAGTATTTTTTAGGCATTGTTTGACAGCTTTCTAAAAATAAGTTTGTTAAAGATGAAAAACTGTATATGGCAGTTATAGCTTAACCTTTTTAACAGGTGTGTGTTTAAGTATTTCGATATTAGATTGATTCTTAATTTGTTTAAATTTTTTTCGTCAGACACCTAATTGAAAACCTTGATGATGCTTGTGAAAACGCTGGGAAGATTCTTGCTAATGTTCTTGTATCAAACATTAGAATAAAGGTGAAATTTTCTGTTAAAAAATTATATATATATATATATATATATATATATATATATATATATATATATATATATATATATATGTATATATACATATTTATATATATATATATATATATATATATATATATATATATATATATATATATATATATATATATATATATATATATATATGTAAATATAGTACCTTACTTGTAAAATTTGATACATTTTATGATTCTATTAATGACTAATACTGCTTCGGTGATTATATTCCGAGACCCCAGCTTTCTACGGGTAAAAAGAGTGTCTCTCGTTTGACAGAGTTGAAATTGGTCTTTTGCCAAAAATTTTCAAAAATGGCTCTATGCAAACGCTTTATTACCCAATTGGGAGTGGGCAACACATTTGTAAGGTACACTAAAACGTGTACCTTACGAATATATTTTTGTTGAAAACTTAATACACAACCTTTGATTTCTATATCGGTTTCAAGGAAAGATGCCACCGAGAAATGGTTAAATACCGCAAACTCGAACAGTACTTCGTAAGTAGTACTTCGTAAGGAGTACTACTTAGGAGTACTACCTAACTAGGAGTACGTAAGGAGTACTGCCTAAGTAGGAGTAGTACTTCGTAACAGCCCAAACATTTTCAAGTAATTTTTTCTCTGCTAAGGTTGAGAGAAAATCATTATTATTACAATTTTAATCACTGTATTGGCAAACATTTTGAGAAAATGCCGATTGCTTATCGTTTGAACAGATGTATTTCCAGTAGGTGGGGCGTCAGCATAACTTTTTGCCATATTAAAATACTTTCGCAATGATTAATAACTCGTTTTAAATAACTAATTTTTATAAGAAGCATACCTTATTAACACATATAAAACTGCTAGTTTTTTTGTGTTTTTTCCGTATCTTACATACCATAATACATATACAGTATATTATACATTATACAGTATAATATTACATTATACAGTATAATATATTACATTATACAGTATATACATATATATATATATATATATATATATATTATATATATATATATATATATATATATATATATATATATATATATATATATATATATAGTATATTTTTGTACATTATTATATTTTCCTACTTTTTGCATGCCGATAATTTTTTTATTAATTTATAAAACAATAAATATTTGCAATTTTACGAAAATGCATTAACTCTTGTTACAATGATAACAAGGTTTTACAATATATAAGTTTTACAACTGTTTATATATATATACATTTTCTTCTTTTTATTTATTTTATTTTATAATTTTTTTTCTTTGTTTTTTGTATTTTGTATAAGGTTTTACATTATATAAGTTTTAAAACTGTTCATATATATATACATTTTCTTCTTTTTATTTATTTTATTTTATAATTTTTTTTCTTTGTTTTTTGTATTTATATTTTTTTGTGTTTTTCGATTTTATATTTTTTTTGTATTTTTTGTTTTTTATTTTACAGCCGTGATGAGGAAAGAAATCGAGAGTTAAGAAAAAGACATAAAAGGGGATATTCAAAATAGTTTAAAGGATGTTTCTTTTGAAGTAAAACAAATTTTTATTAAAATAAATTAAAAAATTTCAGGACTACAACAAACTTTATATTACAAACACAATAGATAGCACTTATATGTTAAAATAATACATCGTAAAGTAAGGGCTTGCAGTGATTGTCTAATCATATATAACAACAATTTTGTTGTAAGAAATAAAAAAAGAATTTGCAGAGAGAAGGAAACCTTTACTAAACATGCAGATCTTGCCGTTTAGCAAGCCGTTGTTTAATTTTAGGTCATATGTTTAGTTTCAGATTTTCATTCTCCACTTGGCAAAAAAACGTTCTTAATACAAAAATATTGACATTAAATGTTTGCAGTTTTTCTACGGACATGATAGTTATGTTTTAAAGTAATAATATTCTTGATGTTCCTGATTTTTACCCTGATCACTGGTATTGGGTCAATTTTTGTGCTGCTAAACATAAGGTGCATCTGCTGTTCTATATTGCACCCATGGTGGTTTAAGTGAGTGTCGACAGGAGTATAGGTTTTTCTCCAAAAATTTTGCTGTTTCAATCGAGAAAATCAATTTATCAGAAGAAAAATTGGTTTAAGATGTCAAGGAGTTATAAACTTGTTTAAAATACTCCCATATTTTAACAGAAGGGGGACTGTAGGCATAGATAGGAATGTTGTCGTCAATTTTACCACAAGTTTTGCATTTGGTAACTTTACGATCTGTTGCCTTGTGCTTTTAGCCAGCAGGGTCGCAGAAGGTAGACTATTGTGTAAAAAATGAAAGAAGATATTTTGTTGTACTGAGACGTTTTATTGTCCCAGTGTTTATGAAAAGTGTTTTACCCTAAAAAATTCCAGTTTTGGTTCGTAAATTTTATATGTGAACTTGCAAACTAATACTTTTAGAATAAGTAATAATCGTAAGTTTTATCCTCTCCATATTCTTTAAGTTGAAAGAGTGCTTTGAGTTGAAGTACAAGACTTTGCTCCTTCGGAGATAAAATTCCGAAACCCCCGCTTATGACGGGTAAAAAGTGTCTCTCTGTTGAACGGATTGAAATTGGTATTTTGCCACAGATTTTCGAAAAAGGCTCTGTGCAGATTTTCTACCCATTCGGGAATGGGCAGCACGTTTGCCAGAAACCACACTTTTGACATTGCTAGTGTATTTATCAACATAGTCTTTCCCCAAAGTAACAAAGTACATAGTCCCAGAAACTTGAATTTTTTCTCTTCTTTGTTTAGAGTTAGTAGCCAGTTGAAATCAGTAGTATTACTCAGTCTGGTATAAAAATTAAAATTTTATATTTTCAAACCGGTTTTATTGTTCTACTCTATGTTGTCCAATTCTGGGTACATTTAAGGATCAAAACCTCTAAGAGTAAGATTCTTTTTTTTTGAGATGTTGATCACTGAACCACTTGCTTTTTCAAACAGTTTTACTTTTTCGAAAAAACAGCGGACACATTTTATAGGCCTGGCAATAAAGTTCGAAGCGTGTGCGTACTGCTGTAATTTAAGAGGTTTCGGTGTTTCTGGAAGTGGGAAACTCTCTATTCTGCTATCCGCTCTAACCACCACAGCAAAAGCTTTGGCAACAAAAATATAAAGCAGAAGAGAGAGTGGGTCGCCATGTCTGACTCTTCTTTCCGTAGGAAAGAAAACCGACAAAATACCGCAATTCAGATCAGATGTTAAAAATTCTGAACATAGAGTGTTAGCAAAAAATACTAAATTTTCTCCGAGATTGAGTTTTTGGAGAATTTGCAGTAGAAACGCAGGATCAACTTTGTCAAACGTCTTTTCTTGATCTATAGATAAAATGAAACTAGGTAGATTTTTAAATTCTTCGTAACCTATAAGATCTGGAATTCCGCAAGTTTGATTTAGTTCTATAATTTTCCCCATTACTTTTTCAAGTCTTAGGGCCAGCGCTCTTGTGATTATTTTGTAATCAGCACCAATTAAAGATATGGGCCTCCAATTTTTGCTTTCAGTAAGGTCTCCTTGTTTTGGAAATCAAGAAATTACTGATTTTTTTCATAGAGTGGCTGGTTTTTTTCTCTGCCAAAAGTATTTCAAAAGCAAGTTCTTCAAAATCTTTTTCTAAAATGTGCCAAAATGTTTTGTAAAATTTAGCTCAAAGTCGGTCATAGCCCGAGTCTTTCTGTTTTCAAATTTAAAAAGGGCTTATTTTATTTTCACGCCGGTATGGAGGGTATTTAATTTAGACTTCTGGCAGGACACACGACTGGAAGTCCTGTGTCCTGCCAGAAGTCAAAATTAAGGTCGCCGAGAAAATGGCGCTTTTCTCTCGGCACATTAGGAGCATAAATATTCAGAACCAGCATTTCGTGTTCATCAATTTTTATCATGACGTAATTCTCTCCCGTTTTTGTCCCTTTTTAATTCGTTTATGGAAACATTGGATTTAGAGAGAACCGTCACCCCACAACATTCACAACTCTGACCAGAGTTCCAAATAGACTCGTCAGTCCATTCTTCACTCCATTGTTTTACAAAGGAGTAAAAGGTCCGGATTTTGTTTCCTGAAGGAGGATAAGATCGAAGTTGGACTTTCAGAGAAACCCATCAAAATTTTCGCGTTTGTACCGGTTGTTTAGACCGCTTATGTTGCATGTTAAAATATTAATAGCCATGATGGAGAGGATCAGCTTTCCTTATTTGAAAACTCGTGTAGCTTAAACATGAATATTAATTTTAAAACTTGACATAAAAAACACAAACATCTAAACCAGTGGTGTACGCTTCGAAAGTTTTCTTGTAATTTAGCGAACAGTGATTCTGGGATGTCTAGTACAGCCAGGTTTGTAAACAATAACATTTAAGTGAAGTCGTTTTCACAGACTTGTAAAGGATAATGCTTTTGTAAAGATGGTTTTAACTTATTTTAAACAACAATGCTTCAACAAAATATAGCAGTAATATTTGCTTACTTTAAAATCCAATGGTTTATTTAAAAAACGATGAAATATATGTTTCAAAATATTTTTTTATGGCATTTTTAATGTTTGTATTTTTGTTATATTTTGAATCATAAAAACAACATTCAATTAATTTTTACTTTTCAAAATAAAAAAAAATACAAACTTTAAAATGCCATGAAGCGCTATTTTTATTCGTATACATTCTAAATGTTTTCAAAATGTTACATTGCGATACTGTTTACAAACATTGTTACATTGTTTAACAAAGTAAACAAATTTCTAATAGGTTTACTAAAAAAATTAGTTATATGAACATATTTTTTTTAAACATATGTACGTTTCGATTCCTAACTAACCTCTTCAGTATGCTAGAAGGTTTATAATTTAACTGTATAGTCGACAGCAATCAAGGTTTTACTTAAACATAAAAATATTTTTTTGACAACATTAAGATGAGGTTATATTCAAGTTTTGTAAATGTTTTAATATTTAGAGATTTTACTTAGTAGCCCAAAATTATACAACTGCTGACTGCTGTATAAATTGATCAATGAGCTCTGTTAGTATAAAACAACTCAAACGCTCCTTCTAATGTTAATATGCTTTCATTATTGTTTATTATGTTTTTATAAGTATATTTATTATTTTTAGTTTCCTCATCTTAAATATAAAATAAAAATTGTTAAGCGTATCAAAAACTTGTAATTTCAATTTAGCACATTTCAAAAAAAAATGAATAAACATTGACGGAATGTAATATTTTACTATTTACGAATAATACAAACAATTTTTATAGCATAAGCTAAGTCACGATTGTGAAAATTAAAATAATAATAAACTAATCTGTTTTACTAATGTTACCATCAAAAATAAAAAATTATACATACATATTTACATAATATAATGTCATTATATATGTTTATATGTGTGAGTATATATATATATATATATGTATATATATATATATATATATATATATATATATATATATATATATATATATATATATATATATATATATTTATATATATATATATATATAAATATATATATATATATATATATATATATATATATATATATATATATATATATATATATATATATATATTATAAGTATATATATATATATATATATATATATATATATATATATATATATATATATATATATAAATGTATATATATAAATGTATATATATACATACATATATATATATATATAAATATATATGTATATATATATATATATATATATATATATATATATATATATATATATATATATATATATATGTATGTATATATATATATATATATATATATATATATATTTATATATTTAAATATATATATATATATATATATATATATATATATATATATAATATATATATATATATATATATATATATATATATATAAAAGTTCCAATCTGTATCTTTAGCACCAGTTTGTAAAGATCCATTGATAGTATGTAAACCACAGACAATATCAATGAGTGCACTTCATTCATTGTTATGACATTTTTTCTTAAGCATATAAATATATATATATATATATACATATATATATATATATATATATATATATATATATATATATATATATATATATATATATATATATATATTATATATATATATATATATATATATATATATATATATATATATATATATATATATATATATCAATATAATTCACATTTTTATATGTATATATATACATTTATATATATATATATATATATATATATATATATATATATATATATATATATATATATATATATGCATTTATATAGACATATATACATTTATATATATATATATTATATATACTATATATATATATATATATATATATATATATATATATATATATATATATATATATATATATATATATATACATATATATATATATATATATATATATATATATATATATATATACATATATATATATATATATATATATATATATATATATAAATATATATATATATAAATTTATATATATATATATATATAGTATATATACATATATATATATATACATATATATATATATATATATATATATATATATATATATATATATATATAATATATATATATATATATATATATATATATATACATATATATATATATATATATATATATATATATATATATATATATATATATATATATATATATATATATATTTTATTTGCTATCAGTAGGCTCATCAGAAGATGGCTTTGTTCTTTAAAAACATCAATTTATTTTGAGAAATTTTCTCTGGCTTATGGCACCAGCATCATCAGCTTGTAAAATATCACAAAATATTTTGACGTTAAAAAACACTTTAATGAATTTTTTTACCTTGCGTTAGCAGTTGAATAGCTTCTTTTTTCTTTCGTTAAGAATATAAAAAACGGAAATCAAAATTTTGTTTAGACAAATTGCCCATTATCGAGATTTATTTTGCCATTCGATAGGAAATATAGGCGCCTCTGTATTTCGAGTGCTTCACGTACTTTACGGTCGAATTATAACAATTTATAACAACAAAATTGAAAACGCGCAGGATTTGAGACCAAACTTTTTAAAAAGAACTTAAAATGGGTAAAAAAATTAGCCAAAACTTAATAAGAGAGCAAAATTGAGCTCTAAAGTGTTTGTGAGAATTAAACTCAAAAAAGCTTTAGAAAGAATTCGCGATCAAATTGTTCAGACAAAGGTTTTAAGTGAAGATCCTACTTCTAGTTATGCTATGAAATTTAAAATCTATCTATCACAACTTAATAAAAAATAAAGAATTTCAAAAACAGAAAATGACAGTATATATCCAAGTGATGCATTTCCTCCTCGTTTATATAGTTTAATTAAGACTCACAAGCCTGAAAAAGCCTACCCTATGAAAATAGTTATAAAACATAAGAAACAAAATTACTTTTAGAGCTTTGTGGAACAATGAGATCCATGAATTGGAAAATTCCGGTCCTATTAGTCTTTCATTCATGATTGTAT
>NC_088927.1:50405000-50417500 GCF_038396675.1 Hydra vulgaris | reverse complement strand
AAAAAATGAAACACAAGAAAAATGCTTTTACAGATTTCTTAATAAATAAATAAACAAAACTGTTATCATGCTAAAAACCACCAGCAGAGTATGATGTTCCTTCTTCATTTTCTTTATCTATGAATCCTTTTTTTATTGCTCTTAGCACCTTTCTTCTACTGATAACTGCTGTGGAAGTCTTTTGGGTCATATAACCTATTCGAGTTGAATTTTTTTTAATTGTCCTAATGTGCATAAATTGACCGGTTTTTATCTGCAGTTTTTTAAAAACTTCATATAGCCCAGTTGCTCTATCATTAAACTCTAAAACAGCAGATGATACAGCTATTTCAAGAGTACCTTGGTTAACATAAACATCTTTAGGACATTTTTTCAAATGAAGTTGTTGATCGCTTCGTTATTAATTTGCGTCTGTCCATGCAAACATTTGGATAATATTTCATTTCTGCTTAAATCTTGAAAGATAGGTTTTAAAATTTCTGTTATGGCTAATGGAAGATTTAATTTAGCTTTTTTGATTCGGTTTACCTGTTAATTTATTTGATTGCCACATGCACCAGCTGTTTATACATCGAGGACAAAATTTATGCCGTTCTACTTCATCAATAATATCTGATTTATAAAAAAGTGTTGCCCAAATACTCTTTTTCATTTCATAAATGCTGTTGAAATTTTGTCTTATTGCAGTACCATAATAGTTCTGCAAAGTATTTATGGTTTTATCAGTTAATTGTCCTTTACCCATTATTTTCCCCCCTATCAGAAAGTATATTTAATTTCATTAATTGACGCAAGTTTCGCAATCGTGTTCCCATACGCTTTTGAACATGCCTAATACACTCTTTTTTATCAATACTAACATTAGGTCCATATGGTTCAGACTAACATCATTATACGAGAATGTGTCTTCATCTCCAATATAAGATGTATACCTTAGTATACATCTTATATTTCTCCACAGATCGTCCAAACATTTCAATGGCACCGACAGATTCCATTGATCCTAAAGATTTTACGTGGTTAATAAGACAATTGTGATTATTTTGTCAGTTATTATAACCTTGTTTATTCTTTCTTTGGTTCCAATATTTGCAACCTTTGCATTGTTTCGATAAAACAAAATGGTCTATACATTTTTTTTTTATTTGTTGATATCGAAGTTACAACATCGTTAATGAATGTATAACCTCTTTTTTGCCATGTACCATCTATGGAGACATGGCAATCAACAATACTTACATTATGACTGTTATCATTCAACAAAACAAGATCATATGTCTCTTTTGCAGCATTCAACATGCAACTATTAGCTGCTTCAACATAAGCACTGTGGAGTGACTTTTTAATTTTATCATAGTTTTATTTTGTCATTGGTCTTGGCATATTCATGCAACGAAAAAATGATTCTATAGAAGTATAACCTTTTCCTATTTCTCGAAAAGCAACAACAATTTGTGCATTGACTTCTGCACTTCTTTTATTTACTACTGAAGTTTGGAATGTGTCTATAACTTCGTCACAGTTTTTACAAAAAATTTTAAACTGCAAGCAAAATCCCATTTTTTTCTTAGGGTTACCTTGCAAAATAATTTTATTTCCACATTCAGGACAATAAATACACTTACTAAATAATCTTTTTAAGATGGAAAAGTTCAAAATAAAGTTATAATTGTTTTTATAATCATCATTCTTATCCTCGACATTTTGAGTGGTATTTATTTTCGAAAATAACTTCGTTGCACTGGAACATTATGCAATTGATAAAGGTAAAGTATTTTTCTGTTTTTTGTTACATGTGTACTGATTGGCTTTGAACTTATATTTACTTTTTCAAATCGTAATACGAGTTTTTTTTTTAAATACAAAATACAAACTTTAAATAAGCTTTTAAAACGAGCATGCAAATATAGTCAAAAGATACAATTTTATTTACTAGAATTCATGCTGTGGAATCTATCTTAAGGTTGTTTTGAGCCCTGGTAATAAAATTAAGCAAAAAAGTTGTTTTTAAGACTTAAATTTCATCCAAATTGCTGATTAAAAAGTTAAAAACCTAACAACAAACCCGTTGCTATGGCGATAACTAAGGAATTCTGAAAACTGAGGTGCACTAAAACATAATTACTTAAAAAACTAAATTAAATTACAAGTAAGAGTTTTCATATTACCAATCTCTGTTAAATTCTGCATTGAAATAAAATTAAAAAAGTTTTGTAAATTTTTTTGATTTTTGTGGGGGTCTGCTACCTTAAAAAAAAATAATTGAAACGTAACTTTGGGAATTAAAACTTTTTTTTTTTCAGCAACAAATTAGAAAATATTTATATATTAATTAAGACAAATCTATTTTACAATTAAACTATACAACAATAATTAGCAGTTTTAAAAAAATATTTTTTAGTTACAAATGTTTCGGACAAACGCGTTTATAAATACCATAACTCATGATCAAGAGTTTCGGTATCTAATAAATTGTTTTATTAACAATATTATTTAAGCATTTGATTAATTGTGTAGTTGATTTTTAAAAACACAATAACACACTTGTCAAAACTATTGTAATTAAAAAAGTATTTTAAAAAACTAACCCACACTTGTGATTTTTTTTAAAAAAGTACTTTTTAAACGTAAATACAACTTTTAAAGCCTTAAAAGGTAAAACTTACTTAACGTACTTACGTTTAAACGTTCGTTAAAACGTTACGTTTAAATGTACTTAACGTACCTACGTTTAAACGTACTTTTTAAACGTAAATACAACTTTTAAAGCTTTAAAAGTAACGTAACGAAAAACAAAACAAAAGAGTACCTTTAAAAGTTAAAATAACTTACGGTACGGTTAAGCAATCTAAGGTTCTTATTACCTTTAAAAGTATAACCAATCGGAAGTAACGTAACGTAAAACATTTAAAAATTAAAACGTTATAGTTCTAAAATGTATTTAATTTTTTTTTCTTTTTTTCTTTTTTTTTCTTTTTTTTTTTTTTTAGGTGCCCCAAGAAGACCTTACGGTCTTGTCACAGAGCACCGCGGAGGTGCATATAACCAGGAAGTTCACGCCTCCTTACTTACCATGACGCGAAAATATGTCCAAAGCTCGTTTCGAACCTGGATCTCCTGCTTATAAAGCAAGCGTTCTAACCACTGCGCCACGGCCGCACAATTGACGTATTTTATTTAATTGACGTATTTTATTTACGTTAACGCATATAAAATACGTCACAAATGTAAATTTTTTTACCAACAGTTAAAAGTTTATATTCGTGTAAACTTTTTACTGTTGGTAAAAAAATTTGTGTTTACATGTGTGTTTTGAGTTACGTTAAGTTACGACTCAATTGGTTACTTTTTATAAAGTTAAAAAAAAAACAATTGAGACGTTTCGTTGCGTTTTCAGACTTAATTGTTTTCTTGTGAAAATGTAACCAATTGAGACGAAGCTATTTTACAATAAAAATAAAATAAAGAGTAGTATTCAGCAATATGGTTATAATAAACAAGCCATTACTGCATTATCACGTTATTTTTATTTATTATTTAATTAAAAAATAGAGAACGTAACCTTGTTACCAATTGTAACCGATTGAGACGTAACGTAATTTTAAAATGTTAAAGGGAATAGTAAGCATTTAAAATTTTTTTGTTGCATTTTTTTTTTAAACACATATTTTAGTTTTGGGGAAACATTGACAGGAATGTATGTCATATTATATGGTCTATAGCAAGTGGAAAAGGCTTGGATTAATTATACATCATAAAGGAAATGATAACTCCATGGGCCAAGAATTAAACAAAAGTTGGCGGAGTGTCTTACGCCTGATGAATCTTTCACAATTACATGAAATGAAATCAAACTAAGCAAACTCAAAACTAAAATAGTAATTAAAAAAAAAGAAATGTATCAATACATTAAATGTCAACAGATCTAAAAACCGACACTTGCAAAAATTTAAATTCCACACCAAAAAATATTGCTAATATTGGTAAGAACGAAAAAAATTTGGACGGACGTGTCAATATAGTTACTTAAAAAGACAGCTTGAAAGTGGATTTCATATTCCAGTTTACAACTATATTAGGTACGTAGAATTACGCGTTTTACGGGACCGAGGTTTCTGCTAAAATTCTGTGCCACGTTTTATGAAGTTTGCTTTTCACTATTGAGGGAAAAACGTATTTTGAGGTTTTTTATATAGAGTTATATATTAGTATAGATATTTTTTAAAAACTAGAGTAATTAAACTTTATAAATTTGTTCCTTTTGATTACAATAAAAACCTTTTAAATTAGATTTTTAAATGACAAAAACTTAGTTATACTTTGTGCATTCAGTAAATGTTGAATAAATGCTTGTTTTTTTTGCAATACTATTCTCGATGTTAAGTTTACACAATTTCTTTGCACCTGCTAAATTTCATTGATTTATTTCATGAAGCACATATTTTATTTTGTGCAGCACTTTTGGTACTTATATTTTGATTTTCCGCTTTTATTGACATGACATGGCGAAGGGGAGGGGCGGATGAAGAGGAACTTCATTCTGCTTTTAAAATTATAATAATTGATTCAGATTTAACTAAAAAGAAAAATGAATAAATATGAAAAAATAAAAGTTTTTGTGATAACCAACATTCTCCTTAATAATCCTCTTATGGCAATCAAAGTAGTGGTAAAATCATTTTAATAAATGATAATACCACTACTTGTTGTTGAATGGTAATTTATTTGAATCATATTAAGTATGATTTAAATAAATGATTTAGCTAGTTTCAATTTTTATAACTTTTTATGCTAGGTATTGAGACAGTTCAGTAATAAAACTCTAATTTTTTTAATTACAGTTAAACTGAAGATAAAGTTCTTAAAATTAATAAAGAAGTATAAATTAACTTTATTATTAGCACATAGTTTTTTTAACTAAATAAAAGTTAATATTATTACAGAAATATGATCGAAGGCACTGTTAAAATGATCAAAAAAAGTTACAATTCTTATCTATTATTCAGTTATGACATTGGTTTCATTTATTTAAACTTGAAAAGTTTATTTGATTTATTTCTTCATAATTTTATTTAAAAAAAAATTTTTTTTCATTACATATTTTCATTTCTTATAGAATTTGCTATTAATTAATAATTTTACAATTAAAACAGTTAATTTGCAATTTTAAATGGTTCTTTTACCAATTTTTGTGTAACTTTTTTTTAATAAGCATGTTAATAAGATTAAAATTGGTTTTACTGAAATTGAAAACATAAGCATTGTACTTAGCATTCGTTGTAGAAGGTATTTATGCTATTGTTGCACTTACTTTTTCTTTGATCCATTTATATTTTCTTATTATAGTATTTCTCCCATTGCATAGTATTTACCCAATTGACTAAGTTAGTATAATTTTAAAGACAATATGGTCCCAAAAAGAAATTTACATATATTTCGTGGCAAATTTAAAAGTTTTTGTTTGCTAACTTTACATTACCTCGCAAAACAAACAATCAGTGTAGGGTAGGGCATATACTTTTTTGACTTCAGCATTAGCAAAAATTATATTTAGACCCTTGTTAATAAAGCAAAGAATGGGTTTACAACTTTAAAAGAGACTAAACATTTTATTACATTTTGCAATGAGACTTATGCATTCCAAAAACCACTATTGACCAATTCATTTCAAGCTAACTCAAATAGCATAAACCTTATATCAACTTCTTCAGTTGTGTCATCATTGGAAAACATTACTATGTTATCTTTAATAAATAGTGAATATTTATGTTCACAAAGTAAATTATAAACTTACAAAGTAGGCACAGTTCAAGAGAAAAATTAACTCCAAAGAAAATAAAATTAAATAATAGGTTGTCTCATTTATCTTCAAAGTTAGCTAGCTCTTCTAAAGAATACCAAAATAAGATAGCTTTATTAATAGCTAAAATAAAGAGCACGCCTTATCAATTGAAAGTTTTAAGGCAAAGTGTTAAATAAAAAGAAGATATTATAAAAGATTTAAGAGCAAAAGTTAGAGACTTAAAACAAAAGTCACAAACATATTATTACAGTAGACGTATTCGCAACCTTATAATTACAAGAAAGGCAAAAATAGTTAAAGAAAAAGAAAAGTTAATAGAAATGAATCTCAAACATAATAATGTCATAAGGAAAAATAAAATGGCATTATCTAGATTAGAAAATGATATGATCCAGATGGAGGAGGGCAATATTGCACTTTCAGATAGACCAGAAGATAATAAGGCTCATGCATTACTAACACGAATGATAATTTGTAGCATGTTGTTGTCTAATGTCCCAACATGTAACATGCCATTCTTATTGCAGAAAACTGCACAATATTTAGGTTTTAAATTTTTACATATTCCTCAGCGTATTACAGTTGAGCAAACGGCTCGTGAACTAGGCATCTGTATATCTGAATTGCAAGCAGCAGAATGGGCTTTCAGTAATAATAATCTAACTCTTTGGTTTGATGCAACAATGCAAGAGGGTGTCCATATCAACAGCATCCACTTGACTTATAAAAATGAATGTCAAGTCATTGGTCTTAACCAATTTCCTGTAACGCAGTGTATCATATGGCTTTAGTTTATTTAGATTATTTCTTACTTTCCTTCGACAAATGTCGTAAGTCTATTATTTCAAATATTGCGGTGGAAGATGTTTTGAACCGTCAATATGAGCAATATTTCTCACTTTCTATTGCAGAGACACTTAAGGAGGAGACAGCTAGTGCAGGGCTTCACAACATAAATAGTGAAGAGTTAATGGGTATGTTTAGTGAAGCTAAAGAAAGATCTCCAAATGCAACAGTTTATTATATATCTTGCAAAATAAGATCAAAAAAGAATAAAACTATAGATTACCTAGATAGTCTTGACCAAATATCTAGGGAAAATAATGTTAAGTGGTCAATGCAAGAAGCTCGTAAAAAAAGAATAAACAATAGACTGAAACGCACTGCATTATGAGCAAGGATTTCAAAAAGACGGACATGCAAAAGACAAAAAATGGATGAAAAAGAAAAAAGAAAGCTGGAGCGAGAGCTGCGTGTTTTATCTTTTAATGATATGAAAAATTTATATAAGCACTTATCTATTAAACAACTTGATGACTTATATGATGTAATGGATGAAAGAATTGTTGGTAGAGAACTCTGTCATGAATGTTTTTTTATTGGAAAAAGAATACATCTGATTCAGAAGCTGTTGACCATCTCATAAAAAAATCCAGTTATTGCAGGAGAGTTGATTTTTTCATAATTTTACTGTTTTATTATGTGGTTTAATGTTATTATTTATTATTATCTGTTTTATTATGTGGTTAAATGTTATTCAGTATTATAAATATATATATATATATATATATATATATATATATATATATATATATATATAAGTTATTATCAGTATATGTATAAATTAGTTACAGCAAATGTTGTGACTTGCAAAAAAGTACAGCAAATGGTGTGACTTGTAAAAAAAAGTACAGCAAGTGTTGTGACATGTAAAAAAGTACAGCAAGTGTTGTGACTTGCAAGAAAAGTACAGCAAGTGTTGTGACTTGCAAAAAAGTACAGCAAGTGTTGTTACTTGCAAAAAAAAGTACAGCAAGTGCTGTGACTTGCAAAAAAAGTACAGCAAGTGTTGTGACTTGCAAAAAAGTACAGCAAGTGGTGTGACTTGCAATTTCTTTGATAAGCGGCTCTGGCTGACGTTCTCGTCGTGTCTATCGTTAAAAATGATTATTATTTTGTTTCAGTGATTGATTTTTTTATTGATAGAATTTAAAATTTTAATCATTTACTAAAAGCTTTGACAAAAATTAATAATTGGTTTTGTTCAAAATAATTTAGTTTAAAAATATTATTTTTAGGTTGGGAAGGGAGATTTAAACGCTCTTTTTACAGAAAGAATGGATCCTCTGATGCATCTTGTAATTTTGTTAATGTTGTTTTATTTTATTTTAAATAAAGAGTAATTCAAATCTTTTTCTAAATTGCATATAAAAATTTGATTCTATTTTTAGGTTGCAGGGACGTGGTGGCTCACGCCCCCTATTTTACTGAACCAATGTGTGTATCGCTAGTAGTAGTAAAATAAAGTTTTTGTATTTAATACTAATTTTTTTTTCAATAAAGAAAAAATTTATAGAAAACATTTTTTCATTTTAGGGTGTGTTAACACCTTTATACCCACTGACACTCTTACACACTACATCTTATATTTGGCAGTGGTCTGGAAGTAAATAATAACTAATTCTAAAAAATAATATGAAAGTCAACTATTTTACCAAAATAAATTTTTTTATAAATAAAATGTTCATTTATTGGCAGTGTAGGTGTTGGTTTAGTACCCCCTCTAGCCTCCCAAATACGCCCGGTGGCTAGATACCAACATGAATTTGTAGCCCACTCTTATACTTATCTTTTGATACCAAGTTATAGGCGTTTAAAAAATAATTGACAAATTTGTATTAATTTTAGTTAAGAAAAGTATTTTTTTGACCACAGTTTCTTCAACAAATCCAAATATTAAAAAATCGATGTTTAAAATATTATAACTTTTTAAATTTTATCAAAAAAATTATCAAAATTTGATTTTGATAATTTTTTCACTTTTAAAATACTGTAATAAAGTTCTTTCAAAAGATATATAACAATCTAATATTTGATCAATTAAAAAATTTCATGTAACATACTTAACTATATGTCTGAAGTAGAGTTATAGTAGTTTTAAGTAGATATCTGAGAGTTTGTAAGTTAGTTATTTTATTAATCACAAGCTCTTAAACTATTTGGACTTTGTAAATATATTAATGTCAGCTTATTGTTATCATTTGATGCGTAAAATTTTAAAAAAGGATATTGTATCATGCGCGTGGTAAGGTAGGAAGCGTAACTTTGTTAATAAATTTTAAATCGAACTTTTAACTATGGAAAATTTTATTTCAAGATAAAGTTTAAATTTAAAAGTTTAAAGTTTAAAGTTTAAAAAAGAAAATTTAGTTAAAATATAATTCAAATACCTTTTGCATAACATTTCTGTCAATATTGTTCTATTCTAATTTTATGAAAACTTTTTTACTCAACTAAATTTTTTCCATATTTAAAAAATGTTTAAATTTATTAATACTTAATTTTTAAATACTTGATAATAGTAATACAAATAAAATTTAGTTTATAAATTTTAAGATATTATAAAATATTTATATATTTTTTCATTTTATTAAATTAAATAACTTTATCACAATAATAATTCTTGGCTATCTTTCTTTCTAAAAAAATCCCAGAAACATGGTTGAGATAAAATTAACTTAAAGTATTATTGTTTTCAATTAACAGTTAGCATGAATCATATCATATGCCTTTGAAATTTATTTAAAGTATTACTTATACCATTAGTATAGGTAATACTATGATTAAATACCAAAAGCATTTAATATGATGATTTAGACTGAAACTTATAATTTTAATCTTATTAAATATAATCTTTGTATATAATTTTGTAATATAACTTTGTAAATATAAACTTATAATTTTAATCTTATTAAATATAATCTCATAAAATATAATCTTTCAATTAATTATAATCTTTGACTAAAGCCTAGTCAACATCATAGTGTCATTCTTGTATGAATTTTATTTATTGGTGGAACAAAAAGGTTGTAACACAGAATAACACAGCCAGGCAAATAGATTGAAACATTTGGTACAGTACACTTATAGTTTTGCAACCTTGTTATGGAATTATAGCACCTCCATTGAAAGTTATTTCTGGTGCAATTTTATTCCAATTTGTTTTCAAGTATTCTTTATGCACTTAGCATAACTAAAAGTATTTTTTTTCTTCAGAAATTAAGTCAATACTCTTGCTAGAATAATGCTTCCATGACAAAATACAAATTGTGATTGAGTGTTTAAATGGAACTATTTGGACACGCTTTTCCAAATCTACATATTGTAGAAGAAAAGTACTTACAATTAGTATGTTCTGCCATCATAAGTTTTAATAATGGTATTAATTGTATTCGAAATGTTTTTGATTATTGAATATTCTGCGTAAATTTTTTTTGAAAAAATTAAATTAAAAAGCAGCCGTAAGAGAGCTTTACTTCATTTTAAATAGTCATTTAATATTTTAAAAACACAAAGAAGAGTAAAGAGGTCTAGAAAAAGAGTTTATACTCAAACAAATAACATTAGAGGATCCTAACCCTATAATTCTGGATCCCATTGAGTTAGTTCTGTTTTGTTTTATGTTAATAAATATCATCTGATTTTTAAAACTAATTTTTCAGAGGACGCGTTTTTTGTTTTTTGGTTATACCGTTTACATAATATCTTTACCAAAGTTTTATAAAACTTCTTGAAATTTTCCAAAAATGTTTGTTACTAATATAGCTACAAAATCATTAAACACCCTCATTAAAGAGTCTCGCTTATTCAAATTGTACATATATAATTTTGAATCGGCGAGTAAAACTGTGAAACTCACCAATTTTTATGAAAATGACTATATTTTTGCAAGTTTTGATAGTTTGAACGTGAAAGTGGTACAGATTGTAATTTACATTGTTATAAAACAACTATGCAAATTTAAAGTTTAACTGTTACCTTAAAATAAATAATCGTGTAAATGGTTTAGCCCCTTTTTGGGACGTAAACCAACTTTTTTATTAGGATTAAAAAAAAAAATTATATTATTTTGTCTCCATTCAGCCTTTCATTGTAAATTATGTTAACTATGTTTATAATTAATGTACTTTTAGAAAAAAGTTGTCCATTTGTATAGAACTACCATAAACATCTAATATGAAAAAAAAATGATTAACCAATAGTAATATGCAAAATTTAAATGGTCAAATAATTCTACTACTGACTTGATGATTGTAGATAAAACATGTTCAAAATAATATAAGACAAGGGTAGTCATAATAAAAAATAAATAAAAATAATCGAGAAGCAGTTAGAAAAAAAATATGGAATTTATTTCAAAAGGTAGTGATGGTGATATTTATGGTGCGCAGGATCTTTTGTGTAGTAGTACTCTGCATTAGTCATGGCATTGTTTTCTGGCAAAAACTCTTTTTCATTTTTTTGACTTTTAAACGTATTAAAAACTATATGTATAGTGTGTATGTTCATATATTTAAAATTAAGATTTATATCCAGTTGTTTTATCTCATGTTTGTAATAGCTTATGCCTTTAACCTTAATTTTAATAGTGAAGTTTAGTAGTGGTGTCGTTTCACTTTCATTTTTAAAGTAGTTTTGATTAGTTACAAGGTTTTTCTGAACTTATAAGAGCGCTTCTCAATATACATCGGTCATTCGATAATTATCTACCAAGCAAGTTAAATTTTTTACTTTTTGAAATTTAATTATTGTTTATTAATTTAGAAATTTTAGATAAATTTTAATAGCAATATTAAAATCATATTATAAAAAAGTTAAGTATAGAAAACAGTTTAGAAATTTTATATTACATTTTTATTAGATAAAAAGTAGAAAGGATCACCCTTTCTAATTTTTTAAATTGTTTATATTTTGTTTGTTTTAGCTTTTGCTATGCTTTATTTTTGGTTTGTTTTAGCAGTTTTGTTTTTATTTAGCTTATATTTTACTTTTTAGAAAGAAATTAGGGGTGTGGATAAGGCCTTACTATTTATTATGCACTTTTTTGCACTAAAAAAGTTACTAAAACATTATCACAAAACTGTTTATTAATACTTTTAAGTTAGTTTATTTCGAAAAAAAGTTTTATGAAGTCCTAAATTAATATAATTTAAACATACATAGAATCCTTTCACTTCATACCTTGATTATTATGTTGATTTTTTTTTTATTTATGTGATGCTTAATACCTTCTTTTTTCCTTTTTTAAAAAATACAGAAAAATAAATTAATATTTAGAGCCAACACTGACATTTTATTGTTTGTAAAGGTTAAGTTTTGTTTTAAGGATTGATGTTCTTTTTTCTGTTTTATTTCTTCGTTATTCAATAAAGTATTTGATTTAAATTGAATATGATTATAATTTGATATTTTATTAGGAGATATGTGTCTTTGTTTATGAATATACATATGAATCTTTTAAAACTTTTTCCTGTTATTGTTAAATATTTTGTTTGCGCAATTCAGGTTTTATGTTTATTGTTTGCATATATATGTTTATATTATATTCAAAGTTAAAACGTTTTAATAAATATGCATATGTGGTATTATGTGTTATATAATTGTTTTATTAATGTGTTTCTAATAGTATAAAATGCGTTTTATCTAATGCGTATATAATTGTTTTAAAGATGTTAATATGTGTTATATAAAGTTAAATAAAAATATTGTGTTTTATAGTTAGTATATATGTTTATATTGGACGAGTGAATCATTCTTATGTACTAACCAATCGAAAACTATAAAATTATTCATTATGATACCACCAAGCATTCAGATATTATTTTTAAAGTTACTTTAACAAGGTGTGCATCAGATT
>NC_088927.1:50367500-50400000 GCF_038396675.1 Hydra vulgaris | reverse complement strand
ATGAATCCAGACTCCTGAATTGTTTGCTGTGGTAGCATAGTTCGTTTCATTTTTAAGACATGTAAATTTAGGAACACTTTTTAGCATTGTTCGATGTTAGTTGCAAATGTTTTGTCCAATGCTGTGTATATATGTATATACGTATATATATATATATATATATATATATATATATATATATAAATATATATATATATATATATATATATATATATAAATATATATATTTATATACATATATATATATATATATATATATATATATATATATATATATATATATATATATATATATATATATATATATATATATATAGATATATAAAAAAATACTATACTAAAAAAAAAATTTTTTATCTTGTAACGTGATCAAAATCTATCATGTTAAAATTGACTCAAATATATAGTTTCTCTATGTAACCTTTAACAAATAAAGAAGAAATACAGAAACATCGTTTTTGATATTAAATAAATGAGACATTTATTGCGGTGATCAAGCAAAAAAAATCTTCACCACTATCATTGAAAAAAGTTCAACTATCTCATTTATTAAAGTATACTTTTTACCTGTTTTTGTCATTTTTTAAATTTGATTTTTGAGCGATCTGTAAATGCAATTAACAAACGGTTTGAAGCATTAGCTTAAGAAATTATTTACATTTCAAAAATAAGTTTAAAGTTTTCCCCAATTGCTAAAGATGAATTGAAATATTGAAAACTGTTTATATACCGCCATGCCGGTCACTCGTCATTTAGAAACAAATTTTATGAACCGCCATACGGGTCACTCGTAACGAAAGGGTTAAGGTTAGTATGAAACGTGATATTTTTTGCATTATTTCGTTTAACTCAACCTTTTTTTAACCATATATAGAAAGTACTTTGCTTTTTATGGTTTCACTTATATTTTACTTGTCAGAGTTTTAGAGAAAAGTTAAGATCGAACTTGCTGAAACAAAAATATGTTGACAGACAGATCTGCCCAGTTTTCTTAAGATCCAGAAGAAAGTTTTAAGCAATGTAAGAGTTCAGATGAAATTAATGTTTTGGAAAAAAAAATTGCACATGGAGATAAAATTTAATACATTACTTTTGTATGCATGAACTTAATGTTTATAGTTTAGGGATTGTTCATAAACTACGCAACGCTAAATTTCCTTAATAAACAAAACAAAAGAGATTGTAAGTTTTTCCTCTCAGAGCCAAGGAAAAAAATCAAAACAGTCCTATTAAGTGTAATTAAAATTTTTGCTTAAACCAGCTTAAGATTACCTGCTCCTTTTTTTAAAATAAATTTAGCGTAGCGTAAATTATGGACGATATGTTATATGTAACTACAGTATTTTTTTTAAATTGTCATGAACATTTTCAATGTTAATTACATTGTTTCTTTCTAGATAAAATGGTTACCATTATTAGGCGGTATAAATCTACCTGATACAATGAAAAATGTTGTGCTGATTATAATAAATATTATGATTTTTAATAGTTTAAAAAAAAAAGTTCGAATTTTAAAATGCATGATTGACAGTATGACATTATCATCTTTTTCATATTTGTAGACTGACAACAGACATTATTTTGTCGGAATACAGCATGAATAGGCTTCAGAAGAAAAAAAGTTTAAAAAGTTGATAAGACTATGTATTACTATGGTATTCTCATTACCTTATTATTGTGTTAGATTAGCTTATAAAATAAAATAAAAAAAATTAAGTTTTTTTAGCTCAAAGAGCATAATTTTTGTTGTTTCTACTTTTTACTGTTTAACCTTAACATGCGTTATAGAGCATTGCGGTACATTTGTTTGTACAACTCTAACATGCGTTAAATTATTCGCTCATTCAATTTGCACGAACTATCCACTTTAGTATCACTTGTTACAAAACTTTTTTTTTTTTTTCCATTAATATATGGTAAGATGCGATTTCATTTTTTTGATTTCATAATTATTATCATTAGGGTATGCATTACATGCCAGCTAATAAAACTAAAACTGAGTTTTAGGGATGGTAAGACTCAATCATACGTGTTTAGTTTTGAATTATCGTCATTTTGTAAGATAATATATTCTGTACTTTAAAATGACTTGTTTCGTATGACTCATTACAAAATATATAACAAAGCTATGAGGCATAAATGCATTTCAATGTCCTGTATTAAGAACTGAAAACAAAATATATAAATGTCTAGATTTACGATATATTTTTGTTGTCAATCTTGTTTAATAACTATGAACCAATCATTTCTATAGATACTGAATAACGAAAGATTATTAAATTATTTTTTTTATATATGGTTAAACTGCAAGAGTTGCTTATAGGTAGAACTAATTAATATAATTATGTGTTAGTGTTCAACTCTTACTAAGTCATTAGGTATTGTCTTTTAGGTTGAGTTTCTTAAGATTATCTCTTGCACAATAAGTTTTACTAACTTTCTTTAAATTATATCAGTATGTTTCTTTTTAAATGGGAGAGAGTTAGAGGGATTGGCTCAACAGTAGTATGTTCTGTCAAATCTTGCGACATAAGAAGGCTTTGACGGCTTAAGAATGTGTTTTTTTTTATTTTATTTTGATGATGAGATTCTTACGACGATTTCTAGAAAAATATGAAATTGTGTTAATATATTGATTGGTTCATTACAGAATTCTATATTTTATTTTTGATAATACTTTTAGAATTCCCACCTAACGTATAATAATAAAAAATACTATTGCTGCCCTATCCCAAACCTTTGGTTGATGCGAGCACATAAAGCTACTACTTTATGTGCTCGCCCTAAATTAGTCAATTGATATATAAACTATAATTATATATAAACTAAGTATAAAACGATTATATCCACTAAAACGGTATATCTTATAATTAAATAGATATTATGTTTAAAAAAAAGAGTTTTACGAAAACGGTAGAAATTCTGATTAAAATTCACCTAAAGTATTATAAAAAGATGAACAAATAACATAAAACAATAATAGACTTACCCCTTTACATAAAAACATACGTTTTTTGATTACAAATATTCTTACGTCTAAATTCTGAGCTTTCTGAACTTTTGTCATTTTTTTATAAGTACACAGTTACTACATACTTCAATATAGTCTTTTTTGCATTTTGGCTTAGGAGTTAACGACCTGACGTGTTCCAAATATTGACTAGATTTTAGCTTTAGTTACAATCATTAATAAAAAAGTGCCGCGGTCAAGGATAACACTGTGTTAATGTCGTGAATGACATTTAATTAGAAGTTAAATATTGTGATATTCAGCCAACTGCGCAATATAATTGCATGAATCTCAGTTTAAATCTGGTGTTAAACTACGCTGTTTCTGGTCTCAAAGAAGAAAATGAGTTTTTTCTAATTTTACAATAAATTTACTTCTTTTTCAACTACAGTTATAAATAATAGAATTTGTTATTAAATTTCAGCAGGGAGTCGGAAGTAACATTAAAAGAGCTTCTATAAAGTTTTAAAGTTTTTTAATGCTTTTTAAATATATTAGATAGATAAATATAATAGATATAGTAAGAACTTTAACAGAAACTTCTTTAAAGAAGTTCGAAAAAGAGGAAAAAATTGAAGCTCTAAAATTAAGAGACAAAATATCAAACTTTGAATTTGTTTTTATTTTGCTAATTTTGTATCAAATAATAACAAATGTAAGTTATATAATAAAAAATTTACAAAAATAGTCCGTAGATCTAAATGAAGCGACCACATTAGTTAATCTGAAAATCAATTTTATCTATTTAATAATAACTGTGTTTATGTACAATAACCGTGTACGTTGTTATTTTAGGCTTTCACAGCCGTTTTATGTTTAAAACCAAAACAACTTTGATTTCAACTATTTAGCTATACAATGTTTTTACAATAAATATACAATGTTTTATACAATGAATATACAATGTATATGCAATGAATATACAATGTATATGCAATGAATATACAATATAAAATATATTATATAAAATATAATAATAAAATATAAAATATACAATGAATATACAATGTTTTTATTTAATTTATTATTATTGTTAATAACACTGTTTGTTAGGAAGTAGTATCTCTTTGGCTTTTTTTTAATAATTCTGGACGTTAGAATTATCTTGTTCTTGAAATTGTTTAGTTTTAAGATAAAATGATTAAAATAATTAAAACTTTATGAGACGGCATAAATAAATAATTTTAAAAATTTATTTTTCTCTACAACATTTTTGCTTGTAAATTAGGTTTTAATATAGTAGAAAAACATTATTCTGAGGAAATTTAGCCTTTCAATAGCTCAATTTTTTCAACAAGTGGAGATAGAACAAGATAATTTTAATATCGAGATTTTTTTTTTCTTTTTTAAGTGCCCCACGAAGACCTTACTGTCTTATCACAGAGCAGCGTGGAGAAGCATTTAATAGGAAATTCACGCCTTCTTCCCAACCGTTGTCGCAAAACTTGCTCAGAGGTGGGGTTTGAACCACGGATCTTACATTTCTGAGGAAAGTGCGCTACCACAGCGCAACGGCTGCACAAATTGTCCATGAAGCCTCATATTATGACCTCTTGTATTTGAAACTATAAAATCTGGTTGGTATTCCGAGTAAAATTATCTATATAAATTACCCTTACGTAAAATTTTATTAGGTCATTACGGTCTTTTTTTCAAGAGTCGTTAATTTAAAGTAGATTAGTCTTGTTTTTCCCTTAAAGACCTTTTATTCGTTATGCTTTAATTTGTATTGTTTCTGTTTTTTTTTATCTTGTCTAAAAAAACTTATCACACCGATGTTGTGTTGTTTAGTGCGCTCTTTCAAGAAAGGTGTATAATAGTTTAGACGCGATTATATCTACATTTTTAAATGAATGATATATTATTATTAACATTTTTTAAGCTTTACTGAACATATAACAAAATTTTATGTCGTTTGAAATCATAGTTCCTAAATATTTTCCAATTTTTGTTTCAGGTTTTTAAACGCTGTTAAACACCTAATCATTCATTGCTTATATGTAAACTACTGCTTTTGCTACCTATATTCAAACGTTTATATTTGCTAACGTTAAATTTTATTAGCTATAGTTTTGACTATGTCATTAATTTGTTTAGAGTTTTTTCTATATCCAATTGTTTTAAATCTTATATCCGAAAATAATCTAATTATGATAATTAGTTTTAAATAACCAGCATACATTTTACACTTAGTTGAAAACTCATTCGGTAAGTCGTTTATATAAACAGTAAACATAAACGGACCAAAGACAGAGCTTTGTGGCACTCCACCTGCAATTGGTAACCGATTTGAAAATTCACTGTTGCAGATAACACGTTGCACTTTTTACATACAAAATTATTGCACTATCTAAGTGCTTTACTGTTAAATTTATAACTGGTTAGCTTAAAACATAATCTCTTGTAAGGTACGGTATCGAAATCGATGGATGACAGTACCTGTGACAAATAAAATTGCGCAAAGGTTTAATAATAATTGTCACGTTAAAGAACTTAAAATCTTTTACTTCCGTTTTTTAACTAAACTAAGCGTAGTGTAATATTTAGAGAATCCCTAAGTTGCGTTTTTGCCTTTTTTTGCTTACGTATGTAAGATACGCACTAATCCTTTAGTTTTGATAAACAGAAATTTAATATTAAAATATGAAAGTTTCCATACTTTAATCAGATTTAAGTATTTCCGCGTATTTAATGCAAAAAGAGGGAGGGGATGGTTGTAGTTTTGTTTCAAATCTAATAAACGAGAGGAGGGCGGACTGACGTTATCTTAATTATGGGGTGGATGGAAATTAATTTCTTAAATCTAATTTGAAAATAACTAATAATTGTAAAATGAAAAAAAGAAGAAGAAGCCAGTCGCTATTCAAAATTCTAAAATCCAAATTAACATTTTTGTTTACACACAGAAAAACAATTTAATTCTAGTGCGCATTGCGGTTAAATGCAAAATCTTTAACAACTGCTTTATCTTTTCCTAGACCTTTTCCTTTATAAGTCAATGATTTTGAAAGCATGATTACACAGAAAGTTTTTGTTTATATAGCTAACTGATAAAAATAAAAAATTATAGGTTTATAGATAACTTTAAACACATATAAACGCAATCATCGAAAACTATATCTAAGTACGTTGTGAAATGCAACTTTGGTGTAATATTTATTAAATCAAAGTAACCATTATTGTTATTTTAAAAAAAATTGCACAAATTATTTTTTATTTCTGAATGCTCTTATTTAAAGTTTTGAATAATTTTGTTTTATGTACTTGTAGTTTATATATGTTTCTATGATGTTATTTCTATGTTTTAAAAGTGGTGTTACTTGGTAACATATAGGATAAGATTTTGATCTATGCTAGTCAAGCGGTTCTACTAATTTTAGTGGATGGAGGTGTAAATGCTCTGTATAATTTCTTTGGTTTATGCTTTAGAAATAAAACTAAATATAAGAATTATTGCAAACCGGCTCGGCTACGGCTCCGGCCCCGGCAAATAAAAGTAAGAATCTTATTATAGAATCTAAATATTAATACCGCAGTTGATTGCAATATTTTTTTCCAAGTTGCATAGTTAAGTTTTTTTCGTAATCCTATTAGCATCATCAATCTAAGAAGATTTTAATATTTAAATTGAACTAAAACTTTAAATCTATTTTTTATTATATTCTTTTTTTATTTCTTAAAATGCTTTCTGATATTTTATGATATTGCGACTAATAAATTTATTATTATTATCATAAGGAATTATTTTTTAACGAATTTTTATAGTTTTAATCTTTATCACTTCATATTTTATTAGGTTTTCATCGAAACTATTAATAATTTTCGTATATAGCTAATGACTTTTTTTTATATAAATTCAAACATATTCTAATAGAACAATTTTCTTTTAAAGATGATTTTGTAATTGATTTATTAGTTAGTCTACTAAATTAAAATCATGTTAAAACATGATTTTAATTTAGTAAATTTAAATATGATGTGAGATTTACTGTATTAATCAAAAGTCAGCAGTTAAAAAAAAAAAAGAATTCCACATAATTAAGGTAAACATAACTTTGTCTACTGGTATCATTGCAAAACCAACATTATGCTTTTTTTATCGCTATTTTTAACTACTATATTTTATAATATACAAAAAATTTACAAAATTGGTTATGATCATACTAAATTTTTTAATAAGTTTTAATGATTTGTTTTGTATCTTTATAACTTTTTTTAACGCAGTGTCTTAGAAACACCGTCAACCTCTCTCTCTCTCTTTCTCTCTCTCTCTCTCTCTCTCTCTCCCTCTCTCTCTCTCTCTCTCTCTCTCTCTCTCTCTCTCTCTCTCTCTCTCTCTCTTTCAATCTGTATTTCTCTCTCTCTTCAGTATTTCAGGTATTTCTTAGAATTTACTGATTTAATAACTAATGTTATCTAGTCTCTATGTCGTTATCTAAAAGCGAGCGGAGCTAAACAGTTTGTTTTAAAGATAAATTAGTATTTTGTTATAATTTAAAAATAATATATCAACTTAAATTGCTACTATTAATTCATTTACTAACAACTGTAATATATGACTGCTGACTGCTAGTCGTATATTACAGTTAAAAAAATGCTTCAGACTTTTAAACTTTCATGGAAAACTTGTAATTTAAAATACTTAAAAAATAACGAAGTTAGCAACCTAGTTTAGTTATTTCAGCACAACAGTTAGGTAAATTCATACTTAAATGCATACTTACTTGCATACAAGATTTTTTAAAAAGAATTCATTAAATTTAAAATAACATAAATAAATTCAACTCTGCATCATTTAAAGTCACGGTCAGTTACAATGATGTTATTACTCGCTATTGACATATTTCTTTAAATTATATCAATAAAAAAAGTGAAGAAAAACAGTATTTCAACTACTGTTTCTTCAACAAATCCATATATTAAAAATATGCTTCTCAAAACCTCATAACTTAAAAAACGGAGTAGTAGAAAAAAAAATATATTCTTGCTTGGCCTTTAATTTTTACCATACAATAGCTTAAGATGCTGTTTTTTATTTGCTTAAGATATAAATATTTAAAGAGATTTTGAATTTATATATATATATATATATATATATATATATATATATATATATATATATATATATATATACATATATATATATATATATATATATATATATATATATATATATATATATATATATATATATATATATATATATATATATATATATATATATATATATATATATATATATATATACATATATATATATATATATATATATACATATATATATATATTTATATATATATATACATATATTTATACATATATAATTATATATATATAAATATATACATATATATATATAAATATATATATATATATATATATATATATATATATATATATATATATATATATATATTTATATATATATATATTATATATATATATAAAGTCTTTTTAACTATTACTTATATCTATAAAATTAAAGGCAAAGAAAAAAAAAAAAAAAATATATATATATATATATATATATATATATATATATTTATATATATATATATATATATATATATATATATTTATATATATATATATATATATTTATATATAAATATAAATATCTTAATTCACCAAAGCCGAGAAGGCTATTACAGACGAGGAGGCTACTTAATTGTGATTATAACCCTCTCTAAACACTATAACTTTGAAACACGAACCTTGACAAACAAGGACGTTGTGCGGATAAACAAGTTGAGCGCGGACGTGGTGATGATCGAGCTCGGAACCTGTCGCATATGAAGAGAGCACTCTACCACAACACCACAACCGCATTATACCGCACTTTTCTCTTTTTATATAATTTTGAAAACTTTTTTACTACCCCTAATTATGTTTTTAAAGAAAACAATTTTTGAGTCTTTAAATCAACTTTGCTAGACAGCATAAAGTTAATTTTTGTTAAAAATTTATGAAAAAAAGTACTTCAACCCAATATAGATCCTAGTTCTAACCTGTTCTTGTCCATATTACTTAAATATAGTTGTCAAAACATAACATTTCTATAAATTTTCAACAAAAATTTACAAAAATGTTGTGTTTAAAAATTTCTGATTAAAAATGAGCTTATAGTTACGAAAAACTGCCTGTAAAAATCTTAACAGTTCATGTTTTTGAACTTTGTTGTTTCTTTGACCTAAACAACGAATTTAATTCAAATCTTATTTCAAATCGAATAGCAAACGTAACTTTTAGGAGAATAAATATAAAATAATAATCTCCGGTTTGAGTTTTCTCGCAACACTTTTATATTATGTTATGGCAAAATTTACAAACTCCTATGGTTTATATTTTCGTTTTGTCATAGTTCAGAAACCTAGTTATTTAATAAAAGTATGTTGTGGCCAGCAAAATATCATACAGACGCTTTAATATTTTGAAATTACCTTAACTACACCGAGTAAGAAGTCCAGAAAGTGTTTAAAAAACTCAAAAATTGTGTATTTGTGTGTGTGTGTGCGTGTGTGTGCCTGTGTGTGTGTGTGTGTGTGTGTGTGTGTGTGTGTGTGTGTGTGTGTGTGTGTGTGCATGTGTGTGTGAGTGTGTGATAACAAAGTTTAAGTTGAATTTTATTTTTTGAAAACAAAATATAAATATTAGCAGAATTAAAAATGAAGTAAAATAAATGATTGCTTTTACTTGTTTCTCACTAAAAATAATCTTCTGTTTGCAATATTGACAGGTAACCAAACGATAAATGCAAAGTTTTTCCATGTGTTCTTTTAGATTCTTAGGCAAAAGTGAAGTAGAACACGGTTTATTTAGACATTTTAATGTTTGATAATTGCAAGTACCCAAATGTTCCTTAAAATAAAGAACTTATTTAAATTACTTTAAAATATCAATAATTTTTTTGTATAATTTTGTACACGAACAGGGTACGTGTACTGATTGAAACACTTTGAGCCGTAATAGCTTGAGAGAAGTAAGGAAGAATTAACTAGTAAGATTTAGTGTTATATCAGATTACTAAAATTTGGACAGATGTCCAGTAAAAAACTAAAGCTTATGTAGAAGAAGTAGGGACACATGTTCCTTTCTATTTTACAACTGTCTACAACTGTCTAAGCATGGCCTTTTGTCTTATATAGGTTCGCGTATAATTGAATAAATTGCGTTAAAAGAGTCTAACCAGTAGGAACTTGTCGTTTTTTTCAAAAATCGCCCCTCTTGACATCATGATTTTGGGTTAATGAGTCTAGCCTACTGAAATTATTCGTTTTGTTTAAGACTTCTCGTTGGTAATTTGTCGCTTTATTCAAGAATCGCCCCTCTTAACATCATTATCTTGGGTTAGGAAATCTAACTAATTGGAATTTGTCATTTTTTTTAAGACTTCTCCTTGGTAACCTTGGTAAAAATTATCACTTTTTTATTTTTAACACCATGATTTTGGGTTAAAAAATCTAGCCAATTGGAGTTTGTCGTTATGTTTATAATTATTCCATTGTGATCTAGCCTGAAAGATTTTACTATTGACATTGTGATTTTGCGTTAAAAAGTCTCACAAGTAGGAATTTGTCGTTTTTAAATAAGCCCCACCCCTCTTAACATTATAAATTGGGTTTAGAAATCTAGCCTATTGAAATTTGTTGTTTTATTTAAGACCTCTCCTTTGTTATCTCGCTATAACTCTAACTTCCAAATATAACTTTTGAAATCATCATTTTGCGTTAGAAATTCAAATCCCATGGAATTTGCCGTTTTATAAAAAAAAAAAGGAAAAAGGGAAAAAGTCTTAGTCGGAGGTGGGACTTGAACCCCGTACTATGAAAATGATGTCGGTGGTTCACTAGGCTTGATTTCTAGACCCATGCTAATGATGTCAAGAGGGTTGGCGCTTGAATAAAACAACAAATTCCTACTGGTTAGACTTTTTTAACACAAAATTCACAATGACCAAAGTTAAATCTTTCAGGCTAGAACACAATAGAATAACTATAAACAAAACTACAAATTCCAAATGACTTCTTAACCCAGAATCATGGTGTTAAAAGTAAAAATTATAATTTTGAGGCAAGATCACGAAAGAGAAGTTTTAAATAAAACGACAAATTCCAGTTGACTATATTTCTTAACTCGAGATAATGATGTCAAGGTTACCAGGGAGAAGTCCTAAATAAAACGATAAATTCCATTGGGCTAGATTCCTCAACCCAAGATACAACTTTTTAACGCAAAATCACAATGTCAGAAATAAAATCTCTCAGGCTAGATCACAATAGAATTATTGTGAACAAAGCGACAAATCTCAATTGGCTAGATTCCTTAACCTTGGGTTGTCATAATGTCAAGAGGGGCGATTCTTGAATAAAACGACAAATTCCAATTGGCTAGATTTCTTAACCCAAACTCATGGTGTTAAAAATAAAAATGATAATTTTTAGGCAAGGTTACCAAGGAGAAGTCTTAGATAAAACGACAAATTCTAGTGGCCTAGATTCCTCAACCCAAGATTAGAGTTTTTAACGCAAAATCACAAAGTCAGAAGTTAAATCTCTCAGGCCAGATTGCTTTAGAATAATAATGAACAAAATGACAAATTCCAATCGGCTAGATTTCTTAACCCAAGATCATAATGTCAAGAGAGACGATTCTTGAATAAAGCGACAAATTACCAACAAGAAGTCTTACACAAAACGAGAAATTCCAGTGGGCTAGACTCATTAACTTAAGATCATGATGTCAAGAAGAGCGATTCTTGAATAAAACGACAAATTTCTACTGGTTAGACTTTTTAACACAAAATCACAACATCAAAAGTGAAATTTTTTAGGCTAGATCACAATGGAATAACTATAAACAAAACGATAAATTCCAATTACAGAGATTTCTTAACCCAGCATCATGGTGTTAAAAATAAAAAGCATGATTTTAAGGCAAGGTTACCATGGGAAGTCCTAAATAAAACGACAAATTCCATTGGGCTAGATTCCTCAACCAAAGATCATGATGTCACGAGGAGCAATTCTTGAATAAAACGACAAATTTCAACTGGTTAGGCTTTTCTAACGCAAAATATTCGATTATACCGGAACCTATATAATACAAAAGACTATACTTAGACAGTTGTAGACAGTTGTAAAATAGAAAGGAACATGTGCCCCTACTAAATAGCTTTAGTTTTTTTACTGGACATCTGTCCAAACTTTAGTAATCTGATACTAACACTTAATCTCACTAGTTAATTCTTCCTTACTTCTCTCAGGCTATTACGGCTCAAAGTGTTCCAACCAGTACACGAACCCTGTTTGTGTACGAAATTATACAAAAAAAAAAAACAATAATTTTTGAAATAACCTTGTTTTGTAAACACAGACAATTTGCATTTTTTTTATCTCTAGAATGTTATCAAAAAGAACAACCACTTTAAAACATTTAAACATTAATTTTTTAACATGCAATAAAATCTTATTAGATTACATTAACTTAACTACTAACTAATAACCTACTTATTACATTACATTATAATTAGTTATTAAGTTACATTATGTTTAAATAATTAGCTAAACTGTTATAAATGGAATCATTTATTCATCTATATCTTATTGCATATGAGTTAAAAAACTTGTCATAATTGTCATCAAGTAGAATACCATAGTAAATCAAAAAACTTTGGTCTGCCTCAGTTAAACTGTTGCAAACTTACTTATATTTTTTAATTTCATTTATAAGTAAAAAGCGAGTTTTTAAAGTGGAGCTAAGCTATTCTTCCCAAAATTAAGATTTTCAAAGGTTCAGATTCTTGACTAAAAAAGAACTCTAACTATGTCAGTATGAATAAAAAAACACTTCATCGTCTTTGTTTACGGTTAAAAATCTATTAATTTTCAAAACATATTTTGCCAAACAATTAGATTACAATTTTTTTTCCAAAACAATGAAATGAACGCTTTAACACTTTTAACAAAACACTCTTCAAATAGTAATAACAATTATACTAAAAAAAAACATTAATGAAGAATGTTTATGGGCTTTTTAACACCGAGATATAGTAAAATTGTTGCATCAAATATTTTTGAACAAAATTTAATTAACATACATTAAGTATTTTTAGTTCTCCGGTCCATTCACAACCATAGGAAAAATTGTTACATTTAACTTTTAATTGCATTATAACTCTTTCAATAGCTGCATCGGGAAAAATCTATGAGAAAACATGTTATCAATTGTTAGTATATATTTTTTATAAAACAAAAATAAGGATTTTTCTATATGATTACAAAAAGATATATAAACTGATTTAAAAAGTTAAAACTAACAAACTAAGTTAAAAATAGTTACTTTACTAGAATCCAAAATGCTATTGTCTGATGGACAAATTAAGACTCCCTTATTTCTAAAAAAAGAAAAACGTCTCTTATTTTGATTGTATATATATATATATAAATATATATATATATATATATATATATGTATATATATATATATATATATATATATATATATATATATATATATATATATATATATATATATATATATATATATATATATATATATATATATATATATATATATATATATATGAATATATAAAAAAAACAAAACTTTCACAATATATTTAATTTTACAAAAGTATAAAAAATGCAGATAATGCAAAATAAAAATACACTGTTGCACCACCTCAGAGAATACTAATTTCAATCGCATATTTTGAAAGATTGTTGTTTTAAACGAAAGAAAACGGTATTTAATAAAAAGTATCATCAAGGAAAAGATTTCTAATTTAATATTTAAGTTTTGAAAAATACACAAAAAGTCATATTTTTTTAATGCAATTCACAGTGAGCCAGAATTTACTTCTTACTCGACAAAACTAATAATTTCTCATATAAAAAAAACTGCTCTGTTTGCTAATTTGAGGTTGCGGTATCAATGGTGAAATTAGTTTTAATTTTGGGTTGCTATGGATACCTAAATACTTAGCAACCACATATTTTATTAAACATAATGAAGATAAACTGGTCTAAAGTAATAACTTTATCTGATTACTCCCATAATTACAACATACATTATTATTACACTACAAATGTGAAGGTACTAAGAATTTATCTGAATCAGCTTGATTGTGATACCTGGAATAACTGACAACGATATTCACGATTATATCACGATTTAGATAACATGTTAAATTTATTAAAATATCAAAGTTATAAACAAGACTAATATTAATTTGGCATTCTGATTAAAAATTATTTTATGCATTTAGAAAATTAAGCACATATTATATTACTAATTTTAGTGTTTTTATGCAGTTCTAGGGCTCTTTTTATTATTTCAGGTAACCAATAAATAATCCATATAAAAAAGAACCTATAGCTTAAACCTTTTTTTGTATATAATAATATAAAAATTTTTGTTTAAAATTATTTTTTATTCAAAAAATCATATATTCTGTAAATTGTAAAGCAGCTTCAGCTTCTTTTTCTTTACCATCTTGGTGCAAACCACAATCCAATGCAAGCAATATTTAGGAAGATGAAAAAGATGCAACTAATGGTGCCAATCTTCTTTTCTTCGTTTTATTACTTGAAGAATCATAACTCACCTTGGGTCTGGACACTACAATTGAATAAGAGCAGAGTTATCTTTATCAATGAAGGCAGTTAAAAGAATATTCTTATCAATTACAAATTGAACCGATATCGGTTCATTTTGTACCCAGTGTTTGTTATTCTCTTCGAAACGAATTTTAGAGCTTTTACATATTCCACCTTTATCAAAGATGGTTTATGAAATTAGACAAGTTGTTATGTGCAGTTAAGTTTATACTATTTACAATTGCACCCAACATATTAGGATCAGTTAACTTTATGTTTTCTTATTTTATATATGAATAAATATCCAATATATTTAAAGATTTAAGTATATTAACCCAGCCGGCATCTCTACGTTGTTTCAACGTTGAAATTTGGTTGAAGCGTTGTTTCAACGTTGTTCAACTATGTCTCAACGTTAAAACAACGTTACGATTTAAACGTTGTTTATTTAACGTTGTTTCAATGATAAATCAACGTTGACAAAATAACTTAAATTACTTAATTATTAAAAAAACTGTCCGTTGAATTGACGTTAAAAGTAAAAATAGTTAATGCGAAAAAGTAACAAAGCAATATTTTAGTATAATGCGCAAAACAGAGGGTGTTTATGTATGAAATTTTGAATTTTAAATTTTCGAAAGCGTTTTATTTAGTATTCAAATTTCTACTTGTTCTTAAGACAAAAGAAATTAATGGCTTATTTAAGAAACTGGCGAAAATGCCACTCTAATGTTCTAGCTCTGGCCATATCATCTTCTAATAGTGAAGAAGAGAAAGTTGAAAAATATAATGACAATTCAAAATTTACACAAAATATTATTAAGTAAAAGAAGACAAAAATTCGGAAAGCTTTTTTGAAAGTGAAGAATATCTTTATGATTATTTCTCTCAAAGTGACAATGATACTGTGTTTTTCTCAGAAGAAATTGAAAAAAACGATGTTTCTTTTAATCAGAAACTGGCAAAATGGCATTAGAGCACTGCTGTTCACGTGAATAAGTAAACAAGCTGTTAGCTATACTGATAGCAGAAGCCATATGCTATCTGCAGAAACAGCATTTTGTATACCAGTCTCAAGACCAAAATAATAGTATTGACCACCACGCTTGCTTATGACAGTAACTGATTTTGGAGCCTGAAGCAAAGTTCGTTTATCTTTCAGTGAGGATAAGAAAAAAGGAAACGGAGTACCAAAATTAGATAACATTGATAAGTTCTTAATGGCAGAAGGCAGTATGTAATTAATTATTTTTTAGTGAATTTTTGTTTAATTGTATTAGGTTTGTAAAATGTTCAACAAAAGTTGTTTTGTGAAAGTATTATAAATTATAGATTTTCAAATAAGAGTGTTATATTTTCTTACTGATATAAGAAATCCCAAAACACAGTGAGAAAATCTGATTTTAATAGTGAATTTATAAGCCAAATAAGTTTTATTTTGTCGGATAATAGCTGAATTTGTTGAAGTGGACGAGATATTAGATAACGAAAAAACACAATCATCAGGAGTGAGTTTTAATAGGTATTTTATTAAATAGTTTTATCATTTAGTTTCAGAACTTTTTTTAATTTTATGTCCACAGCTTTATGTCAAAACTTATAAAAACTTATAACTGTATATATTAGAACAATGACTTCTTATTTGGTAGTATAATTTTAATGGTTTAAGGGCAATTAATGTTCAATGTCTGCAGTTCCATTTTCATTAATACGATTATAATACATTATGAACGAGGTTAGGCAATTTTTACAACCAGATGCTATTCCTGGTGTTAACTTGTTATTCAGATCAGGACTGATTATTTTTTTCTTGTTATACTAACAGAAGTTTACCAGACTATATGATGCTATGAAAGGTATACCTTTATAAGATATATAAAACTTTTTTATTTTTATTTACAGCTTCTTCTATTGAATACGATAAAGCGACTGAAACTTTACTTGATGGCATTTTGTCTGATTTCTGAAAAAAACGCTCCATTTCGAAAAGGTGGCGGAAAAGAAAGGAAATTAGATTGATTGTTATAAATATATAATAAAGAAATATTTTCTTGTTGTCTAATATTTTGTTTTCACTGTTAATTCAACATTAACAAAATAAAATTTCAGTTATGAAAAAACGTAGGATTGTGTTGATCTTTTAAGTAAAATAAGAAAAAGCTTAACTGATATAATATTTTTAATTTTAGTAAAAACAAAAATACTAATGATATTGTATTAAAAATTGGTAATAATACTAATGTTTATTAGATAAAGATGTGTAAAAAATAAGTTACAAGTTATTATTTGGTCTTTAAATTGTTTGAATGAAATTTTTTATTTATTGAGATGTTTTCTTTTTTAATTTTTGTTGCTTTTATATTTTCAATCAAACTAAGTTATTGTTGTGTGATATTTTATAATAAACTTTATATTATATTTTGTATATTAGTAACGAATATTACCTATTTTTGTTTAATATTCCTTATTATTTTTATGTAGTTAATTATGTTTTAGCAACCTGGGATTCTTTCATTATTTTCCTTTGATGCCTTGAGTTATTTAAACATAATATATTCAGAACTATGCAGATTAATAGAATAATAAATATATTAACAAACATAATTTTAAAATACAATAAATTTATAAAATAAAGAAAAACTTTTTATTGCTAATAATGTCTACTAATATTATTGTTTAACAAGTATCATGGTTATAAAAGGTCAAGATTTTGCTAGTTTAACTAGGCCTGTTAGTAAACTTATATTATGGTTTCTTCCTTTTTTTAATAGTTCATATAATATTTTCAAAATCAATGTGGAAAGGAGCTGTTTGGAATGAAGATTTACAAGGAGAAGAAGGTGTAATTCCATCTAATTGAATTTGTAATAAAACTGTTTATTGGCATCCAGGTACCAAAGAACTGACTGCACTAAAATGCTGAGAAGAATTGGCTTAAGTTTCCACAAATCAAAACTAAATTCTCTTCAGGTATTACATATATATATTACAATTATCATTTTTTAAATAATTTTGTTAGGAAGAGTTATTTTGTTAATACAAAATATATAACTATTCATATAACTATTCGTATAACTAGTCATATAACTATTCATATAACTATTCATATAACTATTTCAATTCCACAGGAAGCAAGCAGGATTGTGAAAAATTTGAATTTACAACTACAAAAGAAAAATGATATAATGAAAATGTCTATTTACGAAAAAGAAAATATAAACAAAGAGAATTTCCCTAGCAGGTATTAGTTTTATATCCTTTGATTTTATAAATTTCAATTTTTATACCTAAAAATAAAAATATTTTTGTAATTTATACCATAAACTAATAATTATATTTTACAGGTTCAGTTATCAAAGATTTAGATGAAGTGTCAATGCACCTGACCTCCAGTTGTTCATTGATCAAATCTCTAGTTAAAAGTTTTATGCGTTTAGCAATCATTAAATAACAAAATACAAGTATTTTTTATTTTTATTTAATCTTGTCAAAAAATCAATTATATAGCTCTGATGTCATTCATCATATATATATATATATATATATATATATATATATATATATATATATATATATATATATATATATATATATATATATATATATATATATATATATATATATATATATAATGAATGATATCAGAGCTATAATTGATTTTTTGACAAGATTAAATAAAAATAAAAAATACTTGTATTTTTTTACCTGATGATTGCTAAACGCATGAAACTTTTAGTAGTAAAAATCATGTAGTTATTTTCATTTCATCTTGTCAAAAAATCAATTATATATATATATATATACATATATATATATATATATATATATATATATATATATATATATATATATATATATATATATATATATATATATACATATATATAAACAATTTTTAAATTTATTCTACAAAATAGAGTGCTCAATGTTCTTAAAAGAACAGAGCAATTATGTATTAGTAGAAAATCACTTAAAAAATATTTTTTATTTTACATCAATAAAGACTCTTCATTTCTGATGAGTCTTTATTAATGAAACTCAGTGTAAAATGTAGACCCTGTCTAACAGTTAAATTTCCCTTTAAAAATTTACAGTTTTTTCGAAACAATTTTATGGCCTCCACGGATATGAAGGGCCAAGGTGGAAAAATATACTTAAAAACACTAATTTATAAGACTTTGTAAATAGAATACCTTTATAAGTTGTAACACCTTTCCATTCATTATATTTTTTCAAGTTTGGCTTTTTTGATTATTTTTTTAATATATTTTTTTTATTTACAACTTCTTCTATTGTATTCAATGGAGCAAAAAAAACCTCTGTTAATGGAATATTGTTTGATTTTCTAAAATCCGCTCCATTTCAAAAAGGTGATGGAAAAGAGAAGAAATGTGTGTAGATTTTATTCAATTATATGTAGATTATATTCAATTATTTGTAGATCTTATTCAATTATATGTAAATATATGTAATATTTTAATATATTTTTCAATAAAACAACTTATCTCTTGCTTTAATAATACTATTTTAACTAAACTAAACTGAAAAAGTTCTAAATAGTCTAAGTATGGACTATAAGTAGATTTAATATCCGTAATATACTTTAATAATGTAATAGAGAAGTGCAACAGCACTATTGGACATGCATACTACGTTTTGATGGTGATCTCAGTTTTTATAAACGGTTTCTGCGACTACAAAACGTTTTTTAACAGCCGGTTTAACGTTGATAAATCAACGTTAATAAAACTGTCATTCTTAAAGTTGTTTCAACGTAAATTCAACGTTATTGTAACGTTTTTTTTGCGTCGAATCAACGTTGATATAACGTTTGAACCTAACGTTGATAAATCAACGTTGAAAAAAACTTTCATTCTAAACGTTAAATCAACGTAATATCAACGTTAGGTTTCAACGTAAGTTCAACGTTATTTCAACGTTATTTGCCGGCTGGGAAAACATGAGTTACACTTGCAAAGTCTTATAAATAGATATTATACGATGTAACAATATTAAAACAAGTTTATAACACTAATCAAGACTCACTGAAACCCAATTATTACATAGCCATTTAAAACAAAATGCTTATCATGTTTTCGCCACATAAAATTGAATACATCAGTTAATTTGTAAAATTCATAATTAGAGACCAGGCGGACATACGCGGATAATAAACCAAATTTGTATTGATAATATACATATTAAGCAATGTATTTAAAGTCTCAAATTACTGGACCACCTTGGAACGTAAAAGTATTTGATTATATAAAAGAAATTTTACCTAAAAAAAGTACTTCAAGTACGCCGTCATCTGAAATCATTTTATTTGACATAATTTAATTTAACTAACGTGCAAAATAGTGTTGTAATAGCTCAATTCAAAGATAATACTTGATTTTATTAAAATGTGCAATAAAAATAGTGGTTTTAAAGTTAACAAATATTTTATGGTTATTAGTGACGCAAAAAACATTTTCTAAAAAAAAAAAAAAACCTAAAAATTCTTTTTTAATTATAAAAAGCTTTTTATTTTACTACTTAGAAGCCTACTGCTTGATATTTATACAAAAGTGTATATATTTTATAAAAGCTGAATGTTTAAGCTTTGAATTGGTATACAATAATGTAATTTTTAAGATTTTTTTTTGACTTACGTCAACATTAAAGTTATACAAATATAGATAGAACTTTATATTTTTGTTTTTCTCTTAAAAAAAAAAAAAAAACAAGTATATGAAAATTGTTCTTTTTAATGTCAACTTAAAACTGTTTTTTTTTTTTTTTTTTGCTTTGCCCTATCAAATTTTTTTGCCGATAACAACAACCGTTCCAAATAAATAAAAACAAAAACAGTGCAAAAGTTGTTTAAGCTATTTTTATTTTTTTCTATTTAAATTTATATTAATTTCCTATTTTGTTAGTTTTGCTTTCTTTGTTTTTGAAACTTAGTTTTTTCCGCAACGTCTAAAGAACTTGCAATCGACCATGGCCAAATTGCCTAAAATATTATACTCATGCGTGGACATACAAGACAAAAAACCGTACACGTTACCTGGGAAGACTTATCTAAAAACATCTTACATTAACCTGATAAAATTGCATGACAAGTTAAGTCACGCCCTTTTTTTCAGTTGTTGTAAGGAAGTTCAGAAACCATTGATTTTAATATGGTAAATGCTTCTTTAATACTTTAGCTATTCCAGCTATATATTCCAGCTATTTATTCCTGTAATAGCTTATTTTACCATCAAGATTGAGAGAAGAATCACAGATAGTAACAACATCACATTACAGAAAATCACTATTTGAATCCTCTGAAAAAACAAAAAATTTAAAAGAACAAAAAATAGAAAATGAATGAGGGTAAGGACAGAGTGAAGAAAAGATTAAAAGTTTAAGTGTTGAAGACTGGGAATATTATGTTTTGTAATGGATTATGAAGTAAGGCTGCAAAAAGAAAAGTTGAGTCAATGTTTAAAATGTAGAACTTGGGCTCATTCGGACAGTTATTCATTTCAAAAACTGGTGAAGCAATATGTGGTTTAAGTGACAAGTGACAGTGCGTTTGATTACAAGATTGGCTAGTGACAATTTGAGTATGTATTATGTTTGTTTGCTTATATTTTATATATTATTAATAGCTGCATTATACTATAAAATGATAAACTTATTGAATCTCTAAAAATTCTCTTTGGTTTATCATTATTTATTTGAGTTACTTCAAGAAAAATTTGTATTATTTTGAGTTACTTCAAGAAAAATTTGTATTATCTCTGATGATCAAAGCAATGTAGTTTTGAAACTTTTATTTTGTAAGGTTTTAGTAAAATGGTAGAAGATTTGAAAAGTATCAAGTTCTTTATTCAAAAGTTATTATGTGGCCTGTATTAAATTAATTAGTGCTAGAGTGTCTCAATTTGTTCTCGTTATCCTAATATTACTTCATACAGTATAAGTTGTTGTAGTAATTATTACCATACATATATTATTTTCATGTATTATGGCATATAATAATATAATATATTATTATATACCATAGTATATAGTATATATGTATAATAAGGTAAAAGAATTATAAATTCTTAATGTATAATAAAGATTACTGCAATAAGTTAAGAACTACAACAGTTTTACTGTACTTGAAATAGAAAATATTTACAGCATTATAAAAATTTACTTTGTTATTTAACATATTTTTGTAATTCTATAATGAATTAACTTTCTATGTTTGTTTTTTAGTTATATTTTACAAATAATTTTTTTTAATGAAATGTTTAAACTTGTTTAAATTAAACAAGTAAACTTTAAATGCGCCGATTGCCAAAGAACTGGTATCAAATCACACAAAACCCTAGTCACCATGTACAGCCCAATCACCATTAGCTGTTCGCATAATCCTCTTGAATACACACTGTTAACTTTTCATTCAAAACTTTGTTCTAACATTTTGTCAAACAAAACGACTCATCTTTTCAAAAAACTGCAAACTGTCTTTACCAAACAGAAACTGGCATTTTTGTTATTAAATTGCATCAACCTCGAGTAGATGGTTTATAAATAAATAATAGTTAACTCAAAAATAAAAAAGTTTAAAGTTAACTTGTTGCTATCTTATTTGAATAACAAGTTTCAAAAATCAACATAAAACACTTTAGGACACCATTTTTTGTTGAGTTACAAAAAAATGCGTCATTAAAAATATGTGAAGGAAAGCAAAACTAAATTTTTCCAGCGCTTTAATAATATTTCTATTTGTGTCTATCTAAACTCAAGCAAATTGCAACCACGTTTTTTTAATTTAAATATATGGCTTTTATGTAAAACTACCCATTTTTACAGGACCCGAACATGTCTAAAAAATTATAAAAATTAAAAAATAAGTTATTTACGTTTCATTATGTATAAAAATACGCGGATAAAAGTTTTACACCAACATTCGTGTTAAAGTTCATTAATTATAACTCACTTTAGTTAATGTTTCATAATAAACTAAATGTAAAAAGTTAAAATTTAAATAAGACACAATTGGGACTTGTAACTTTCAATCGTTGCTGCTCACAAATGCAAAACACAACTCTTATGTTTAAATTTTTCGAAATCACTTCAAATCAATTCCTGCTAGACTACATAAGCTTTCCACCAACCTCGCTCACACACAATCTCAATACACGAGCCCCATTTCATCCAATCTGTTCCCCTTCCTAACTTTACAACTAAATTTTTCAAAATATCTGTTAAAAAATAAGAGATATACTATTATCTCATTGACAAAAATGTTGTCCATGTTGGTGGATACTCCCCACTTCACCAAATCATTTAGATCTTTAATGACACTCGAAGATATTTTATAATCACTAGCGCAACATTTAATCCAATATGGTTACCTGGGACAAAGCGAGACACTTTCAGGGAGAATATTCATAACTTGAGAAGAATCACGTTTCACAACAAGAAATTTTGAATGATCTCTTAAATATTTGTGTTGATGGTTGTTGCATTGGTACATAATTAAATTTAGAATGGCAACAACTAGCTGTCTCACTTTCCCCAAAACCTGGGGTAAAGCGAGACAGATATCATTTGAAGAAAAAACTTAGTAAAAAATACAATTTTCAATAAAATTAAAGCAGACTTTTAATAAATTCGATCTGATTAAATATAAGAATGCATACAAAAACATAAAGGTATCATTTTATAATGTTATTTTTCCTTTTAAATCAAAAAACATAATAGGAATTAAAAAAAAATTATCAATACAAAAAATGCATTTGCAAACTTTCATGTTAGTGAAAAAATTTGAATAAAATCTCTTCACATAAAAAGCAAACATTGTTTAATGTGCAGTCTTCGTGTACCCAAACAGTACATACACAACAAGCTATCCGATCAATTAGGGTGCCATTGCACCATTTCCCTTGACAAACTGGACAAAATCATTCCTCTTCATTGTTTGCATCTTTTTCAATCAAGCATTTCTTTTATTTTCTTTACTTTTTTTTCTTTTTCATATATTTTTTTGTTTAATTTATTGTCATTTTTTTTTTCCAGTAAAGGTTTTTTTTTATTGTTCTTTTTTTTTTTCCTATTTGTTTGTTTTTTTTCCTATTGGTTTTTTCTCATTGTTCTTTTCAAACAAAATTTTTTTACTATATGGAGAACTAGTTATAATTTGAGTTTTTCAGCAAATTTTCTCTTTTGAGGATAAAGTTTTGGAATTTGAAGTATGTCTTCAAAAGAACTTGATGAAGTAACAATAGTCTCTGAAAAGCTTTCAATATGGTTTAATTTATCATGACTCATTAATTCTAATGTAGTCAACTCTGGCTGCTGTAAAATTTCACTTTATTTTTTGTTATCGTGTTCAAAGTGAATTTCAAGAGGTATGATTTTTTATTATTATTATCACTCAAAGATGTCCTTGTCACGAGCATAGTCTATAAGTTTTAAACTTTTGGTATGAGAACGATGACCGTCAAATATAAGTAAAACTTTGTTGATCAAGGTGCATCGTACATGTTTAACAAGATGTTGTATATATTCAAGAAATAAATCAGTATTCACCCAGCCATATTCGGAGCATCCTTGAATAGTTCCAACTGGAGCATTATCTGTGAGTAATAATTTCTTTTTTTTTGCGCTTAATTATCATCACGGGTGGTATATAATGACCAACAGAATTACATTCACATAAAATTATTGTTGTGACTAATTTTTCCCCATTTGTCACTGATAAAACACACCGTTTTCCTGTAGATGAGATAACTTTTAATGGCTTATGGACGTATGGCAACCCAGACTCATAACAATTAAAAATTTGATGTGGCTCAAAGTATTTATCTACCGAATTCTCTAAATTACTAAAATAGATTTTATAATTATCTTCATTCAAACCAAATACTCTGTTTATAGAAATTGCTTCTGGTTTTCTTAGTGATAAATCAGGATGACGTTTTAAAAAGCCTAGCAAAAAGTCTTCTTCTGCAAATTTATTATCTTTGTTAAAAGAATTTGGAATTAAATTTTTTCTGCAAAACTCAAATACTATCAATCTAATATCCATCATTGAGATACCATAAAATGAATTGTCCATATCTTTAATATACTTATTTAGATCTTGTTCTTGGTTATTTGTAAGCACTTTTCTAAATCTACCAAGTAAATTAGTATGTAAACCACTTTCAAGTGAAGCCTTTTTAACACACCGATGTAGTGAATCTTTTGGCACACTAAAGTTTGTATAAGCTTTTCTTACAGACATCTGCTTCAACTTAACTGTTGTAATAGCATTTTTTATGTCATCTTCGTTCCAGTTAGCTTGATTAGTTTTTCTCTTGTAGTTTCTCATTTAAAAATTTTTGGTCACTAAATGACAACAAAGTTATATTATATTCTTTTAAAGTTTCTAATAAAATAATGTTTTACTTTTACTTAAAATTCTTTCATAAAATGATGATATCGTAAACGTTTACTTTAACGATTTATAAAGTTTATAAACTTGCTATCCTAAACGTTTACTTTGACAACCTCTTTTAGTAACTTGCGTTGTCGCACTTTTCCCGTAAATGTGAAGTTATATATTTCTTAAATATCTTTAAAACAAAATAATCTGACATAAAAAGAAGAATGGCAGCTGAAGGATAACAATTAAATGATTACAAACTCAACACTCTGTTTATTCTGTAGTAAAAAATGGCAACGTACATGGATTTTTTCCACATAAGAAAAAAATATTTAATTTTGATTTTTTAATCAAATTGACGCAACTCGTAAGCATTACACCCACTTTTCTATGTCATATTATATGAAAAAACTGATGAAAACTACTTTAAAACATAAAAAAAAATAAAATTTTTAATTTAATTAAACAAAATTACTAAATCATTTCAAAAAAACTCTGTACAAAGCTAGAAAACCTAATTGTCTCACTTTGCCCCGGTGTCTCGCTTTGCTCCAGGTTACCCTACCAAGTCGTATCAACTCTTGTATAAGTTTTAATAAAACTGCTTCCCTCCAGTCCAAAACATGTCTGATTTTATACCTTTATTTTGTTGGATAACAACCATTATGAGAATTTTCCCTTTGGAGAGTTCTATTGTGTTTTCGTCTTCTTCAATTAACCATTTACGACTAATCCCATCTTCTAGTTTGTTTTCGGATTCTGCACTTGCATATTTTGGTATGTTGTATTGGGAAACTTTGTTAAATAATTGGTTGGAGCCTTCTCTACTTCTCCATTTCCATTAAAGTTACATAAAAAGTTTGTATGCAGTATAAGCATCTACAAAAAATGCATCTAACAAACAACGCTTGTCTTCCTTTTATTCTCGCTTACCTTCAGCATTTAAAGCATCATATACTTAATTTTTCAAAGAAGGATTGAAAAAATAATTGCAGTTTTACATTCTGTTTTAGAGCAACTAATTTTGGTCGTTATATCCGAGCGGCAACGTCCGAAGTTCCATCATATGTTTGAAATACATCTAATAATTTTATAGTTGATTCCATGTCCGGTTAGCTTGTAATTTTCTTTGCTTAAACAAAAACTTCTTTTAATTTCAAATAAATTATCTTTTATTTCAAACTACCCTCAATGATTGGCATTAAAAATTGCTTCATACACAATTACAATTAAAATAATTAAGAGCTGATTAAAAAAAGAAACCACATAACTACCAAAGAATACTCTTGAACATTCTCCACCCAAATTACATTTCATACATTGAATGAAAATAAATCCATTTACATTATTTAAACATTGGGTCAGATATATTGGATCAATGCTGTGTTTATATTGTAAAAAAATTACCTTTTGCAAGATTAATCTAACATTGGATCAATTAATCAAATCAAGCTGTTTTTAAAATTAAAGTTGATATTAGATCAACGTTGGGTTAGCGTCGAAACAAAAAAAGGGCATTACAATAGTTTTACTTGTTTCGGTCTAGTGTATGCATGCTAGCTCGGAAATATGTAGTCTATTAAATGTATTTTTATATGCATGTCATATTACTTGCAATTTTAGTCTACAAAAGTTAATACCTTTTTCTCATTTCTTTTGCGCATGACAAACAAAGTCGATGACCACATAGTGTTTGAATAGGCTTACGAAGAGCCATTCGACATACAGGACATTCATGTTCATCTGAAAGTTGATTTATAAAATACGCATCGTATCCACCGAGGCTCTCCTCATTTAGGCTTTCCATTTTTTTTATTTTGCTAAATATAAATATGTTAATATTAAACTTTTTTTTTAACTTTATTTAGTTAAAACAAATAAACTTTTAAACTATTTTGTAAACTGAAACATTAAAACTTTGATTTTGTATTCTAATACTTTAATGAATGCTTGCTTTTATTAAAGTGTTATTTTGTCAAAATTTGCTAAACCTGATATAGTGCGTTTGATTTATTTATTCTTGTTGTGTTGTTTAACATGGCTACATCACTTTTTTGGTTGGTTGTTCTAGTCACTTAATGATACTTAAAAGTAGAAAAAACTTTTTTGTAAAGTTCAAAATCCGATATAAAAAGATCCTATCAGCTAACGCTCCTAACACTATAAACCTAGTCTTTTTCCAACTAAATAAAAGATCAATGGCGTCAAACAATTTATAAATCCATTTATAAATATATACAAATCTCAATGGGAATCTTAAAAAATACTGTAGAAATAGTTTAGATTGTTTTTGCGATGAAAGGTTTTAATACCATACAGAGAGATTAGGGTACAATTAGGTATGTGTATTAAAATTTTAAGTTTATCAAATACTAGATTATTATTATATATATTTAAAAAACTCTCAAAAACATTATTTTAAGGGTGAAAAAACTATCTAACTAAATGCAAGCAGATCTACTCAAAGTTAATAAGTTTTAAGTAACGAATTTTTGAAACATGGATTTATTGAAAAAATTAAGATCAAATTTTATTATTTATTTGTCTAAGTTGTTTTTACTTTGTTAATTTTTACCTTAAGGAATATAACTTGGTATCAAAAACTTTAACTTTTTTTAACCAAGCACTTTTTGAGGGGACTACCTTCTTAACAGTAAAAAAGCACATAATCCTTACATAAAAGGATTTTGTTTTTTAGCCAAAAAGTAAGATTACTTTTATTCCAGACCACAAAAAATAATGAGAACTGTAACTTAGAGTTGCGAGAGTATGTGGTAATGATAGTTTTACATATCAAAGAGCTGAAAAAGTTTAATTCTTATAAACTTATCTTTTTTTCAAAAGAATGGAAGTAAAACGCAATTTACAACACATCTAATAAAAGTTTTGTCAAAACTTATTTCGCACAGTTTGTTAAAACATCGGTTTGCAAATAATAGCTCATATTCACTAATGAGGTTTTGCTGAATCATTTCTAATTGTTTATTTATACTTTGTATAATTGAAAAACAAATATATTTGTTATTATAAAAATGTTTCGGATAAGAAAACATATCAGATAAGTTATTTTTGCACATTATTAGTTATATTAAAGTCCAGTTGCGACAGAACACGCATAAAAGTACAACAGTACTAGTCTATCATAGCTGTAGAAGAAAGTTTGTGGATAGTCGTAAAGATCAATAATTATGTGTACCAAGAAAGAAACTTATTTGAAAAGTATTTGATTGGAAATCAAAACGTTTTCTTTGTACCAAAAAGGTAGACCACAAGCATTAAGAAATTGCTAAAATTGAATCTATACCATTGATTAACAAAATAATTGAACGTTTTTTGAATAGAGAGGAAGAATGTAGAAATGCTGTAGATTCTCGTTGGATGTATTGTTATGACTGACGCCGAACTTTGTACCCTTTCCGATGTGCACATTAAGATCAAAAAACTTAGTAATGGTTATTCATATTACTCAACGAAATCTTTAAAATGAATGTTACTTGAACATTATGGTGATCATAGTTTTTTAGGATAACTCTCCGGTCGATCTAATTCAGTTCAGAGACATGGCTTCTTTTGAAATATTAAAAATTCAAAAACCTGTACTAAATTCAAAACCTTGTACTAAAGATAATATTATTGCTCCCGCTGCAAGTATAATTTCGAACAAAATTAGAAAAATGGATGTAATTAGACCTGTATATCAATCACAAGAGGATATGGGTGACATTGAATATAGACTTAAGTGGGTTCCAAAGAGTTTACAGCAATTCCCAAGGCTTTTAATTCGTATAAAGCTTTGACAAATTAGTTTAGGACAATGAATTACTCAAGTTTTGCGACAAAGTTTTATGAAAGCACTAATTCCATTTGGGATTGACGTAGATTGATATATCTTTTGCAACAAAATGGCTTGTGAATTACCTTTATAAATTTGGATCTTCAATATCCACCGATGAACAGAAGTTATTTAAGTCATCTGCTGCAGTTAGTAAAGTAAATGCTGTGCAAGAACAAAAGCCGAATTTCCTACATTGAGTGGCTGACAATCTAGATCACAACATTGGCACATTGACCGTAAAAGGAACGTTTCACGGAATAGGTTTAATATCAATATGTTCTTCTTCTAAATACAGTTATGAAAGCATAACGAATTTGAAACACAAGTCTATTAAAAACATTTCTGATGTGTCATCTAAAATAATGCCTTTTCACGGATCAAGCTATCACGGTTTGTTAAATGTAAGTTTTAAACCAATAAAAGATTTGTATCTGAAGTATTTTGTGCGCCCGAAATTAGTGATATTGTTTGGTTTGTAGCATGGTTTTCTAGCTCATAAAATAATCCTCGCCCAAACTGGTCAGGTTATATTATGCATACTACATCAAAATTAACAACAAGTAATGAAAAAGCATTCATCAACTTTTTACCTATGATTAACTCCTAAGATGAAACTTGCATATACTTACACTGCTTTTCATAATTGAACCTGTCATTTCGAAAAGGGCACAAGTCCATTTACTAAAACTTTTCAAAATCAACAAAAATATGATTTTTATTAAAATAATGTCTAGGTTGCTAAAGAAACTAAACATAGAAGTAGATAAATAAAGAACATATATAACTTATGCATTTTTTATTTTTTATAGAAAAAACACAAATCATACAGAAATTTTTAATTCAAACTCATAAACTAATTGTTAAAAATTTTGGACTTATGTCCTTTTCGAAATGACGGGTTCAATTAATAAAGCTAATAAATATAAAACAATTATTCCCTGCGTAAAGTTTGATCAGCCTTTGTTGCAGAGACCGCTCGGTGTTATAAAAGATCAGAACCTCAATATAGTATGTCGACTCTTAGGGTTTCACACAATGATGGGTTTTCTCGGAAGAATTGGAAAATTAATGGCAGGAACTGGCCTGAAAAAGGTGTTAAAGCAAGTTTGCTCTAAATATACGGTTAAGCAAATGATAAAAGGAAAAGCTGTTTCAAATTCCTTGAAAAGTCACATGTTGGTGTAAGTGTGCATTCATAAGTCATGTTATAGATATTTTTGTTGACGAATAAAAACTAGATATATCCGGACTTGAATACAGTTATAAAATGACAATGCAAAATGATCTGAACAAGGAAGAGTTAATCAGACTTGGTAATACAGATGCTTTCAAAAATAGTGAATTTGCCATATTAACCTACACATCATATGAATGACACACTGCAAAACTTTGTATCTTGTACATATACTACATTGGTACCATAAAGGAACTTTTAGTTCCAGAGAGAACTTGTAACTGGTATTTGCATCTTAAAACAATCTCAAAAATGATTAATTATTTGCCGCATTAGGACAATAAAACTATGCCAAGTATTCCAGGTTATACTTGCCAGAAAATCAATATCTTAGAGAAACAAACATGTAGTTACACAACAATTTTTTGATGGTTGTCACGCAGTGCACCAATCTGCAAGGTATAAGGCTGGCCTATCTTCTGATCTTGTAATTTAGCAGACCCTGATGCGTTCTTTAAAATGCAAAGTTGGTTTAATAGGAAATGGAATAAAAATAAATTAGAAAAATATATTTATTTATTATCCACGGGTGTTGTGTGAGTCAATGGTAAAGACCGTGTCAACTGCGACGAGGCTGAGAACATTGGCGTTCGTCTAAAAACTTTTTTTGACAGTCTTAAGTTCAATGAAGCAAAGTTTAAAAATAAGAAAAGGTTTTTTTCTTTGGATGTCTTGACTAATAGCTTAAAACTAGACAAACAAACTAATTATGTCGATTCAACACTTTTTAATAGGTTTGCAGCAACGGTAGAAAGACAGGATGACGCTTAACTATACTTTGACTATGAGCTCATTCATACCCCACAAGTATTATTTAAAAATAATGTAACGCTGAAAGCAAACAAATCATCTTTACGCAAAGTGATTCTTCCTGACAACAAAATTAAGTCTAGTACAAACGTCAGCTTGTGCATGTATGTCATTAACTGAGGTTCCTTACTCCACAGAGTTATTTTAACAAAGGTATGAGATTTATAAAAATTGTTGAGACCTATGTCAGCTATATAAGAAAAAAATATGCCACTACTTATATTATATTTAATGGTTATAATAAACGGTTTCCAATTAAATCTAATAAACACATAGTTAGAACAACATGCAATGGTTTTTCCCAAATTTTGTTATGAGAGAAAATAATTAGATTCCGAACTCACATAAGCGTTTTCTATCAAATTCACACAACAAAGCATAGTTAATTTTATTTTGTTAGATTATCCTAAACAAGATGGCCAAAAAGTATATCTTTGCAAAGGTGATGCTGATACAAAAATTGTCTCTAAACTGTTGGAAGTTGCAAAAAAATTTCACCATGCATTATTTTTTCCAATGATACTGATATAGCAGTAATGCTAATTTATCATTGGAAAGATTAAATAAATGAAGTTTATTTTATTAAAGAAGCAAGAAAAAACTCTGGAGAATAAAAGATGCTAATTTTCGAATAATGGATTTTAGACAACTTCTGTTTAATAATAAATTTGTTCATGAAGAGTCATGATGTGACTCGACATCTTCAATACTTTGTTAAGAAAAACGTTGTTTTTGAAAAATACTTCAAAATTCAAATAGTATACAATCAGTATCTGAAATTATTTTAAATTACTGGGCAACCAAAAAAGAAGTTGGAGAATCTGCTGTAAAAGCTTTCATTGAATTTTTTGGTGAAAATGCACAATCTTTGTTTAGGAAAATGCGGTAAACATTTGAACGTTTAATTTTGATTTTTTGGACTTACGCCCTTCATTTAGATTGAGAAAAATTAGATTTAGACTAAAAAAATGCCATATTTTTATAGTATCATTTCTTAGATATTTTTGAAATATAAACAAAAGGTTTGTGAAAGAAATATTAAACCAGAAAAGTTACCACCAACAAATAGTGCTGCTTTTTTCATGGTTTTAGAGTTCATCTCCAGGTTATTGAAAGGAAAATGCTAGATGAATCTTTCAGCTTAGATCCAAAAAAATGGAGATGGAAATTAGATAATGGTTGTCTTCTTTCAATACCTACAGACAAAGATGTAGCACTAACCAATATATCAAAGTGATTCGTTGTGTTTGTAAGACTTGGTCAAGAAATTTGCGCAGAATTAGCATATGTTCTTGCAAGAAAAACGGATTAAAATGTATGTCTGCATGCTGTATCTATCACGGGCAAGTCTGCAGTAATAAAACCGTAAACTTTATTTTTGAAATATATTATATGCACATAATCTTCTTAAAATATATTACTTACTATTGTGATACGATTGTTTTACATTTTCAGAATTTTGAAATTGAAGAAGATTAAAGGGATGAAATTGAAAACAAGAGAAATTTACTTGAAGACTTGTTTTAAAAAAACAAAAGTATCGGGTGTCTAATTCTAACGAAATTTACATTAAGTTCTAAAAGTTATTTTAAAATAATATATTTCTTTTCACATT